>NW_027466478.1:12500-262500 GCF_050575085.1 Anarhichas minor | reverse complement strand
GCCTTTGAGTGTGAAGAGAGGTCATTCTGGGTCACCGCCGTTCTACTTCTAAAAGCGCTCGTCCATGTCGGCCGGGGTCCGAGGGAAGGAGAGGAGAAGCGTTTTTTAAACCGTGTGAAAGTGGAGCTGATATTAGCTCATCAGCTTCATTAAGAAGAGCTCTGTACAATACATTTAAAGATGGCACGCATGTGCAGAACATTTTCCTTTAGTTTGTTGGCTAAATACAAAAAAGATAATCTCTCTATAAGGCAGCTGAGATGGACACTTGGGAAAGCAGCTGTCTGCCAGCTCACATGAGACATACAGTACTGTTGGTCGGACTTAAAGCTTAGCTTTCCTTGAGAACACTAATGTCATCTTTAGGTCGATAGATAGAAGCTCAGGTCGTCTGCAGGCCTCTTTTACATGTTTTTATGCAGGTATTTAACAGGGTCATTCTCTGGAAGCCATCACAGAGCAGAGAACCAGAAGGAAGCGTGGTAGTGTTCAGAACGTCTTCTGTTCCTGCAGCAGTTTGGCTTTTCAGCTCTGTTTCCACTATTCATTCCTTCACTGTATGTAGCTGTGGTCGTCTGCATGCCGTTAGCGTGGTTGTACATTAGCTTTTTATGTCTTTTGCGACATGTCTGTTTGGCAACAGATGAGCAGCATCTCATTCAATGTTAAGTTTTTTTAATGTTCTACTCAAACACCTGAAGTAGTCTCGCTTGTACAGCCTTTTCCTGCGTCTCTGGTTCTCCTCTCTGTGGGGACGGGGGAGATGCTCGCCCTTGGTTACTCAGCAGCTGGAAAATAGTAATCTAGCTTGTCAGCTACTGGGCGTAATGTAATTCCCAGGGCGCCCTGATTCATTTCCCGCTAAGGTGCAATTCATTTTTAATGTTTGTCAGTGAGGCATTCAGTGAAGAGCCCAACTCAAGTCCCCCCCCCCACCCCCAGTTCTATACACTCCCATCATTTCAAATTCCCATGTGACTGCAGAGTTATTACAATGAGTAATTACAAGTTACGCTCTTTAGTAAGAGAGAGAGAGAGGGAGAGTACTTGCCAGCTGTATCCTTTAAGTTTATTCATTCATCATTAGCAATTAAAGAAGAAGGTAATTAGTGTAGTTTTCACTAGTTTTAAAGCTGAAACACGTAGTACATGCTATTTATGCTGACCGTGTGCTAAAGTGGACAGTGGTAATCCCAGTTCCACTGTGCAGCCTACAGGCTGTGTACACACTTTATCCCGTTCTGGGCTGAGTAGCAGGTCATTTTAGTTAACCTTATCTAATTGAACGTTGTCACCGGATCAGAGGTCGCCACATTCCACTCCGTTGGATCAAACGTCGCACAGCGCAATCAAAACAATTGGCTTCCCCCCAGATCACCTAATCAGCGGCTGTGTGGGGTTTTACTCTCACAAATTAGAAGAGGATAACATCCACACCAGAACACTGTCTTTAGTTATGCACATTTCAATTAGTTTAGTTAGATCTACCTTCTGTGTGTTGTGACAAGTTTCAAACTATCACAATATACTTACGTTATTTAACAATCATTGAAGTATTTGTGTAGGTTTGGATTGGATTAACATGATTTGACATGAAATTCACTCTTGATGTCACTGATGTTTTGATGGCTTATGATACAGATGGTACAGATGTGTTGATGCGACAGGCTGTGGTTCAGCACTTGCCCTGTGATTTCCCTTTCCAGTGCCTCTCCATCTGTGCTGACAGAGGCAAACATCTCTCTGTGGTGGCTCCCTGTTCGTCACCACTTAGTTTACCAGTGTCTCAGTGTCTGTCTGTGAGCCATGCTTCTGTCTCTCATCTCTCCATTATTGCCACCCCGGCTATGAGTGAGATCAACCACCAACTCCTCGCATTATTAGATGCTGGTTACTGATTCATAGTCCCCCAGAGTCACACACGGGCTAACCGGAGTTCAGAGCGGATGCCGAATCGGCAGTATTGAAGCTAGCTGGCTGCAGTTTTCTGTGCCGGTAGCCAAACCAATATGTGCCTCACCGCTTGAGTGCCCATCAGAAAACACGCGGTGGGCGTGGGAAGGGGATGAGAGCCCATTAGCTTCTTCACAGCTCAGCTGCCGTGGCGCTCCTCCTCCCTCATACCTCCCCCAGCTCCCACTCCCCTCATGTCCCGCGCTCCAGACTCATTTTCCCAGGCTGCACGGTTGGCCATATCAAGCCCAGTGTGCACACAGTGGGCAAAAGGTTTACCACACAGGACTGCAGCAGCGTTAGCTCTTCAAAAGAAGAAACGAAAGAAAGGGGAAAATATGAAAGTTAAGGGGCTAAGTACAGTGGCACATGAAGCAGCAGTGGTGAGGATGAAGAGATGAGAAGGCGGTTGAGGGGAAAGAGGAGTTGAAATGGGTGAGAAGGGATACGAGCATAGATTCTTGGAAATGTCTTTTGATGCCGATGTGGGTATTATTTCTGGAGCACTGTGTTAAGACACAATTAATTAGACTAATTAAGCTAATGGCGGTGATGGGGCTGTGGTGTAGGTTGTGGCCGGATGGCGGTGGCGGCGAGGGAGATTTCTCACAGAATAAAAAAAAAGGCTAAGTAATTAAGAGAATCAGCCAGTAGGAACCAGACCGGGGGGGTGGTGTGTGTGTGTGTGTAAGTGAGGCTCAGTCAAGAATGGAATGTGACACAAGCCACACTAATGTCGAATTCTCACCATATAACTCGCTTACTCTTACCCACTCTCGTTCACACACACACACACACACACACACACACACACACACACAGAAGACTCTCAATAGTACACATTACAAGGTCTTTGGCTCTTTTTCAGGCTTGGCTCGTGTTCAAAAACACTGTAAGAGCCAGTAGAGGAGCACAGTTTAGCGTCATCTGTTCCTGAGAGGGACATAAAAGAGAGACAAAGTAGTTCATGCAAGGTTTTGATCGCCGCATACGCTAGTTTCTTTCTCTCTGTCGTCCCAAAAGAGCTGTGATTCGTCCCGGTGACAGACTGAATGGCTTCTCAGAGTTCTGCACTCCATCGCCACATATTTATCCCCTAAATACGGAAGCAGCTCTCCATCAGGAGTTCTGTGATTCTTCTTGTTTTGTATGCAGAGCTCTCTTTTGTCTTCAAACTCCCCCTCACCACACCGCACAGGATTGGCAGCGCAGAATGAACCGGGTTCAAAGCTGCAATCTGTACGTTCCAACGACAGCAAAGATGACAGGCGCTCGTGGTCGTTGAAATCATCATCGCTAACGTGAAAAGAACGTATCTGTCCAGTGATGAAGTTGGACATGGCGATGCGTTTTCTTTCATGTTATTCAGCAAAATATTTAATCGCGATTAATCGGATGGATTTTTTGCGATGAATCGCATTGTTATGGCAAAGTTCAATAATGAATTCAAAAGTAGTGTATTGCGCACTTTTATTTTAAAAGTACTGCTATATGAACAAAAGGGCAGTAACATTTGGTTCACGAGATGCAGGTAGCATGTTTTATACTTAATGTGAATATAATTCATACTTTGTTGGCATCTTATTCTGAAAACCGGATGTTCGTCGGAAGAAACCGGATGTTGTCTCACGTTAATGTTTCCGCTAACTTTCAAAGTCCTTCGCTCGCTCCCGATCTGTGCCGTAAATGCGTTTACCTTGAATTTCAGCATATAGGTACACTAAAATGACTGACTATAGGATGTTTGCTGCCTTTAATCCCACTGTTCTTGTCATCCTATTGTTGTTATGTATATGTATTGTCTCTTGTCTTTCAATTAAAAAAAAAAAAAGAAAATTATAATAAATTTTAAAAATGCGTTAACGCGCGATAAAATAATTGTTGGCGTTAATTAATGTATGCGTTAACGCGAAATTAACGCGTTAACTTGCCCAGCACTAATATATATATATATATATATACATTTGTAGTATTTATAGGGAGACATGAAGTAGGAGATCTTTGTGTGTTTTTAAAAGTCAAGAGTTTGAAATGAATCATTTGATGTTTCCTAAATTGTTTGCCTTACTTTGCTTCCATTTTATTTATGAATGTCACATACTAAACTCTCTGCATTTGGCAAGCAAGATGTCATAATTCAGTTTTTTTCTGCTCTGCGGTCCGTTTCTAACCCGACTGTCAGATTGTTCATAAGCAAGAAAAATATCTTAATTGGATTTGAACTGGCCTAAACCTTTTGCTTGTTTATTTTGTATGCTACGGTGCTTTTTGAAGCAGAATGCTACACGGTATATTAATCTCTCTCTATATATGACTCTATGTCTTTGACGTTTTCCACTATGCAGCAGTTAGCTGTAATAACACTGTGTGGTATCACATTCACGTCACAACAATCATTCAGATAAATTGTTTTTAAAACATTCAAATTGATTTCAAAGTCTTGGACAGGTCTAACATCATACAACCCTGCTCATTAACTTGTGCTTTGCTGACACGGAAAGTCTCTGTGATGAATGAGACTTATGAATCTTATTGAATCATTCAGTTCACTGCAGTCAAAGTCAAATACTGTGCAGCGGCTTTTAGCTGTCTACCTAGTGGTGAGTTTCTAGAGACTGATCTTTCTGATGTTTACTCTTGGCTGGGTGAAAGATGCTGTAAAGTACACTGCTGTACTGTGCATGGGTCTGCTCTTCAAGTTAAAGCTTTACATATTACATTCTACGTTTGTATATGCTTCGAGGCATACAGCTTGAGGGGGTGCTGCATCACAGAAAGGCTGGCAGACATACACATCAATGCGTTCGTTAAACCAGTCAATAAACACAGATGCAGACAGTTGAGCCAGCTTTTGCACTTTCACCTGACATTTGTTCTTTTAAAAAAGGACTTTTTTTCTTGGAAAAGCCTGTCGCCCTCGTCCACAGTCCTACAGTAGAGACACATCTGAAGTTTGTATAGCTACTGCTAGATAGCTTATTGAGAATTATAGTAAAAAAGACTCGACGCCTTTATTAAGAGTTTCCAGGCAGATCTGCAAGTGTGTGTTGCTAGCTGTTCTCGTATAGGAACATGGACTGTGTGGAGCCAGGTATGCGTAATAACCCTGTGAACTACTTGCACACATAACAGATATGACAATTTATGAACAGAGGTTTATGTAACGCCTGCAGACGGGTATTGCTTTGTACACATTAGACATGGAAATGTGTAAGTAGCATTTGCCAAATACTATGGTTGACATATACAGTGACATGCACATGTTACATGCACAAACAGACGGGCGTGAGGCAGTGAGCACTTTAAGAGGTTCAGCTTAGCTCTGGGTAATAATGGCCAGAGGCAGTGGCTGCTCAGTACCCTGGTTTATGTCAACCTGTCCACTGCTGACCCAGGACGGCAGGAGTCACTGCTCCTCCTCTGCTTTTCCTGTACGGGCTGATTAAGGCAGAAAAAAAGAATAAGATAATAATAAGAATAATTATTTTTCGTTTATTTATGAAATGTTCCCTTCCCAAAAATCACTTGGATTCATAGAATTAACTTTTTAATTATAATAATTGTATTACTAATATATAGAATATATAAAATATATTTTCAATATATATTCATATTTTTTAAGCTTTGTGAAATAAATTGTTTGATATTGTGTCTCTTATAAGTAAATAGATAAGTGTGTTGTTTTAAATGTGTCATTGTCAGTGGTTTAGTGTGTCCTCCTGCACTCAGATCCAGACCAGGTCCAGATCTCTGTGCTGCCCCCCCTTCCTCTTCTTCATCACTCTCTACTTGGGTCACCCCTCCCTCTGTGACTCTCTCTTCTTCTCTCCCTTTTACCCCCCCCCCCCTCAAACCTTACAACTGCTCCTAGCCCCGGTCTGTCACCCTCCACCCTCTCACCCCACTTAACCTTCACTCACTCTCCTGCCAGGTTGGGCAGGAATGTTAATGGAAGCTGTCCATGTGAACAGATCTGGAAGGTCCATCCAAGGGAAGGCTTTAGTGACAGAGGCTCTGGCCCAGAGAGAGTTATGGTGTCTTGGGTGAGGAGAGCATCCTCCTCCCTTGGCCCCTTCAGCCTCTCCTGGTAACCCGAGCCCGAGTGTTTCTGTCGGCCTTGTGACTGGTCATCTTCAACTCAACTTTTATGGCCACGTGTCATTCTCTGACTCTGAGCACTTATTTTTCTCTCCGTCCCTCTATTACACAAAGAAACTTAATTTGTAGCTTCTCCACCTCTGTTTACCTTCTCTAACCTCGTGCCTTCACACTAACCTGTGTTTCCAATGTATAAAGCACTCCGACCTTATCGGGAGCATCGGTATTTGGGGGTTACTGACGCCCTTTGCTTCTCTGGGATTTCTTTTACTTTCACAGGAAGAGAAATAATAGGGCCAAAAAAAGAGCTCTGCCCAAAACCAAAAGGTTGTGATTAAGTCGTGACTCATAAACACACTTTTTCGACGTCCAGATCTCTGTGAGATCAGACACGGAGTGGGATGGAAACCGACCTGGCAACACACTCATTACCGAAATTAATAAGGAAAACATTTTACCACGAAATCCGACCCGGTGTTTTGAGAGCTGTGGCTAATGTGTGTCCGTACCCGCAGTGTGTGTTAGCTTAATCAGCTTTCAGGCTGCACAAGCTGTCTGGACTGATATGGGGCTTTGACACCCAGCCTAGGGGGGCTACAGCCTCGCTTCTGTGAGGACTTTCACAGCCAGGATGCAGACTTTGCTCCGGGAACTCTGACCCCAGAGCCTCCTGTCAGCTCTGTGGTGGCCTCCACCATGAGGGGCCTTGCTTCTCTGGTCCCCCCTCGAAAGACAGTCGAGGCCTCTGACATGGGCTTCATACAGTTTGAAGGTGGTTTCATGTATGTGTCCAAATGGGTGCTGCAGGCCAGTGTTTGGGTATCATATCTGTCTGTGTGGATGTACTGTAGGCTGATGTGAAAGCATGGGCCGAACAGGGGCTGTTCTGGCATCAAGATGTTCCAGCGCTTTCTGTCCTGCTGAGGGGAAACAAGAAAAGGTATAAAACCCCCCGAATCAGGAGGCACACTGGCCGGTAACCAGCAGGCAGCTAATTTATCTGATTGAAGGCGAGATGAAAGCAGCGGGGTGCACTTAAAGCTCCCCGCTGTTGTCTGCCTGTGTTTGTGTATGTATGTGTATGCATGAAGAATGGGAAGTGTGTAGGTATTTTGTACCCATCTGTATGTTAAACTGCTGCAGATGGTAAGACTTTCTGCTGTGCTCCCGTCGGTCAGTAGCAGCCAGGGGCTCCTGTGTGTACGGGTTAAAATGTCCTGCTGGAGAACTAAAGACTAATGTCAGACACACACATGTAATGTGCACACCGATTCCTACAAGAAAACACACACTCTTTTGTCACACTAACACGCATTCATGGCTCACAAAACACACACCGCCGCAGGATGAAGCCTCAACGTCAACCCCTTGCAGCACGGAAGTAGTTAAGGGTCATTACGGCATCAAGCCTTTCCCACAGGAGAGGAGGTTTTGTAGGTTAGTGCTGAGTGTTATTGTGAGGGTATGTGCTTTTTTTGCCATTAGGGTGATTGGGAAGCATTGCACAAATCCACTGGTGTTTTGCAAGGGAATCTAGAAGTACTAACTAAGCATCGCAGTGCAGCAGGTTATCTGAATGTGGACATTGTATCTATGATAAAGTGATATGATAACTGGGCCTTATGCTAGAACCACTTGAAACAAACACATTTGTTCTTAAGTGACTTGTACTTATTCATCAATTCTCTCGTATGTTTCATTTTCTGTAAGTTTCTAACACAATTTACGAGTGTTCCAGACCTGTCTCAGAAGTCATGTGCAATTAGTCCGCTGTTATCCAAGCCTCATTTTCACTAATGGATTATATGTTTCATTACGTTAAAGCAATTTTGAGTTTGAAAACTATAAATTTCTCTTCAAAATGATGTTGACACTATCCTGAGGGATTCTCCAATTCAAATTGGGCTAGTATAGGCTAATATAATTCTAAAGTTGTTCATATAGCCCAACGACACCACCATCCATTTCATCTTTATATGGGGCGGGACATGTAGCCTTGTATAGTATGCTTTACAATTCTCACCAACACACTCATTTACACAGTGATCTGAAGTTACTAGTGTTTGCTGCTGACATGGCATGAAGTCCACTGACTGCCATCTGATCTTTCATGCTTCATACTGGTTCATGAAATTTGAGGTTTAATATACAGTCCCTCATTTTAGGAAAGACTTTCATCAGCCTTGAGACTTCATGGAATCCACAGTATCATGAGATGCTGACACAACATCGTAAAAACCAAGTGAATTAGAATGAGAACGGATGAGCCTGTTCAAGCGGGGGGGGGGGGGGGGGTGGGTGACAGACAGCATGAGGGAGGAAGCTGTGACCACTGATTGACTGCTGAATGAGTCTGCTCTGTTTTAAAGTGACACTGTGAGGCCTGCTTTGTGGACGGGCAGAAGATCTCTGGCCAGGTGCAGACACTAAATCCAGTCTGCTTCTCCACACGGGGAGATGGATGACTCGTCTACATGTGTGGTGGTGCTCTGCATGCAGTAGGCCACAATACATGGGAGGCCTGTTACCTCCTCCACAGACCTGGATGTGGCTGTGTGCTCAGTCAGTAACAGCTGTGAGATAGGGGTAAAACATTTCAGGAAACATCAGAATGATAAAACAAATGCAAACCAACCTCTCATTTTGATGGAATGCAAACAATTGTTGTCTAAGTTTAAAACCGTGTGGATCGTGTTTGTTTGATCTATTCATAGATTGCCTTGTGCCAACACATACCTCTGTCAATAATACCGTTTGAAGATTTTAAGGCAAACACCACCTCAAGTGGATTTGTTGGAAATCCATCTGGTGGACTAACCGTGAGTTGACCCCCACCCTGGTCACCATTACAGTGCAGCATGAGTTAGAATTATTACCCTCTTTCAGTACAACGTAAAGGCTTTTGCTCTTTTATCCCCGCTACATCAGCACATTGATCTAATCCTCATTTTTCCCTCTGATTAATCGCCATGTTTTGTGACTGCGCCGCTGTCCTTTCGGTGCACTTTGCATACTTTTCGCATGCCGTGTCTTCCCCACTTGTTACAAATCATTAAAAGTCTTTAAGTCTCAGCGCTAACACATGCCGACGTGTTTTGTTGTGGTAAAAATCTTGGCGCAAAAGCCATTGTGCATTTGGTGCATGTGTTTCTGTTGTTGCTGAGCTTGGTGGCTCTTGTTAAGTTCTCCAACATTACAGGATCATTGAATCACTCTCACCCTTTCACCTCCATCGGCGGGTGACAGACAGACACTCTGCCTGTATGAGACGGGGCCTTAAACAGGCGAGGCAGCAAAGCAACGTGTGACAATCCTGAAGGTGTGGAAGGTCCCCGTATACTGAACTAATAAACCCGGCTAATCTGTAAGCCCTGTGATGGCCAACACTCTCCCACCACCTCTGCCACCTCCGACGTGTTGGCGACGGCGTTTCAGCGCCGCTGCTCCTGGATCCCTCTTAGCCTCTGGGCCAGTCAGTCAGTCGCCCTGTCAGTCCAATCTGCCCAGTCCATCAGTTTGTTCTAAGAGGCTCTTTAATGCAGTTGATTAACGTGTCAAAGGTCAAACCGTCGTGCTTTTCCACAACGTGTAAGGAGGGGTGTGAGGTGGGACCGCGGTAGGGGACGGGTAGTGTGACGGAGTGATAAGAAGCAGACAGGGGGGGGGGCCCTCAGCAAAGGGACCTTGTCACATGGTGGATTTATGGCTCAGTCGAACTGGAGAGTTGCATGAAGTGCTGCGTCATGTCCTAGCAGTACCTCTGATGGTGTAGACCAAGACCGGCACAACTCAGGACCAACACAGTGGCTTCCAGGATAGACCAGCTCCAGTCCAATATTTATTTCAATTTATCCTCAGCTGCTGGCGATGCTCCATCTAGTTATGCTTCCATAGTTTATCACCATCATCTAGGTATTACTAGGCCTTCTCATCACACCTTTTACGTCATATTTTACAAAACTGTACTTTTTGCTTATCAATTCCATTTCTTTCATCAACCTTTCTGTCATCTTTGAAAAGTAAATTTTCCAGTGATTTCAATATTACACCGTTACACCATTTTATATTGATAAATACTGTATATATATTGATCAATCCAGCAAGGACCAAATATATTGTATGAGTAGAAATCAACGCCATGGCTCTCGGTGAAAAGTCCCAAAACGTACCAAGAAAGATTTATAAAAAATACAAAAAGAAAACATAACTCAACAGCTCTCAGCAATCAAACATATTACAAAAAAATATCAGGAGGCCATTATGCATTGTAATTTCAAGATTAGTTGACAGGGTTAAAAAAAACAACAATAAAACGAGAGATGTGGTAATATATAGAAACCTATATATAGTGAGTATGTACATGCCATAGGTAGCCGTATCCCCACATCTGAAGGGGATGTTTGTGATGACCGCTTGCTGTAACACTGCCCAGTCCTCCAGCCTTGTAACCCTCTAACCCCTGATGGTCTGTCATTCTAGCCCCCTGCAGTGACAAGCTTACACTGCTGTTCACACCTCTCTTATCAGTCTGCAGTCCTTCTCTGCTATCAGAGACCTTCCCAGGAGCTTCCTCTGTAGCCCGGAGAGGCCACAGAGCCCGGAGCCAGAGGTCCACTCTGTGTAAAAGAGAGGCTTATCTGTAGATTTACAGCCATAAATTATAATCCATGCATTGATCTATTGTTTTACAATTACGGGTTACCACGATCTGCCTGCCTAAATCCAGCGTAATCCCGGGCTCTGATCCGAGAGAGACCTTGTTGAAAGGAAGATGCCTCACCATGACATCCAACAGATCCGCTCAGCTGGTGCCCGCACAGCAGGCGGTAGGGGTGAGCGTGTGGGCGCGGAGCAGCCCGAACAGAGAGCTACCGTGGGTCATCGGCAACACGGAGGGGCATTCCGGAGACAGCCCCCTGCCCTTGTTCTAGGTGTGAACGCGGGGTCAGCCGTGCCAAGGGAGGGAAATAACAGCATGGAGCAGCAGGGTGCTGGAGACGGCTGTCAGACACGCAGACAACACGGTTAGATGGTCTCACTCCATCGGCCGGTTGACACCCCGGATGATGGAGCACAGCTTCACACCGGCTCTCCTCTAGTACTTCATATTTATTGAGAGTTCTTTTCACTGATTTCAATTTAAACAGCTCAACACCACCGCACATTTTCAACCTCAGTGTGGACAATTGTGTCAACATTGTAAGAAATGACGCAGCACTTTTTAGGTGCTATGTCATACTATTGCTTCAGGACTTTATCCTGGCACACAGAATGCATTGTGACACGCCTGCTACATTATACATCACTACATTATAAAGGCTGCACACTAAGCCAGATCCAACGGGCGCAAGAAAATAGTGACTAACGTGAAGCCACTGCAGCCGGCTGCCACTGAGTTAGAAGGCCACACGGAATCTGGTCTGGAAACTGAGGCTTAATAAACACTTGAAAAGAGTGCGGCATCGTGGCTGTTTGTGGTCTCCGCTTTAATGCATGCGAGTAATTACTGGCAGCGTTTGAAACGAGCACACACAAAAATAAAATGTTACAGAAAACCCAATTACTGTTTGATGATCGTGGGGAAGACACGGAGAGGGATTGAAGGGCTACAGGAGGGATTTGATTGGTGAACTTGTGGTTCCTTTTTACTCTTAAATACAGGAATCTGTTGTGTTTGCATGGTCGTCCTAAACTGGACTGTTTCCCGCCCAAAGCATCGTCAGCATGACGCAGTGTTGGGTGGGGCGAGTGTGTGCTGAGTTTGCTTGGAATCGGTTGCGGTTTGGTAGCAAGTGCCCCAGTAATACTAGGCTTTATACGAGTGTGTGTCTCCGCTTCGCCACATGTGTTGCACTGGTCACCGGGCTCTTCGTGGTTTGCCCTCTTGCAGGCTTCCATTAAGACAGGCAGGCAGGGTGGAGAGGAAAACAGTATGAGGTGGAGAGACGCATAGCGCATCGTGGAGTTCGGTACGGGCCGAGGCTTAAACATCTGGATTGGCAGAATGTCACACACACAAACACAGACACTGGGAATTGGACGGTGTTCGTGGCAGAGATGGCATGAACTGGGGCGGAATGTAGAAAAGAAAAGCACACGGGCGGTAAACAGAGCGGAACAAGGATATCTTTGTTGCGGCATGGGAAATTTGATTTTAAGTTTCCCATTAACAGTTTTTCCATTAGCGTCTCCCAGAAATATTCAGATTCAGCACTGCTATTTGTTGCCTTTTGTGGAAAAGCCGGGCAGTCGGGGCTCAGGGTGGTGGAAGCTATTACATAAATTAAGAGACAAGAGGGTGACAAACCTACACCAAAGTGTGGGACCGTCCAGGAGGTCGTGCAAACATGCGGCCTTGAGAGCAGTAATACCCGGCAGCTCTGCAGTAACATCTCTAGGCCTGTTTAAGGAGTGGGTCAAAGACCTCTGGGACCTGTGGTTTCACTGGGACAGCTCTCTGGGAGGCCAGTGGTTCTTGTTTGTGTGTAAGCACATCTGTGTTTCGGCCATTCAAAGGACAGCGCTGTAATATTTTTAGTGCACTATCTAAATGATGATTTTATTGTTTGGTTTGCTCGGATGTTGGGCTAGATTCAAGAAGTGGAAAGGTCAGAGAGCGCTGTTAACTGGAAGGTTATTTGAAATGTGCATTCTGCTTACTGTTGAAATGAATCCTGAGCTCTTTGGCTTATAGGTGGGACTTAGTTGGGTGGTCTCTTCAATGGATTTTTTTAAGCAGCTTGCTTTTGTTTGACAGTCAGTGGCCTTAATCTTTAGTGTTATTTCCTGCTCTCGCTACGGTTGTTTATGCACCATAACCATCCTAAATTATTTTCAGACATCCCTCACATTACTTTCCGCTTGTTTCCTTTTCCTCTCTCTCTCTCTCTTCTTCCCTTCTTTGACACTTCTCTCCTCCATCAGCCTCCACCCCCCATAGTCCCAGTCCTCCATCAGTTCTTAATGAGGAAGCCTCTCTGACCTTTTCCAGGTCCTTGTTACATCACTGCCCCCTTGTGGTGTGCTGTCCCCCCCCTACTGTCACGTTAATGTTAGACCAGCCCCGCCCCCCCCTGGGTACAATGACTATATCAAGTAAATTATTTTGGCACTGATTGTTCAGCCTGATGAAACAGAGTAAAGCAAATAATCGGAGTACTCTCTGGGGTTTTATTTAATAGTTATTTAATAGGGCCAAGTGTTTGACACATAAAGGTCTGTATGACCGCTCACACATGGTCAGGAGTTCAGCAGTGTGATGAAGACTTACTGTCACAAAAGGCCTTCAACATGGATTTAAGAGTGTCATTTTAAATCACTTTATTAATTCATTATTCCTTATCAGACACATCAGCCTCAGTTCATATCTGTGCATGATGTGATTTACAAAACGAGAGCTTGAGCTGATATTTGGAAGGCAAGTGGACAGAATCTGTTTTATTGTGAAAGAAATGAACTAATCGCTGCGTTTCTTTTTGCTTATCTCTCACTGGCATTGAGCAGTTTTCCTCTGAGGAAGTGATGAATACACAATGTCATAATCTGCAGGGAACTCAGTACATTCTTTTTTAGGATGTATATGATCATGCAAATACCCACAGTCACTCTCCAAAACGGAGCTGACTTTCACCCAGGCGTGTAATATGCAGGACGGTGGGTGTGAAAGTCTCTCATAGACTCATCCAGCCTGGGATGTGCGCGTGTATTTGTGTGTGTGCGCGCGCTTGTGCAAAAAAGTTGTGCAACTGCCGCCAAGCAGGAGGAATGTGGCCATTCAGAGGTCCTCTCCTTTACAAATAAATATTTGGTGATGACAATATCGGAAATATGTTAAACACCAGGACGATCATTTTCTACTCAAATAAACCTCAGCTCTGGTGGTGGTGAGGGGGGGGGGCACACATGTGTCTGTGTTTCTGACATGCTGGATGGAGACAGAGAGAGTTTAAGTATGATGAGGGGGCAAATTGACTTAACATATTTTGATTTATCATCGTTTATCGGTTATTTTGTTTTTGGCAATTTGCCTTTATTTATTTTTTAGTATTGGTCAATCATCAGGTATTTAGTTTTATTTATTTATAATTGATTTTAGTTTTAGTTTTGTTTTGCGTTGGTTCGGGATAATATTAAAGGGTTTTCTATAATTATACACACACACACACACACACACACAATAACACTTGGTACTGCCTGCCTGATTTCCCAGCATGCCTCACTACCCTCCTACCACCCGTTGTGCTGTGCAGAGTGCATTATAATAGCTGCTTTTAAAACATGGCGTTTACGGGAATGACTCCCTACAGACTGCCAACATTTAGCTACACTTGGTTGAAAATACAGATGCTTTATAGTAGAAATGTCACATAACCTAATGATATATATTAGTAATTACTGAAAGCTATGCAGGAGAGAAGGCAAAACTAACGTTACAAACTTTGATTTAGACCTCACTCCTCCAATCCGTCTCCTAAATATTAGATTGAATATGATTAGGCTGTGTTTTTTGAACTTTTGTTCCATAAATTTGTTCCTTGGGAACAATGGCTCATTCTTTTATGTAACGTTATTTAATTAAATTGCTCAGAGGAGATTAAAGATTTCACGATAAATGTGGTCACTATAGCCGCATTAAGCAGCTATAGAGTATCTCTTTAATCAGCCTTGCACCTTGACAGCATGTCTTCTTAATGATTTTGTTTACAAAGGCATGCTTTTCTATTTATTATATTATTATATTATTTATAACAAAATCCATAAATATTACACAGTGAAATTATCACAACTTGAGACCACAGCACAGAGTTCAAAGTGAGTGTCTTGAAGTTTCAGTGGTATTTTATTGTTCTCTGAACCAGACTCGACATGAAAGTCTGGTGCTTGGGTTTGAGCTTAGTGAGTTGGATTGTTTTCTTAGTCTCCTCCTCAGTGTGTTCTAATGTCAGGTACATTCTGTGACTCTCCCTCCTGACCTTTTCGTCTTTACGCCCCACCACAACTCGCATCTATCATTTGCACCCTTAGAAAAAATATATTACAATTCAGATTTATATAATGTAATAAAGCCTTTTTGTTGTTTTCTTTCACTAAACAACGGTATATACAGAGTTTTCTTTCTATAATTTGTTCCACTGATCTATTATCTTGCCTATTATCCGGGTCATTGTGATATCAGGAAAAGCAGCTTAGACATGGTCTCCCCCTTCACCTTCCTCCAGGTCTTCCTAGGGGCCCCTAAGCACTCCATGTTGGGGGAGACATGTAAGTCCTCCAGCATGCCCTGGGACTACCCTGTTTGTTCCCCAAACCTCCTCATCTGGCTCTCCTCAACACAGGGGAAAAGCAGTGGCTCGATGCCATCCCCAAATCAGCGTCGTTAATGGAGAGGCGGGGGAATATTGCATGTATATTGGACCTATGGCACGGGGCCACAGGTGAGGGTCAGAAAGAATGGTAAACTGAGAGCATTGCTTTGTTGCTCAGCTCCCTCTCACCACAGTGGTGCATTATCATGTGGGATGTACCCAGACCACAGCAGCATTTTCCGAGGCATCTTGGGCTCCGAGGACCTTTTCCTGGGAGCTCCTTTGTGGTCGACAGCAATAGATGTAATCAGACGTAGTAAAGCATTTGAGGCAGGTCGCCCTGGGGTGAGCCAGCAGCTCTGCAGATCATGTCCACACTCCCTTCACTTTATGGTGGGTTGGGATGAGTGGAAACCCGAGAGGACCAGAGAGAGGTCAGTAGCAGGGGACAGTGGATGCTGAATGTAAAAAAGACCAGAAGTTAACGGTAGCTCCGGAGAGGTGGCTGAAGTTTTTAAGTACAATTAGGACTTGACAGATCCCGAGGATCTCCACTGAAAGCAACGCCAGTGGCATTCATTTATCCCTGTATTGAATGCAGATGTTTTAGGTGCCGTGCTTACAGTTTCAAAGATTAATTGTTTCGTTTTTCAGCGATTAAATCGCCAAGTATTTTATCGGTTTTAGGAAGAAGAAAAAAGTCAGACTTCTCAGATTCCAGTTTTTTAAATGTGGATATTTTACTCCTCTGTAACAGTAAACTGAATTGATTTGTGTTGTGGACAAAACATTTAAGGATGTCATCTTGGGCTTTGGAAAACACTTTTCGCCATTTTTCACCTTTTTCTGACATTTCATAGACCGTAACATTCAATCGATTAATGGGGAGAATAATCCAATGAATATAACCGTTAGTTACAGCCCGAGTCATGGTCTGTGTCCGACGGACAGAGTGACACACCATCTATTGCATTCATATGTGGAACTTGTATACAGTATAGGTCCACCCAAGAGCCTGTCAGAGCCAGACCTCGCATTATAAATGGGTGTATGCAGCTGTTATATACTGTAATGAAGCATTTTTAAAATGTTTAGCTCATTTTACCCAAAGGCACATAAAGTAATCACTTTTGTAATGTGGACTCCTACCCTCATAATGTCCATCGGTTATGACTCAACAGCGAGTGCGTAAAACATTTAAACCTGCCTTTTTTCTTTTTTCTACCCGCAATGAATGAGCACCTCTCGTGCCCTGTCCAGATGTTCTCTGGCCCAGCAGCGGTCCTGCCCGGCTGCAGAGGGCCGGACCACGATGGTGGCTGTTCCACCAGTGGTGGCGGTGAGACCGGGAGATGTGTCAGATGGCACGATACCCCGCATGCCTGAGGAGATGCCAGGGTTTATTTGAACAGCAATTCTACTTCACATATTTTTGAAAGTGTGAGTGGCGATTTATTGTTCAGCCGCGGGTCTGTCAGTGCGATTCTTATTTCATGACTTATCTGATAGGTCCAAGAAAAATAAACCCACACCTGAGCTGGGTTTATAGGTCCGCCTGACGTCAGGCCCATTATCCACAGCACGGACTGCACAGTTTTATTCCACTGTATTCTAGTGTCTGTCTGTCTGTCTGTCTGTCTGTCTGTCTGTCTGTCTGTCTGTCTGTCTGTCTGTCTGTCTGTCTGTCTGTCTGTCTGTCTGTCTGTCTGTCTGTCTGTCTGTCTGTCTGTCTGTCTGTCTGTCTGTCTGTCTGTCTGTCTGTCTGTCTGTCTGTCTGTCTGTCTGTCTGTCTGTCTGTCTGTCTGTCTGTCTGTCTGTCTGTCTGTCTCATTTAATACGAGCAATGGTAAAAATATTTTTGTGCACTTGAAACGTACGATCTTGAATGATGCCTCACTCGCATAAATGACTTCAATTCTGGAGCCGGTTTCGTCATCTGTGTGGAACATTCAAAGTACAATATGACACTATAAATCAGTTGTACTATGTTGAATGTATTTATTTGCGTGCTTGCAGGTATACAGGGCTCCTTCGCAGTATGGAAAAGAAAAGGATTTAGGAAATTGCAGGTCTGGATAAGTAAGGGAAATATTATAGAAACATATTTGGTTCCCAGAATATTTCCCCTAATCCGTTTTCTAAAATAGAAAATTAAAATAAAAAAACCAAGTGATCATACGAACAGTGTTTTTCACGACATTTGGAGCATGCAGCAAGCAGAGTCAAAATGTTTACCGCTGTGTGTGAGCGGGCCGCAGCTCTGCCCCAAGTGCAAGATGTTTGACAGCAGAACGTCGTCCAGCTTTCTGCGTAGGAGTGTGGGCTGTTTTCAGAGGGCTGACCTCACAACCCCAAATATAAAGCCTGGTTGGCTCGTAGGCAACAATTGTAAGCCATATACAAGGGCAAGAACACTGTAGTCACAGCATCCTCTGCACCCAGAGTCATAAAGTCAAATATGGTCTGGACAATTTACGGAGAAATCTGGAGTTTTGAGTCTAGAAAAGCAAGGCATTTTGAAATAGAAAATGTGTAAGGAACCCTGGATGTACCTGCACGTTGCACATACGAAGGTCTACAAACAATACAGGGCTGGGCCATATGGGCAAAATCTTCTTTCATAATATGTCATTTCACAACTTGCTGATGATATAGCGTGTTTTCTTGTAATTCAATAAATAAATAGTCTGTAGTAAATTACCATATGGTTTTGTAAAACTCCTGAGTGAATTAAACACTCAACAAATGAAAATGATTGACAAGTTTCTAATTTTGTTAACAAATTAAGAGTTGTTTGCTTGTTATCAATTTTGACGACGTCATTGTGTATCACGATATATGATTTCATCATGATATGATTCCACTGAAAGATGATAATCGTATTGGATTTAACGCCCAGCCCTAAATGCACAACACTTCATAATGTGAATTATGATGGTAGAGTGTCAATGTGTCATCTGCAAACTGGTTGAGTGCTTTTCTTCAGGTCTTCTTCTCTGCGTTCGCTGGCACGCTGCACCATATCTTATTGGCTGTGTATCAATGGAATAGTGGGACACCATTAGTTAGGCTATGCATCTCCTCACCCACTAATTGAAAATCATTTCTATAGTGCTAATAGGGGACTCAAACACCCCTCCGGGACCCTTTAAGCCAGGTACGTGACATCATGCGGGTCAGGTCCATGTCTCGGATGCTTTGCTGAGGCAGAACTTACTATTTTGCAACACTATCTTCCGTCCGATCCAACATCGTCTCAGGGTCCTGACCTCGCAGCAACCAAAACACGAGCTGAACACAATCCTTTAAAGTTAGGTAATGCGCCGCGGATCCTTGTTGACCGTCCCTTGGGCTTGGAATAAGAGATCCTGTTGGTTTGAGCCTGTTGTCTGGTCTTTATTACTCCGCTCCTCTGGAGTTCAAAGAGACGACTGGCTACACCCAGCCCATGGCCCGGGTTCCCAAAAGCATATCATCACCACCATTATATTAGCCCATTTACTTACAGTGAAAGTAAGACAATCTGGACGCTCAGATCATGGTTTCACCCGGCTTCCGGAGAGGCTTAGGTAGTCAAGTTGCCAATGGACGCTGAAAAAGTTTGCAAAGAATGACGAATGCAAAGTTATACTTTAAATCTGAATTGCTGGAGCCTAAACAAATAACCGTAATTCTTAAGAAATAATGAAGTTCACAATGGAACTCTACTGTGTCACACAGTTTTTTTTATTGTATAAAGTACCACTGTAGAGGATTGGACTGGGTGAGAGGCAGCGCCCTAGAAATGTCACCAGTCTGTCACCAGCGGTTCACTGTGTTTGACATTTATCCAACAGTTGCTGGAGCTCTGTGAGTAAGGGCTCTAAAGCTGAGAGGACCACATGGATAGTTAAGTGATTGAATGGATGTGTATGGCTATCTCCGTGTGTCCCTCTGAGTGTACTTACGTGAGCATTTACAGTATAAAGCTTTGAGGAAGCAGAGTTAAACTGAAAAGAAGAAAGACAAACAAAAGGAAGACATGAGTAAGGGATCAGTTTGTGGTCAGCTTGTATTTAGTAAATCGTCCTCTCTTCCCTCCCCATGCCAGTGAGTGATGCTTTGGCGGAGGGAGGACTCATAGGATAAAAGTTGATAATCACGTTCCACCAGTGGAACTCCTTTGATGTGGGTTGTTGTTGTTTCTGTGGGGCTCTCTGCCTGGACGCATCCCCCTCAAGCAGCTGCGAACCGGGGCGGCCGACTTTAAGAGCACAGAGGGCGAGACGTCCTGAAGTAGACACACACAGACTGGATGTACAAACCTGGACTCGTTCAGGAAAGTTAAGTACTTTAGAACTGGTACTTGAGTTTCTCTCCAACTGTCCAAAAAATACATTTTCATTTTTAAAATTGGACCTAGGGTTTGCTGGGCATGTCCTCAGTGTTGAGACTGTATATCTATATATCTATATAGATATACAGTATGTTCCTGTTACGTCCTGGAGACACCAACTGTAACAGGAACCACCACTGAGGCGGTTTAGGTGTTTATATGTCTGTGTTTTTGTCCGTCTCTTGGACAGATATCTTCACTGCGATAGCGTCGCGTGGAAGATGCAGCCACGACATTTCACAGGTGTGTAGTTGAGATCAAAATGAAGGCCGGGTAGAGACCATCCTGTGATGGGATCAAACCAGCCGCAACCCCAAATCTGACCAGGGAGGTAAGGTGGGGTGCCAATGGCCCCTTCCAATAATCCGATTTAGATCGGATAACTTTATAGGGTTACATTCAATGTCTTCAGGTTGCATACTGTACACATGCACAGACTTACAATATTCATTGTATAGCTACCCACCAAGCTGCACTCATTTCTTGTTGGACTCACACGTACCCACGCACACACGAGTGCAGCAGTGTGAGGTGCAGGTGCCTCCTAGCACCAGTGACCGGTGTTATTGTAATGGGCAGCTCCCTGCACAGCTGAGATAGTGTGTGTAGACATAACAGCAGAGATGAAAGCAGGTTGGAGACAGACGGCGTACACTCGGAGGGGCATGGTAGCAGTTAAGAGGGAGGTATGGTGCTGTCATACGTCATGTTTCATCCTTGAGCCGTACAAGTCATTAGCCGAGAGGGGAAATAGTACCCAGGGCGTAGCGAAGGCCCAGATGGATGGACCTGTATCAGAATGCCAGCCAGTTTGCGTACAATTTATTGTTCTAACGAAAGGGGCTTAGTGGTGTAGCTGCTCAGATGAAGACTAATATGGGTCTATGATTTTGACCCTGTGTTTGAGAAATGAAGGCATTCAACTTGTTCTTTAGAGTACTCTCATTCTCTTTCTGTCTTTTTTTCTTCTACCTTCTCTCCCCCTGTCCTCTCCAGTTCCCCAGGCCTCAGGCAGTTGTGTTCATTAACCCTGGATGTAATTATTTTTGTTTTAGTCTCATATTGCTGACATTTCAACTCAGGGGCTCCTCAATCAGGATTAACCCAAACCGCAAGAAATCACACTTCACAGCCTTTTCTTACAGCAGCGCTTGTTGCCTCCAATTTCAGTCAAATTAAAGGTTTATTTTATTTGGTCGTTTTTTTTCCACTCAGGCCCTGTACCATGAGAAAACAAACCAGACTGCTCGCCCTTTGATTTGCTGCTTGCTAGTGGCTCTCTCAGTCTCTCACTCCCTTGGTAGGCACAAAGCAGTCCTCTGTGCAGCCAGTGGTACTAAAGATCGAGATCACACAGGTGGTAGCAGTACGACCATCTGCCATGAAGCAAGCCTCTCTCGTTTATGTGCTTACTATGCAACATATAGATGTAACAGCATTGCTTGTACTCTGATGTTTAGGATAAGTTGCTGCTTTCTGAAATTCATCTATAACACACCGCAATCAAGGTATTCTCACTAAATGTTTGCATTTTTTCCATCAGATTTTGTCCATAACATCAAATATATGTTGGTAGGCCTACTCTGTCAAAGTGTTGTTAGTATCTAAGAAGTAGACGTGCTCACTGTTTGGCATTTTGGCGGTTGTCATCTTGGTTTTTGGCTGTCGCCATCTTGTTTTTTTGCAACCAGATGAGGCACGAGAGAGTGGAGCTAAGTACAATGAATGAAAAATACTTTTTATGCAACCAAATAGTCACAATTAACCATCATGAAGTGAAAACACACTTCAAAGGGTTAAAGTGCTAAGACGAAAACACAGACGTCTCTCAGACCGGACAACGCTGTGGTAGAGACCTGTCAATCACAAGGTAGCCCCGCCCTAAAGCATACCCCGCTTTATGGTCTATTTTACTCTAAATGGACCATAACTTACTAAATGAACATCATGCTGTATTGAAGAAGACTTGGAACTAGAGATTGAGACCATAAACTCATGTTTACAATGTTTACTGAGGTAATAAATCAAGAGAGAAGTAGAGTCATTTTCTCATAGACTTCTATACAACCAGAGGAGTCGCCCCCTGATGGACAGTAGAGAGAATGCAGCTTTAAGACACTTCAGCTAGTGTGGCTCAGCAGGGTCGTCCTTCAATCAGAGGATCGGCGGTTCGATCTCCGGCTCCGCTAGTCCATGTCGATGTGTCCTTGGGCAAGACACCTAACCCCAAATTGCCCAAGCTGTGCCTGTGGTGTATGATAAAGGGTATGAATGATTAGATAGTCCTGATGGGCAGGTGGCACCTTGCTTGGTAGCCCCTGCTATCAGAGTATGAATGGGTGAATGATGACATGTAGTGTTAACGCGCTTTGAGTGTTTGGAAGACTAGAAAAGAGATAAAGTACAATCCATTCATTTACCATTTAGCACTGACTTCACTCTTCATACCTAGAGGTTGCTGCCTTATTGATTATATTGGTGTAACTCAGTCACAATGTACAATGTAAACACAGCAGACTTAAAGTAATAATCTAGTGTATACATGCTCGGCCCTCTCAACGTTTCCCTCTCTTTGCCTTGGGGGCCTTAGGGTCCACAGGAACCCTCAACTCGTCTTCCTGCCCCCGGGGGCACTTAGTCTCAACACAGTAGTAATAAACTCTCATCACTCTGAGTCAGGGGTGTGCGTACGTCAGTCTGTTACTACAAACGTGTGTGTGTGCGGCAGCAGCAGCAGTAGTCACAGGCCAAGCAGTAGTTGTAAAATCTCATCACTTTTAGTGGTCCTCCGGGGGTCCTGGACTCCTCTCGCTGTGTGTGGTTTGACCTGCCGCGGCCCCCCCAGCCCCCCACATGCCCACTTAGATAAACAGGCAGTAAACACAGGCAGTCCTAGCACCACTCTCTTCCCCTCGCAGCATATACAAGAGCTGCAGATGAAAGGACTGCTTCCCGACGCTAATAGCCTCTAGAGATTAGCCCCCCCCCCCCCCCCCCCCCCTTTTCCTGCGACTCATAATTAAAAGTTCAGCCACTATGTTCATAAAGCTTCTAAGAATGGTAGAATACACATCTTAGATCTCCAGTAAGTCTCATGCACTACCTTCACCTTAACTTGAAATGGAAGCTGGTCCCACATCAGCCCTTCTACCCCTGTTACGTGGGTTAAATGCGTGCCTGCTTTAATAGCGCTGTGTGAACGCAAGCCAAAGCCATGAAACCATAATATATACAGGCCCTGTTTACATTTTTATTATTATTAGCTTATCAGGCCTGCAGGCATATCTGAAAATGAGCATATAACTGATGCAGGCCACGGGGTTGAAGCTGTTAGTGATTATTTTGAGTCGGGAGGCTCGTGCAACAACACGGTTTCTGATATCTTGAGCTGTTTTTCTTGTCTGGTCTCGGTCCGAGGAGTGAACGGTGTGGTGTGGATTGGAACCAAAGAGCAGGGCTACATTCTTCCACTGTGTTGAGCTTTACGTAATGCCATTGCACACATTATTGACCAACTATGGTTCAGATATGTCCTGCTCTAGCTGCTGGTTGCCAGTAATCACGAGTGGTGGACGATGCCAATTCATTATCACCGTACTGAAGTATGCTTCTCCCAATCTAAAAGCCCTGCTGTGTTTTGAAGATTACAGTTAGGGTTAATTATGATAAGCAATACTGCGGGTCAAACGGTTGGAACAGCTTTTCCTCTGGCACGTCTCTTACTCTCCCATTGCATTCCTTTAGAAGTGGGCCAGTTATTCTCAAGGTGGGCTTTGTGATTTCATGTGTAGACAGAAAACATTTTTATCAAGTTCAAGATTTTCCACCGAGACATTGATGTTGGGCTTTTTTGGATCACCTTGGGATTTGTCCCCTCATGGCCAAATATGTCATCTCCCTTTTCTTCTCATCAGACGTCTGAAAGGACGGGAGATGGATTGTTGGCGAGCCGGGCCCTTCTGCCGCTCTCACCGTCTGCCGTGTGTCAGCGCTGCATGTATAAGGAACGGTGCAGTGGTGTAAGGAAATGAACAACACTCTTCATTCTCTGTGTGCATCAGCAGAGTTTTCATTTCATTCTGTCATTTTTTTATTGGACATCAAGAGAGACACAATGGGACCCAGAGGGGGTCTTGGTCCCTCTAGATGTAGCCTGTGTCCTGATGATAACTCTCAGTTTAGAGGTTGAAGGATAAGTGCAGCCTCTCTGGCAGCTGCTGCTGCTGCTGCTTCTATACCTTCAAAGGCTTCTCGTCCTTCCTCCCTCCTGCTCTCCTCCCTATCCCCATACATCTCCCCCGCCTTCCCTCCCTCTCTCCTCTCTCCTCCCTTTATTTCCTTTCCTCGTCCCGGCCCCTCCCTTGTTCTCCTTTTTTCGTCCCTATCACCCGCCCCATCTCCCTCTCCTTCCCATCTGTCCTGTTGATCTGCAATATGCCAAGTCTGGGGAGCGGTTTCAAGTGTGTTTAGAGTAGCTGACTCATCGCTGCTTTAGTGCCATGGTTTGTTAATGCCGAGGGCAGCTGATAGCAGTCTGGACGTCCTGTGTTGCAGGTGGCCCACGCAATTCTGTACGTGTGTGCACGTCGCGGTGTTGTGTGACTGCATTAAATACAGCTCTGATGGGTATAAACACCTTGTCCTTTATCATCAGCGTGCGTGCAGACATGAGTGACGTCCTACCAAAAACAAGACGCACACTGGGCCTTTACTCTGCTGTCAGTGAGGAGCGTTCAAACCGTGGCTTCATTCAACACTGACTAATGACAGGCCAGAGATGAAGAGCAGCTCTTCCTCTGAAGCTTCAGGACACACGCACAGAACATGTCCTTGGTGAGCTATCATGCTTATGTTATTTGGAACACAAAGTTTCATGCAAGAGTTAAAGTTTTGGGGTTAATTGACACACCAGTGAGAGAGCACTAAGCGCCCCTGTCTGTCCCAATCCACCAAACTATACTAACTGACCTTACTCTAACACAAAGCAGAATCTCAATCAGCCTCATACTATCTTCCTCTCTACTTTTCCAACATGTCTTGGCGTATGTTTCTCCGTCTTCTAATTGTTCAGTTCTCATCATCCTATCTCGGTTTGAGCTCATCCCTCTCAGTGTTGACACCGCAGTGACCCCCTCGCTGCACAAGGAAATCCAAGCCAATCAGAGCTAGTGTTCCACTGTGCTCAACACCCCTTCCATTCCTCTCCATCCCTTCGTCCCCGCGTCGCAGCTAAAACGGCTCATCCTGAAACCATTAGGCCAAATTGCTAAATGTTTCAAATGTGCAACCACTTAAGGCTTTGTCTTTAAGAGGAGTAATCTTCGATCTACTGTGGCAAGCAAGAGGAGGACGAGGTGGATGGCAGGAGCGGGAAGTGAGAGGAAACCAAGTACTGTGGACTGAAACTGAGCTGAATAGAGACGGATAGCAGGAGAAAAGATATTAGCTTTTACATACAAACATTGTCCATAACTTGTGTATTTATTGTTCTGCTGTTGGTTTACAGAGAGAGTGCAGTTAGGTTCATGGCAATGTGAGAGGCCGACACAGTGATAGTTGTCCAGGTTGATAGAGAGTAGAAACTCACACAGTATATACTGTATGTAATGCATAGTAATACTATAGACATGGTATTACTCTATGGATGCTGAAGACCTTTACAGGAACTTTTCTCAACACTTCCAAGGTTTTCCAAGAAAGAAATCCTCTGGTGTACAGAAAATGATGTTCCCCCCCATTTTCTGGCAGCAGCAGCTACGTTTTCTTTGGAACAAATATAAGAACCCGGTAGCTAACTTGAGCATTAACGAAGTGAACATCCAAGGAAAAAAGCATTGTAAAGCTGGCTATGCTTTTGTATTGCTCTCTGAGGAGCACAGTGCAAAAATGCCTCATCAGTGACCGCTTATCACCTACGGCATGGCCAACATTGGAAGAGTATTTGAAATGAACTTCACTCGTGGACCAAATGGACAAGTTGCTTGACGGAGATACTCACTGGATAACAGCCAGCCCGGTAGACTGATAGATACAGTACATAGACAGACCAAAGGACAGGATCCATTGCATGTTGCCGAGCAAACGTCAAATCCTTCTGTGAAGCAGTCCTGGCTTCCTGAGTGACCCCAAGTCTCAGCCAGAGGACTTTGATCTGTCACTGAGATCATTACTAAGCCTACCGAGCTGACAAAAGACCGAGAGAACAGAGATTCTGCAGAGAGGTGCAGAGACTTGGAGGTAATTGAAGACAGGATCTCGTCCTCAGTTGTCCCGCGTGCTCTCCAGAAGGCTGAGGTGCTGTGGAGAGAGCCGGCGGGGAAGACTGCAGAAGACGGGGTTGGACGACCACCATCTGGATGTTTCGTTACAAAACACAGCTGGGGGGGGGCTTTGTTCCAAGCAATTGATTAGAACTATATATTTTTTCAAACTGTTGTTTTACTCTTGAAGACTGTCACACAGAACTCGATTATTTAGCAGCGAAAAAGCAGCATCGTCAGCATCAAGTTCAACCAATGCAAACACGTGTGGAACGTGTTAAACTACATCCATGGCGCCTATATTTACGAAACAACCACACAAAGAGGCTTCGTGGTCCGAACCAAGCGGCACACTTTAATACTCCTTTAAACCTTAACAAAGGCAGCGTATCCACTGCTTCCTTCTTAACCTTTCACAATAAAAGCCCTAGACATACAAGGCATATATTCACAGGCGAGTTTTCCCCATTTCAGTGTTGTTTATTCTTCATGCCCCCGTTATGTAAAGGCCTTCATGATGAAAAAGAAAACACACACATAGTAAAGCACCATTTAATCGTCATGCAACCACCGCACGCACATCCCTTGTACAAAGACGTAATAACCAATATGTCATTCATATGGGCCATAATGGATTGATGTTTAACAAACATTTTAGAACCTCCAAAGCCTCTTTTGAAATATTGTGCAACTATATTGGATGGGTTTTGGGAATCCACATCAAATACAGCTGGAGTTTCCAAAGTGACCCAGAGAGAAAAACTAAATGAAGAATAGAAGCTCCTTGCTCACAAAGAGTGAAATATTTCAAACTTTAATGCGGTCAAACAGTAAAAACATACATAAAATGTCTGTAAAGAGACATGCAGATAGGCACGCAGGGCACTTGCATCTGCATTAGCCTTACAGTATACAAAATAAAAGACCCACATCTATTCCACAAAGTATTCCCTCTGCTTTTTAATGGCATAACTTCTATATGGACATTTCTAGCCTCAAGTGTATATGCAACATTATTACAATATCAAATAAACCTCAAATGTTGCCGTTTGCATTTGGGCTTTTGCATTTGCTACAGTGTAATTAATATAAAATGCTTGGAAGGAGCCCCAGCTAATGACAGACATTAAGTGGCTTGGCTCCCCCTCTCCCCGTGACAAACTGAGAGAACTCAGCTTGAACCGTAGAGAAAGCCCATGAGCCAGCTGACTGATAGCAGCGATAAGGAGTTTTCAAGGTAACTATGCAAAACCAAATGTGTCTGTGGGAAAGCAGCAGCAGAAGCAGAAGTCTGTTTATTTTAATGAGCTCAGAAGTGTCTCTCCTGTTTCTCTTACATTACACTGGGGCTCTTTTTGGAGTTCACACAGTGCACTGTACGTCCGTGATGGATACGGTAATGATACATTAATGCAATCAGGACCGAGTCTGTTTTATCTCCCATTAAGAAGGCCAGCTATCTCGCTGACAAGGGCCAGGTCACATTTGGTCGTGACTTTAAGCGTTTTCCTTCGGTGTGATTTGAAGCGAGGGAGACAGAGAGTGTTTCTGTGGGCATATCGGAGGAACAGTGTAGGGGAGAGGGGATAGGAAGAGGGATGAAGGCTGGGATGGTCCACATCAGGGCTGCTTGGGGTTCCAGTAGAGGCACTGTCTGGTTGTCTTTTCAACACCAGGAGAGGTGATGTGGATTTATGAAGGCGAGGAATCGACTGGAAGGCAGATATGTTTGGCTGCTGAGCCTCTCATCCACACAGGGAGCTCAACAGAGCTGCTGTTCTGCTGCTTCCATCTGGCCTCACTTCTGGTCTACATACTAGGGATGTGCACTTGTTCATTTTTACCTGTTCAAGTATGTACTGTGTGTTGCATTTTACGTCTTTTAAAGCTGGAGTACCAAATACGTACCAAACAAGATCACAAAATGCTGATGGAGCCTGTACCAGCAGCGAGAGCTCTCTGTATGTTGCACTATACCAGAGTTGTGGTGTCTGTGGCGACTTGAACCTGAAGTGATGCATTTTACGCCAACCAGCCAAAGCTACAGGTGGAAGGAAGAGGAGAGAGAGTGCAGTGATGGAGCAGCAGCAGCTAGGAGTATTGCAGAAGCTTATGGCTAAAAGTCCCAAGAAGGGTACAAGAAATGTTTCTGGAGTGGATGCTCCAGATAAAACAAGAAACTCAGGGTTTGGAGGAAGACTTTTAAATCAGAAAAAGAAAGTGATGGACGGCGACGCAAATACTGATGACCATTTTCCTTGTTGGAGGCCGCTGAAGGAAGAGGAAGGGACTGAGGACAGACACGGATGTTGCATTACTGCTCCTGCACATGTAAAATACTTGTGCTTATTTTCACGTGAAGACTTGAGGAGAGCGCTCCTGGGGGGGGATGTCACAAGCACGTGTGTCGCTGCCAGAGTGTGTGTCGCTGCCAGAGAGGGGGAAGACCAAAGTTCGGCACTGCAGGTTTAAGAAACGGATGTAGGATTTGTTCACGTTACAGACAAAAGCAAGAACTATCAGTGTCGGCGTCGATCACGCTTCAGAGGTACTTATTCAAATGATTTCAGAAGTTGACCTTTGTTTGGCTGCGCTGTATTTACTTTAGATCCTACTCAGCCTGAGGATCAAATATCTCTTTGTATAGTATCTATGTTCAAATAACAACGGGCACACATTACCCATACATACACAGGGAACTAGCTGTTGAGGTGTGCACCACCCAAAGCTCTGCATACAACAGCGCTGCAGCAGTGGTCAGTGCTTTTGTCTGGACTCGAACAGCAGCCATGAGTCATCGAAACCCTGGCAGATGGGAAAGGAGGATCCTCGGTCCTGATGGGAAACGGGGACGGATGTCTCTCTGGATGAGATGCAGCCCCGCGCTCTAATACTCGTTCATAATCATCCAGGAACACGTGTTGACATGCATGCTCATACACAGTTTTGGAGTTACGTAGTGGATTCATGTGTATGTACATGGATCTTTCAACATGCGTGTAATGTAGACGGGCGCACACACAAACACACACACACACACACACACACACACTTGCATGCTTCTGCTGGTTACCCAGACTTGGCTGTGTGTGATGGATCTGGTTCACAGGACTTTGCATGTGGAGGCTTACTGCGGTCATCCCATAAATCACACAGACCCATGGCCAAAGTCTGAGGCCTAGTCACTTATCATGAAGATTAGGAAAATGACTTAAAAACAACAAAACAAGTTCTCATCATCCACTGTTTTATATGTTCTCTGTGTTTATGTTCTGTATCTCCGTCTCTCTTTCTGAATGTGTGTCTGTGATTCTGTCACTCCATCCTTCTCCATGTCTGCCTTTTCACTGGCTGAATCACTCTCCAGCTTTCTTCCTGCCTATTACTGTTACAGTACACACAGCAGTAGTCACCTTTTACGTGGTGGGTCCAGCCTGTCAGCTGCAGGCTACTGCAGTTGGACCCATACAGACGCACTCACGCATGCTTAGATTCTCTTAAAACCCACAAGACGCACATTACCGGCATCCAGTGCGGAGAGCCGCACGGGCCCCGGAGTGAGAGCAGGCTTTCCGTAGGGCCGGGATCTGCGGCATTGCCGCCGGGTCACAGCACGGCAGGGGGAACAGCAGTGTGTGCGTTAGTCTGTGTCTGTTCACAGTCCTACTGCGCGCACACTCACACAAATGGATACAAATAGAAACACGTTCACAGAGAAGCACTTACTCACACACTGTCCCTCGCACCCACCCACACACAGCTGAGCCCCTTTTTTCAGCAGTGTCAACAGCTCCAGCTCTCACACACACACACACGCGCACACACACGCACTCTCTCATAGCCACCGACACACACACCAGCAGAACACCTGTCGGGCCGCCTGGCTCGCTCCAGGACACCTTCGAGTCATGAGCTCATCGGAAAAGCAATTAAAGGCAGCGCAGGCCCCGCACGCTGGCGTAATGTTTTGTTTTGCTACTTGGCTTCAAAATTAACCAAACCTGTCAGAAGTCATCTGGCTGACATGGGCCGGGCTATATTTATTTATTTTCTGTTGGAGGAGCTGGACCCAGCGCTGCCTTGCGTCCAACAATGAAGCGATTCTGAAGGGCGGGGGAGGGGGGCGATTAGCTAGCTTGAACATGAATTCTTCTTCCCCTCCGTCTACCTGGGGGGGTTGGATGCCGAGCTCGCCCCGCCTCTCTTTGACTGCCTGTAACTGTGACGGTGGGGTCGTGGCCCCTGTAGTCGGGAGGTTGCGCCCCCTCTAACCCCAATCAGGGCTCTGGTCTCCGCTGAAGGGACTCGCTGTTTGAACTCGCGCTGACCTAACCGCTCCCACTTTATCGAATTTCATGCTTGCAGTGACTGAACAAAAGCAGATTTTTTTGCGTTCAAAAATGTATAAACGATGTAATGTGATTTAAAAAAAAGACAACGATAGGACAGAGAGATGTGTGGCTGATGGATGACTGGAAAGGAGGAGACCAACAGAGGAACATAGACAGGACTGAGAGGTCAGAGGCCTCCTCTCAGTCTGGTCTAACGCTCTATACTGTAGCCTCAGGCTGTGAGTCAGACAGCCGTAAATCAACACCAGCAGCCCCCTGCTCTCTTTTACCTCTACTGGTCTTAAGAAGAAAAAAAACACCTTTGACATTAATAGGTCCGCTGTGGGTGAGTCACGGTGAGTGTGTGTCTTCACAGATGCCTCCACGGACACTTGAGCAGCTTTCTGGTGTTTTCTTGGGGAATCATTTAGGAAGTAAAAAAACACCTCTGTTATCGTTGTCATCACTTTCTGTAATGACCGTCATGCCACCCGACTGGAGCACAGAAAACCAACAGCGAGCCTGCTGTGGAGGTCACGAGGGCCGCTTTACGTTGCCGCACGCTTCAATCGAGGCGTCACTCTCCGGCCGTTGTGTCAACAACGGCGATGACACGAGAAAACACGGCGCGGGCGGCAAAGCCTCGGTCTTCAAAGCCTCGTAGGCCAGGTCAGCACGTATTTTGGTTTCTGTGTCGCTGTCAAACACAGACAGAAAGAGAGAGAAAGAGGAAAAAAAAGTGTTTGCTCTGTTCATTTCAGAGAGAGAGAGGGCTTTTTGAGTGGTGTTGTGATTTATCAAAATGGTCACGGCTGTCATTGTGACACGGGGCCGCAGTAAGATGACGGCTGCTGGCACTTTAAAGCTGCTGATGCCACGCCAGTTGCTTCAGGTGGTTATTTAAGCAGCCAGCTTACGATGCACTCAGAAGTCAGCTCCCTTCAACTGATGATGAGACAATTTTGTCGTTATGGAAACTTACATGTGTGGGTTTTTTGTGTATTGTATCTGCTCATGGCGCTGACGAAGTGGCTCTCGCGCTGCAGAGCATCCTCCACCAAAAAAGCTCAGTGTGTCTGCATTGGCTTTAGCGCATAACGATGCTGTGCAGTCCACTCTGGTTGAGACTTTTCTCCAATTAGGCATTTTATATACTTTCATTTGCTCATTTATCTCTGTAATAACTGTTAAATAAGCAACCCATCTACTGAGTAATATGATTTATTGTGCCGTGACTCATTTCTGCTGAACGTGCTTTGTCCTGCTCAGTGCAATCCCGTCGACCGCAGTTTTGAGTCAGTCGATTTATCGAATACATCTTCGCTGCTCAGCCCCGTTCCCGGCCCTGTTGGGTCCCACACTGCTCACGCTGTTCTGGGCCATTATGAAAACCACTTGAAGCCAGGGGCCCCGGTGCTGCAGCCACAGCCAAAGCCTATTAAGCAGCCACACTGTGGTGGAGGAGTTCAAGCCACAGGGCTGAGGTTGTCAGGAGGAGGAGGAGGAAGGGGGCGGGTGGAGAGAGGTGGCTGCAGGATGACGAGGAAGGCTGGAGGTATGGTCTCAGAAGGAAGGGTAAAGAGTGGTGAGAGAGGATGAGGAAGCATGGATGAAGGAGCGTTGTAAGGGAACAGGAGGGGTTTTAGGATGGAATTGAAGCAGGGACAAATGCCAGCAAGGCTGTTGTTGTGGATAGATAAATAGTGAAGAAAGATGGAAGTGACGGAAAGTAAAGAAAATTAGAAAGAGAGATGAAGCGATAAAGGAAGAAACGTGAGACAGTTTGACCTGATCCAATGAGGAAAGTTTCCCCTCAGAAAGGATCCTGTGCCAGTAACAAACCATGAGTATACCAGTGCACCTGGTGAATAATGATCAGACACACACACACAAACACCAGCACTGATGCATGCATACACTACAGTACATTACATCATGCTGTACTGTGAATGAACACACAGCACACACTTTATACATTACACACACACACACACATACATTTGACAGTACTAACACAGGCTCACAGGCCACAAATCACTGAACGTTGTAAAAGTGGAGCAAATTGGAGGAGTTTTATTTGCATTGTTCACAGGGAATAATGGAGGAGGGAGCAACTCCTGCCAAGCTGGAGAGCTAACAAAAATGTGTGTGTGTGTGTGTGTGTGTGTGTGTGTGTGTGTGTGTGTGTGTGTGTGTGTGTGTGTGTGTGTGTGTGTGTGTGTGTGTGTGTGTGTGTGTGTGTGTGTGTGTGTGTGTGTGTGTGTGTGTGTGTGTGTGTGTTTGTTTGTTCAGGGAGAGTTCATAATTGTGCTTTGTCCACGCTTCGGAGACATTAAAATGTTAGGCGAAGCAACAAGCAATCAGGCTTCGTTGGAAGGCGAAATGCACGCACACACACACACACACATTTGCACATTCACACTTACACACTCGCAGCTTTGCCCCGGGGCCTGAAACAGAAGACCAGAGTCTTGTCCAAAGCTCCATTAAACTGCCGAAAGTCCTGCTAGAGCTGAAACATCCTCCCATCGTCATGCTGGGACATTCCACGGCACGCCAGAGACCCCAGCGCTAATCCCGCCGGCATGGGAGTCATTATTGATAGGATCCTAATGCATTACCTCAGGGCCCCACTTATTGTTGGTGCAGATTATTATTTAAGAGTAAACCAAAACCCAGAGAAGGTCTCGAGTTTCATAGAAATTTATCAAAAGAAAATGTTATTCTTGGCTTATACCACTTTGAACGGCGCAATTGAAACAAACTGTGCTCCCTTTGCCGCGCTCCGACGAGCAGCCTCGATACCCACCGGCAGGCCGACGGGAGAGAGGAACAACCTCATGCTCAATCTGAGCAGATCTACCCTAAGTCACCTTACATTGATTTCAGTGATCCGTATCGATGTGCCTCCAACTCTGCAGAAATAACCGCAGCATGGGGACATTTTTGACGATGTGAGTTCAGATAGTTTTCTCTTCATTCTGCGCATCTCTTGATGTGGATCCTTTTGAATCAGCTGTGTCGATCACTGAAGTATAGTATTGTCTACTGTTCTGGTGATTTTGTACTTCCTTTCCTATTCGTCTTTCATTTTTTTTGGAAACATACCCATCCATCATGGGTTTCGATCGTCTTGGTCTGCAGACTTGCATTATTAAATCCTCTTTGTCTTTGTTCTTTGTCCAGGTGCGGTCCTGCTGGTCAGTGTCCAGGGCATAGCTGTCAACGTGGACCCGGTTTTCTGCACGTGGCTGCTGTACCAACCTCATAGAGGGAGCGGCAGGCAGCAGCAGCAGCAGGTACCCAATCCAAACGTCTCTTCCTGGCCCTTTGATTTTGATCAGATTTGAACATGTTTCACACTCGCACATGTAATCTGTATGAATAGAGAACGAGCAGCACGAGAGTCTGAAGGGAACATAAATGTCTCCCTCCCTACCCTCTCATTCCCTGCTACCTTTTTCCCCATGTGCTCTGCTCCCTGTCTTCCATCCCCTCTCTCTCTACTTATTTGACAGGGGTCATGGTGATGGTTATGGACATTGAATGTCTCTGTGCCCACGCTACACACACACACACATGCTCCGTTTGATTGCCTGGGATACAGCACAGGGTTTGCCCCATTAAGGCACATGACTATATATATATATAGAGTACATTAAAGTATCATATTGTAATGCTTTCTTTCCTTTTTTTTGTTTTGTTTTAACAAGTTGCTCTGTTTCATGCCTCCTGCAATTTGGAAGGGCTGTCAGCATGTGTGTCCGTGTGCGCGCGTGTGTGTGTGTGTGTCCGTGTCCGTGTGTGTGTGTCGGTGTGTGTGTGTGTGACAGACAGAAAGAGAGAGGGAGTTAATTGCACCAACTCCTTACTCTGGAGGTTATTGCTGTACGAGGGTAAACAGATGTTATGAGTTGAACTGCTGCCAGTGTGAGCGATACACAACGCTGGCTGCTGAGTGTGTGCGTGTGTGTGTGTGTGTGTGTGTGTGTGTGTGTGTGTATACATGTTGTTTATGTGTGTGGTTCTGTGAGCTCAGCTGCCTGTCAGGGCCACTCCTCAAGGCCTGGCCCGGTGTAGACCTTCAGCTGAAGGCCACACAGCAGCCTGTGAAGGACAAGGGGGGAGAGGACACGGACTGGTGGGGTCAGGATGGCCGGGATGATGCGGAAGGAGGACAGATGGACAAGAGGAGAAGGACGTGCATGTCCCACGTGAAGAGAGGAATTTAGAAGAGCTTTAGAGGCTAGAGAAGTGGGGGGGCGGGGGCGTGACACGACATAAAAAGTTGACGAGAGTGAGAAAGAGAAGTTGAGTATGAGACAGGCGTCACAAACAGGGACTCCAATTGGAGACGTGTGATAAAGAGATGGAGTACAGAGGACAGATATGTGAGGAAGGAACATATGGAGGGAAATAAAAAAACACGGGGAATGGGGGAAAGCACAGGACATCATAGAAGGAGGTGCAGAGAATGGAGAGGGATATTGAATTAAATGTCAAGCAAGCAGACTCACAGGCCCCAAATCCCAGAGGTAGAGGGAGATGGTTGGGGAAGCGGGTAATGAAGAGAAAGGGAATAAGAGGAGAATTTTATTTTGTGTGCGTGTGTGTGTGTGGTAGAAGGAGTTAGCTCATACTATGTCATCCATCAGGAATGAGTGATGGTCATTGGGTAAGGTACCTGCTTTTAGCATGGAGCTTTGAAATATTTTCCATGAAATGATCAAACTCAATTAGTTTTTTGTACCATTGAGTGTTCTTCCCCAACCAACAAAACAGTCATATGGTTTGTTTGTCTCTACAGTATTTTACTGTCATGTATTACCTGTAGATCAGTGTTTTATTATGTACTGCATGCTTTGCTTGCAGTCTGCACAGCCACAAATTTCCGTGTCAAACGGACACTTGGGCGTGGAAAGTAGGCATTTTCATACAGCTTCACTTATTTTCTTCTTACCTTTCACAATAAAAGCCCTAGACATATATACTGCATCGCTGCTTACCAGAGGGTATATATTCGCTCAGAACATTTTGCTAAGATGCAACTTAACAAAATACCTTATGTATTTTATTTCTTAAATGTATTTGTTGTTAAAGCCTCCAATACAGTGTTTGCTATGAGTGTGTTTGGAAGTGTCTTTCTAATAAGAGTATTTTGAACACCCTGCAATCAGATCTTTAAATGTACTCAACATGGAATCCTGAGCAAATTTATGATTAAGGGAAGGCTCTCAAAATGGCAATCGCTGAGCCGGCAGCTAGCAGCTAACAGTGCAAACATTGTTTACATGGGGGGACCGAGACAACGGCGTCGGTCAGGGCTGCTTCATCAGCGGTAGCCGCAGTATGAGCGCAGGCAGAGAGGTGGCAATTAGCTAGCCGGTGGGGCACAACAGGGAGACTCACATGCACTAACATGCGTGTCCGGCCGGTCTGGCTGCGTAAACAAAGCACAGAGTAGAGAACTTCATCCTCTGCTCATGTTGACATCCCTCCACTATAACTTTACATAGCAAATAGTCTGCTGCTATGTTAATGCTCTGAATCCCGTATAGTGAACTTGACTTTCAAATCAAACGTAACTTTGTGCAACTAACCTACTGGCCGACAGTTTTTCATTCATCCTATGCTATGTTGCAAAAACCTCGTCATTTGGCGTCATACCACAGTCAGTAGTTTCATATACTAATGTAACCAGCCTTTGGGTCCTGACCCAATCATTGAAAAACAACTGCATCAACGTGTGTGTGTTTACTCAGTACATCATTGGCCTGCAGCCTTGTGCAGCTGCATCATACCCTAGCGCTGCCTCTGGCTGATGCTAATGGGGTTTCCTTATTTCAGACCAACCTTCCACTCTTCTGTCTCTAAGCCACCTCATTGCCAGCGTGTGTGCGTGCGTGCGTGCGTGCGTGCGTGTGCGTGTGCGTGTGTGTGTGTGTGTGTGTGTGTGTGTGTGTGTGTGTGTGTGTGTGTGTGTGTGTGTGTGTGTGTGTGTGTGTGTGTGTGTGTGTGTGTGTGTGTGTGTGTGTGTGTGTGTGTGTGTGTGCGTGTGTTCGGCCTGCCAGCAGCATGGGAGACTGCTCAAAAAAAACACGGAGCTGTCACTAGTCCTTGTTGGTCTTGGAGGCCTCTGTTGTGTTCCACTGCATTTTTCTCTTTCTCTCTCTGCCTCCCCTTTCTCTCTTGCGTTGCATTGCATTATGCATGGTGTCTCCTGTTCAACCCACATCTTTGAAGCTGTCTAAAGTTATCTCCGGGTCATGGCCTTACTAACACAGAACAACAATAGAACGATAAAGAACAACGTTTGGATAATTTGCACTCCTACACTTGATAAAGTTTTTTTTTCCTTTCTTATGGCCTCATAGGTGCTCAGTCATGCTGTGATGTCATTGCAGACTCCAGGTTCAGTCCCTCTGTCCAAGAGGAGAGAGGACGAGGCATCGGTAGCGAGCACACCGCTGGCCAAACAGCCGTCCAATCAGGCGTCGGACTATGCCAGCAGCCCGGTCAAAACGAAGACGGTGACAGGTAGGTTTACTAACCCCAGGCTGAGCTGTAAGTTCAATATTGAAGCTATTACTATGACATTGCATTGAGGGAACAGGTTTCTACACCATCTTCTTTCAAGTGTTTGTTTTCAGATGTGTTTTCCATAAAGATTTATATACAAACAAAAACTGCGATGACAGTTACTTCTCCCTTGATATATGCAATAACTGCCACATGTTTCTATGTTTAAGGATATGGTCTTTCAGTAGCGGAATATTAATTTGTACTGCATGTAGCCCTGTTTCTATATGCAATGGAACCATGTTACTATGATGTTACATAACACACTACAGCTCGCTGACACCTGAGTGAACCCGTTTCTCAGAGGACACCACATATCCAGGCATGTCCTCCTCTGTTTTCCTCCTCTGGTAGTATTACTGTGGGCTCAGATGCCCAGAATAGATGAGCGGCTTGGCCGTGTGGAGCCTTCCTTGATGCCAGTTTTCCGCTCTTCTGGGACCCCCCTGTTCAGAGCAAACACGTCCAGTGCGCGCGCGCACACACTCACACACACACAGAATACATGTACATGTCAGCACACACGTACATAATGTACAGGCTGGTAGGTTTTATACTGTACATGTACACACACAGACACTCTCACACACTCATGCAGCATTGCTGTGGTCTGATCCTTAGATCCTTCCCAGAATTTTCCAAATCGGTCTCTAAGTAGGAAACTCTGAACCTTTTGGATGGAGATGGCCAGAGAGGGAGAGGAGGACAGAGATGAGATGTAGAGGAGAACCTCATCACCGATGTGACTGCTTAGTGTGAGGAACAGACTGTGAAACACACCAACAGTATAAGTGTTTAGGTTAGTGTTGAAGGTGGTAGGAAGGGCTGCCACCTCTTAGTCGACTAATTCGACTTAAGATTTTTTTTGGTCATTTTTTATGCTTTTTTTTCATGCTGAATGACTTATTTCCAAGAAACTTATGAGCACATCTTTGGTAAATACCAGATTTAAATTGGTGCTTTTGCATGATTGTTTTTGGAGAAACTCAGTTTTACAGATCTTTGGATTAAATAAACGAATCAACTAGTCGACAAAATGGAATGAGTGTTGGTCGACTACAAATTTCTTCAGTCAAGGACAGTCCTAGGACTAGTGGGCGAGGAATTTAGTTACTGACGAATGACCCTTTGCTAAGCCCCGCCTCCGCTGCTGCTCCATCAAGCTGTCGGATCTATGTTACCATGGAGCCCACACTGTCACTAACTGAACTCCCTGAAGACATTTTAGATAAACAAGAAAGCGATTTGAGAGAGAGAAGCAGACAGAAGAGTCTACAATATGTGTTTAAAGGATATATCCAGGATGTCAAAGATGATGAGATAAAGATAGAAGCTAAAGCCTACAGATCACAGAGTAATAGTGAACCACCACATCACCTGGAGATCGAGACAGAAGACAATGGAATTGTAAAGCCGTGTAGGTTTTTATTCATTGTTACAATTATTATAAAAAGCAAGAGCAGCATATGTTTCCATTCAGTATACCTTCAGTAGCTTAGAAGGGCTGATGATAGTTAATGATGTGCTAACTTACTCTGCTAATGTTAGCGCCACTGGTTTGACGTAGAAACCTATATCTCCTCTCCGGGTAACGAGTTTCACTGTTGCACAACGTTTAACTGTTACACAACGTTTAACCTTGACAAGCTCAAAATCCACTAAACCAGCCTGAACATGAATAACATCTGAAACCGCTAATGAGAGTCTATGGAGCAGAGCCTGGTCAGAGCTGGCCGATGCTACGCTATGATTGCCAAGTCTACGTTCCAGTGGGCGGGACTTAACGAAGGGTCAATTCATCAACATACCGTGTAATGGTATTTTATCAGTTTGGAGGAATCTGTCAGTGGACATCAGGGATATTGTGGGGTGATCACAAAAACCATCTGAAACACAAACACACATACTGCACAGCACACATGGATTCCTCCCTCCTACCTGGGAGGATGGCTGGAGCAGTCCCTCTGTTAAGGAGCTGTCCATGACACGACACAGAGCCGTACTCACTGCAGAGATGGTTTTCATTTAATAATCATGGTGCATTTACGAACCTAATCGCCCCCCCCCCCCCTCTCGTGTTCCCCTATACATATTTAATTAATGCGATCCGACGGAGCGTCTTGGCTGGCTTCATGTAACTCAATTAGTTACAGAGTCTAAAATACGAATAAATAAATATGTAAAAAAAAAAGAAAGACTTCCCAGCCTCTACTGTTTGACTCTCACGGTGTTTAGGCTCCAAGTCCTCTAAACACTTTAACGGTTGAAACATTCTCTGCCAAAGCAGCGCAGTGAAGAGTCAGGGGAAATAAGCAAGAGGTTGTTTGTCTTTTTTTTTTTCCTTCTTTTTTAAGTCCCTGGGAAATGTGCTCCCAACAGGAGTGATGAATCCCTGTTTTGGGTGAAGTCATCCTGTGGCCGTAAATAACATTGCATGTCTTTGACGTCCCCCCTCGATGTCAAGTGTTTCGATAGGAAAAATGCCCCTTTGACATTTCGGAGTCTAAAAAAAGGCCATTAGGGCTGTTTCCTTGCTCGCTTTAAAAGCTCACAGCTGAAAGGTCACGCTGCCTTCCTCCTGGTTTTCCCTCTGTTCCTTGTTTCATTCAAAATGAATTCGGCACTAATGGCTTTTCCAAACCGCAGCATCTTTGCTTACTCACATCTCAACAGCATATTCTCTCATTAGGGGTCGTCAGTAAACAGTCACCTTGGCTCCAACACTGCACACGGAGCTAAATCAGGCTGTAGCTCATCAGCAACACTCAACTGAAGAGTACACTGGCCATCGATGTGCACGGCCTCCGATCCACCAGCTGTCTATTAGTGTTGCACAGTGTGCTGATACTAGAAAAGTATCGCAATGCCCCAATCTTAAAAAAAGTGGTGTGTGCGTGTGTGTGTGTGTGTGTGTGCGCTTTGATTCCACTCTCTGCAGGCAAAGTGTTTTTCTCTTATTTGCATACAATTTGAATACAAGTCCTCTTGCGTCCACGGCTTGTCAACAAAGCAGACTCACGGATCGAAACATGGCACTTAAGCACTGTAGCTGAGCGTTATGGGTTGTCTCCAAACTTATGAAGTAATACGATAATAACATAGAGGCTCCGTCGTCTGAACCAAGAAGGGAAATTCTTTATTGGTCACACCTTTGTCAACGGCGGCGCATTGAGCCTCTGACACACTTTCCGCGACCGTGGACAGCTGTGTTCTGTGCGCTCAAAGTTCCATTCATACTACAATTGAGGGCCTGCATCGGTATTGGTGTCCCACGCAGGCCACTTTCCCAACCCAAGCTCCATCCCGGTTGGTAAAGGTAATGCTCACACCGTAAAGTGGTTTTGCCAGAAGTTAAACTCAATTTTGCTGTCTTTGTGTTCCCGTAACAACAAATTAGCCTATTAGATGAGAGTAATGGCGCATCTTATCACAAAACAAGCATCCGCTTTATTATCTTCTTCTTCTTCTTCTAAAGCTGGAGCAAGCGCAGTCGGCGTAGATCCTCGCGGCCCATCGGTGGATGACGGCATTTACGTCACACTGACACTTGGGCGTGAAAAGTAGGGATAGGCCTCTTGAGCTTCTCTTGTTTTCTTCTTACTTTTCACAATAACAGCCCTAGATATATACACCACATCGCTGCTTTCCAGAGGGGCGCTTAAATTCACTCAGAGTATGTTCGCCAAGATGCAACTCAAGTAAATATCTTACACAGGGTTCGTACGGTCATGGAAAACCTGGAAAAGTCATGGAATTTTAAAATGGTTATTGGAAAAAAATAAAATCCCAAAAGTTTTGGAAAAGTCATGGAAATGTGTTATATTCATATTTTAATGTCGTTCATTTACGGTGAGTTGCCAGCCAGCGTTTCTCAGATTGGAGTGAGACGAGGAGAAAAGGTGATGTCGTGATCTTCGCAATAGAACATTTTGATGTGTCGAGTCTTGGCCAATCAGCGTTCAGATGTCTACAGCGTCTTCATTTCCCTCCGTTAAAGTTTAAGTTCCGTTATGTTCCGTTACAGGTCAGACTTGCTGGGTTAAGTTAACGTCCACTGCATGCGGAACTTTGTCGACTGTTAACGTTCGTCATTATCGCGATTTAGAAGGAAAAAACGTAACGTGATGAAACATGCAGCCCCCGTGTTCCGGTTCAGTTCACGCGGTCACTCATTAACGTTAAACCGATACACCGGCGCATCTGGTTGCAGGTTGTTTGTGTTAACTCAAAGTAGAATGAGGATGATTTCATGGTCAGAATAACTTTCATGACCACGAAACATGAGGCCCAGATACTGATGAGATGATGAGGTCAAAGAGCTTCAGGGAGAGGAGGCTGTCTGTAGCGCAGCTTGACGCAGGGCTGAGCTGTGAGTGGAGGTGGGCCTGGATAAAGGTGGAGCTGGGCCTGGATAAAGGTGGAGGTCTAAACAGACGTGAGTACAGCTTCCTGCTGTCACAGTATTTTAAATACATTGATAAGGCAGGCTATGCTAAATGCAGCCTCTGCTCCAAGGAGATGAAGTACAGCAACAAGGGCTCACATGTCCTCTCATCACACTGTTCACACTGTTCACTGTAATGACCACAGCCAGTGTACCAACAGTCCCAACAGTCCCACGTTGCTCCCAAGGACCCTGAAGTAATGAGAGGGTTAAGGTGCCTGTACCTTCATTTCAGCAGGTTGCTAATGCAGAGGTGTGTATAGATCACAGCTATTATTTTACTCTTCATAAGTTACCTTAGCCAGAGTAGATTATCATTTTCATTTAAATAATTGAACTGGATTGAATTATTAATTGCAAATAGAAGATAGGCCACAATTCTAACAGCTGTACAGTAACAGTGGAAGTTAATATTAAGCCATACAGTAACAGGGTTCAATGAAAAATGTGCACTACAAAAGGGAAAGCAATATGTGCACTAGCTGGATGCTGCTACCTACTAAAGCTCTTATTGATGTGTCAGTTTCAACCAGAGTATATTTATAAATGTTTATTCTTTTAATCAAACTATTGTCTCTCATTCGTTTGTGTCATTTAAGGTATACTGTATGCTTTGGAATTCTCATTGTTAGTTTAAATACATTTTCTCACTTTTTCATGTATACACCGAGATTTCACAAAATGTTTGGTCATGGAAATTTGGTTTAGAGTCATGGAAAAGTCATGGAAAAGTCATGGAAATCCATTGGTCAAAATGTGTATGAACCCTGCTTACAGTACTGCTCGTACTTCTCTCTGCTGGGATCGAACCCGTTGTTAGCAACAGTGTGACAGATGTGAGTGTGTAGATGATCTAAATCAGGAGTTTGTCCAGTCCTGGCTGGATGTTACAATGTACGAACACATTATGGTACAATAATTCACTCCTGTTGTTTTAGGGCTTCGTTTCATACCCTCCACTGCTCCATTAACTTGTATTAATGAAACAAAATAGAATTTTATGGTCAATGTTCTTTCATCTATTATTCTATTACTTTTTTTAGGTTGAAGCCTTGGTATCGTGTGTATTTCTATCGAGATGGTATCGTGGCAACACTGCTGTCCATCTCCGTGACGTGATGTCTAACTTCTTGTTTTTCTATCTGGGTAGCAGTCTGTTTGTCTTTCTGTTTTTTCTTGTCGTCTTTTTCTCTTTTCTTCGTCATGCTGTCTGCATTTGCGTCACTCTGTCTCCCACACAGGTGTTTGTAAATGACTAAAAACAAAGCCCATAAACTGGAATTTTAGAGTTAACCCAGTGCGTCGGACGGTGAAATGTTAAGTGGTCAGCACATGTGGGCTGAAATTGTGCCTCTTGGAGTGTTTAGCGAGCTATTTGTATAAGGCATCTCATTGTTGGACTGCATTAGTTAGTTAGAAACATATACTGAGTCAGACCCATGCTCTTTCTTATCCAAATATTTCTCTTGTGAAGTGAAAACAAGACGTTGGTAACTAGGGGCTGGTACTGTATTTTGTTGAAATCCAACCCTCGGTGCCCCAACACTCTACGCTGGAATGGAGCTCGCAAGTAAATGAATAGCATCTTCCCTGGAAATGGCTGCGGTGTTACAGGAGGAGATGTAATGAAAAGTTACAAATTGTTTCCGTGAGCAATCAGAATAAGGAGAGGGCAGAGGCATTTAGCCCTTGTGGTTTCAATCATGGTGAAACAATACGCCTCCCTGCAGTCAGAAGATCTTGATAGACTGCAGCTCAACGCTGCAGAGAAGGACTTGCAGAACAGCAGGTATTCTGTTTCCTTCATCCTGGAACCACCTTATCTGTTACATGATAATGCATCCCTTCTGCAATTAATACTACTACGTTTCTCAGTATGCGAGAATGACCATATATCTTGGGCCATGAATGAGAAATGTTCTCGGGTTGTTGGATTGTTGGTGATACTTGATATTTATTTTTTTGGAGATTCATAAATTGACTTTCTGTTCCAACTCATTTCTCTTATTAATAGATTGTTCCTGTGATTAATTGGAGGATGATGAACAAAATGTTAATTCCTCATATTCCCAAGGGTTGGTTGGCCATGTTGTTGTGGATACTGGATACACAGAAACATGATATGCAGACTGATCTATCCTGGTAATTAGCTTTCTCTTGGGTAACTGTTGTGTAATGTAGAATAATGTGGGAAGAGCTGCTTGCTGAGGCAACTCAGGTAAAAATCCACCAACGCAGTCGCACATCAAAATGTATAAAAGCTACATTGGTCCACAGAGCAAAACGTATAGAGGGCGGCAGGGATGACGTATTTCTGTAGGCCAACCCAGGAAGTCAGCATCGCACTGGTTCCCTGGACAATGGCATTTTGGATTATTGCAGAAAGTAGGTGGCAAACAAACGTTGATGATACTTACACGAAGAAGAAAACAAGCTAACGTTAGGCTATAAAGGAACTCCACCACTGTCCCATGACTTCACGTCACCACCACTAAGCTAAAGGAGGACTAGTGTTCTAGTGATGATGTTTTGTCGTCTCATTTAGACACTTGTTAGCAGCCACCATTTTTAAGTCATGTAAAAGCATTTCAATTCACCAGAGAGGTATTTACTGATGTATTTTATATCGTAGAACAAACCGTTATAATCTCTACAGCTGCTGGTAACTACAGACCTTATTTCAGGCATCTAACCGTAAAAGTGCTGACTCATTTCCAGGTGTTAGGACTCTTTACTGCAGCACAAAACAAAATGTTGTCAGTTTTGGATCACATAAAGCTACAGTACCCATGATCCTCAGCCATACTTATACGGGGACCAGGCGGCAATCTCCGGTTCTGAACAGTGCCTTAAACTTGCATTCTTTCTAATGGCCAGCAGGGGACGACTCCTCTGTTTGTAAAAAGAAAGTCTGATTGTATAGAAGTCTATGAGAAAATAACTATACTTCTCACTTGATTTACCTCAGTAAACATGAGTTTATGTTAATGTTCTGTTCACTGGTTGCAAAAAGCCGAACTCAAGGCTTCAAAACGCTAGTCCACAAACCAATGGGTGACGTCGCGACGACTACATCTCCTTCTTATATACAGTCTATGATGGGGACGTAGCCAGCTTTACACTCGCTGCTAATATTATCCTTTCCAACTGGACGCAGGCCAATAGAAGAGAACAGGCCAAAGAAACGTGGGCATCTCACAATTTTAGAGCAGTTATTGTGAAACCTCTATGCCGTGGTCATACGTAGCTTTTACACCTTTTGATGTGAGACTGGGTTTGAATCCACCCAAAAAACGGAAATGACTTAAAGTGAGACTCATTAGAATGATGGTGAGCCAGGACTAAAAGACCAAAGGTCATGGGAATAACATATGTGGACTCTTGTTAGGATAGACTTTTTTCTCGTAAAGCCATTCACCTCATGAGAAGAGCTGCTAACATCTAACATGTTATGATTGGAATTGGCCTCCGTGAAGATGATTTATTAATTGCCTTACCATGTGTGGAGCACACTGTGAATAAGAAGCTGGGCGTTTAAACAGGAGGGAGATGATGGGAGCTCACTCTGGGTCAGCCCTTAAATCAAGTTATTAGTTTATCATGCATGCCTGTGGTGTTTATACCGTTGACCGTCAGCACGGTGCGTTTCCTCTTCTAAAGCCATTTAGCTGCAGCGGGTGATCTGATGGATTTTTCAGAATCTCTTTGTAATTGCTGCGTGTTTACCCCGGGACATCCGATCCAGCTGTTTAGCTGAGATTGAATCAGTAAACCATGATGATTTACCAATGGGCAGAGCTGATGTGAATGCAGCTGAGAAATGAGCATTGTGTCTTGATGGGTCGTAATCTCAGCTGTGATGGAGCAAGCTTCTCCGGCAAATTCATAAATTGTATTTTTGTAAGAAATGAATTGAAATTAGGCAGCTCATTTTTCCTCTTTTGGAGCGGATGCTTTTTTCTTCTTTTCACAAAATTACCATTTGGCATTTTCCTCGATAGCTCTGATGTGCTTGTTCTAACGTGATGACAAATAAACGTCCAGATATATGACACGGCTCGGTTTTAGTTGCCGGCACATCATTTCTCAGGGGACTCTAAGGGGGTTTTATTTTTCAGCTTTCAGTCATCTATGTGGGTAAACAGAGGAGATATGTGCAGGTCTGTTTGCCAGTTGGAGTCAACACGTGTGCAGACCGCCACTCACAGCGGCGCATGGGGAGTAAACACATGAGACTGGCCCGGGCTCAGCAGCGGCAGCCGACCAACTGGATTGCCACCGGTGCTGCTGCTCAGCCGACCATCAGGAGAACACGTCATCATGAGGCTCTAACAGGAACCACAATGCTGGTGTTTCACTGCAAATGAGTCTGACTGAAATGTGCAACACAAAATATTGGCTTGGCTTTTTGCAACCAATGAACGGAAGTTACCATATTTGGACTGCGGAGGAGTGACGTAGAGACGGCGTGTACAGCGCTGGTAGTACAGTACTGTTTCAAACAGACACCCGCAATATGTCCTCCGACCATGCATTAAAGTGGTCAATTCAAAAATAGAAGTCTGCATGTCCAGAGTGCGCTTGTTTGAGATGCCATTATCAGATTAAATGAGCCGATGTGCTGAATGTATGGAATATTGATATAGAGCGGTGTTTTGTTCCGCCCGATTATAAACTGGCGAGCGCGGCCCCTCTCTGTGCCTATTGATTATCATAGTTTTCCACTGGAGCTATTGATTTACCCGCAGAAATCACCTTGGGGAATCGCAGATCAAATCATAATCCGCTGGAAGAAAATCATTTTCAGAGCTTTTTCAGCAGTTCAAAGCCCCCTCAGAACAATTGCACTCGCTAGATGTCCCTGCTTCCAATTGGCCACTTGAACGCATGCCTGGCACTTTTATGAAGTAAAGCGAGTGTTATGTTGTTTTGTTACCACACTCAGCCTAGCTACAGTTTCGCAGCAATCAAGGGGGGACTTTCCTGCAGGCTTTCGTAAGGTGCCTGTTAATGTGTAGGCAAATGTACAGAGACACGCAGGGCCAGCTCACCGCAGATCATTTCCCCAGAAAGCACCGAGGGCAAGGTGATATCATACTGGGGGCGGTGTGGGTCTGCCCGGCTCAAATCTCACCACCCGTATCCGCTCCAACTCCATTTGGCAACAAGATATTTCTCTCTGCCTCTCTGGTTTTGGTCGCTGCACACATTAAATATACAGGGCACATGTTACTAAACGCCGCTGACTCTCAGAACCAGCGTCGGCTGAACTGGAGCGAAGTCAATTCTGTTGATGACAGTGACTTTGAACGCAGCACATGGTAACATATATTCTAGGTATTTTCATGTGACTAAAGACACGCGTCTGCAATTAAGATTGGCTCTCCATCACATGAGGAATAATGTTTCTTTTTGAATACACTTACAGTACAAATACTGGGGTGTTTTTGTGCCTCAAAATTCTCCTTTTTCATAATTGTATGGCTCTGGTTAGCATTTATAAAAGCTAATATTTCTGGTCAGTCCATCAGGGTTTATTCTGACTAATGATCTGGTGGATAGACTACACTGTGTGCACAATTATTAGGCAAGTTATATTTTTGAGGATTGATTTTATTATTGAACAATTACAGTGCTCTCGGTCAATGCAAAATGTTAATAAACCTCAAACCTGAATATTTAAGAAAGTAAGAGTGAGGTTTTGGCTTTCTTAAGAGAATATCTGTGTGCACAATTAGTATGCAACTAAATGAAAAACGAAAGTTTTCCCATCTCACTTGTTTATTTTCATCTGTTAAAGTGAGAATAATAACAACTCAAAATTAAAAAAAGAAAATCAGTGACCAACATAGCCCCCCTTCTTTTCAATAACAGTAATAAGCCTTCATTCATGGATTCTGTCACTTTCTTGATCTGTTGACGATCAACCACAGCCTCCCAGACACTGTTCAGAGAGGTGGATGGTTTCCTTCACCGTTAATCTCCCCTTTAAGAAGGGCCCACAAGTTCTCAGTAGGATTTAGGTCAGGTGAGGAAGGGGGCCATGTCGTTATTCCTTCATCTTTAAGGCCTTTACTGGCCACGCAGTGGAGTACTTGGATGCATGCAATGCAGCATTGTCCTGCATAAAAATCACGGTCTTCTTGAAAGATGCAGACCTTTTCTTGTACCACTGCTTGAAGAAAGAGTCTTCTGACAACTGGCAGTAGGTTTGGGAGTTGATTTTGAGTCCATCTTCAACCCGAAAAGGTCCAACGAGCTCATCTTTAATAATACCAGTACCCCACCTCCAGCCGAAGTGGAGCTCTGTGCCCGTTACTGATCCAGCCACGGGCCCATCCATCTGGTCCGTCAAGAGTCGCTCTCATCTCATCAGTCCATAAAACCTCTGAAAAATCAGTCTTCACATATTTCTTGGCCCAGTCTTGACGTTTCAACTTATGTGTCCTGTTCAGTGGTGGTCTGGTTTCAGCCTTCCTTACGGTGGCCATGTCTCTGAGCACTGAACACTGTGTACTTCTGGGCACTCCAGGTAGGTTGCAGTTCTGCAGTATGACAGCACTGGAGGATAATGGGTTCTTGGTAGCTTCACGTTTGATTCTTCTCAAATCTTTGGCAGTTCATTTGCGTCTTTTTTTCTCAACACGTTTCTTGCGACCCTGTTGACTATTTGCAACAAAACGCTTGATGTTTCTGTGATCACGACCCAATATCTGAGCAATTTCAAGAGTGCTGCATCCCTCTGAAAGACTTTTTACAATTTTTGACTTTTCAGAGTCAGTTAAATCTCTTTTTTGGCCCATTTGGCCTGAGGAAAAGAAGCTGCCTAATAACTGTGCACACTAATAGTTGCCCAATAATTGTGCACACATAGATATTCTCTTAACAAAGCCAAAACCTCGCTTTTACTTTCTTAAATATTCAGGTTTGAGGTTTATTAACATTTTGGATTGAGAGCACTGTAGTTGTTCAATAATAAAATCAATCCTCAAAAATACAACTTGCCTAATAATTGTGCACGCAGTGTAGAGGCTGAGGTCTTTGACCATTAAACGCACATCACAGGTTGCTTGAACGTTGCTTACATCATCAGAGGTGTTGACCCTTGTTTTTCTGTGATTATCCTTCACAAGACAGCGACTCCGAAAACAAGTCGGCTCTCCTCAGTCTCGAGGTCGATCTCTGTCTGCCCACACAATTACACCACAAATTGGTTCACATAAAAACTAACCTCTAAGTGTTTTTCTTTATTTGTCCCTAATGAATGTTCTCGTTGGCAGCGGCAGCGCCTTTCTGATGGAGAGCTTCCCCGGTCCCGAGCTTCTCATTGTTCTCCAACATCTACCAGAGTAATGATCTCACTGGCTTTGCTTTTCAATCCTAAAATTAGCCCTGAGAACATACTTCTCTTTGCTGAGAAACTCATCCTACGGACCTGGCCGCGCTTGTCAAAGGTTGGAAGGAGGACTGTTAGTTCCTGTCTGCTAGTGGTCTGGATGATGGGATTAGATGTAATTGTGCTGTTTATTGGGAGCACCAGAAAGAGAACGCGAGACATGGAAACATTTGCATTGTTCTTATTATAAGTCCGCGAGGCCTCTTCTGTGGGCCTCACAGAGACGTTTCGCTACTGATGGCTTTTCTGTGAGCTCAACCCATAGTGCGCCAGCAAGAAGGTTGGGAACAGGAAAGAAAGTCCATGTTTCATGGTTGAGAGACGTATATTGTGGAAGGACATAAATCAATATATTTCTGGAGAAAGAAAGGAACATATGCATGCATGTACACATGTTTAAAAGAGAGAGAGAGAACTGATGAGAGGACTTCAGGCAGAACCACACAGTCATACATAACTACGATGCGAGCCCAAGTAGGCTGATGGAAGTCAGGCAGGTTTTTATTGGCTGCTGTGCGCTTTTCAGAAGGGGATAATATTTTCATTGTGGAGTTATTTATATAGTTTAATTTTTCTGGTAAAGTCAATGATTTATCAAGGTAATGATGGTTGGAGTGGGGAAAGAAAACAAGAACGAGGAGGAATAATGAGATAGCCTCCCCCCGCCCCCTCCGCACACCGACGAGCCCGTGCAAACCTCTTCCCCAGGCTTCCAGGACCCTCTGTGGGGAATTGATTGGTCCTCATGTATCTCTTCTCTGCTGTTCATGAATGATAAGGGTCTTAGGCCTCTGTGGATGTTGGCTGTGGTTTTTGGGGTTGAAGTGAGAGGAGCAGAGAGGGAAGTTGGGGTGGATTAGTGTGCAGGCTGGAGGGGGCTTGGTTCAGATGACAAAGGAAGACGTGTCTTTTTTGTTTTCATTCTTTACATGTTGTGTCGTGGTCTGGCTGGTAACTCTCTCCTCTCCCCTCTCTTTAGGATCTACAGATCTAGAGATTGTATAGGTCGGATAGCGATGCTGTGCACGATCGGGCCGAACTCTGTGATCCTCTTCCTCGCTTTTCTTCCCACCAGAGACATCGCTCTGTGTCCGCATGCCTGAGTTGAGAAGTCATCGCTCCTCAGTTACCCTGACTGGTTATTAGAGGACTTCCTAAAGCATGGGGCGAGATCAAACTCTGAAGACACTGCCCTCCTGCCTACCCCCTCCCCCCAGCCCCATCCCTTAGTCGGCCACGCCGCCACTTTTTTCCGCGCCGGCTTCCATAACCCCGTAACAAATGGAGTTGCGTAAATATTTAAACAAACAGAGACTCGCATCCAAAACAAATAGGCGGGCAGGATTATTAAAGAGCCCCATCGTTGATTCTGCATGCAGCTGTAACAGAATATACAACACTTCAACTCACTGTAAACCATTTGTAAAAGGGAACATACCAGGAAGATAGCAGGCGGCGTGGGGAAATGCCGAGATCCCTCCATGGCGCTGTTTTTTATGGGCGCCTTGCTCAACCACTTGGGAAGGACATAAGGACGCTTTAGGCCGCCCGACTGTTAAGTCAGAGTGAATTTCAGCGTGTGTGTTTTGCTTCAGCGGAATTTTGTTGTAAATCAAATGAGGCAACGCTGATTTGTTTCTCGCCTTTAAAGAAACAGTTCACCCCAAAATCTAAAATACATATTTACCCTCTTAGCTGTAGTGCAAATGATCCATCTATATTGTTTTTGTGTGAGTTGCGTAGTTTTGGAGATATCAACTGTAGAGATGTCTGCCTTCTCTCCAATATAATGAGACTACATGGCACTCAGCTTGTGGTGCTCAAAGCCACAAACAAATACATTTGAAAAAATCAACATTAATGCGTCTTTCCAGAAATCCTGACCCGGTTACTCATGATAACGCACAGGCCCAGTTGTGAGCAGTTTCATAAAGGAACTATTTTCTTTCTACCGAGCTACACCCTTGGCTCATGATGCATCTTTTTGGTGCCATGATCACCACAAGCAGAGTGCCACCTAGCACCATTAAATTAGAGTGAAAGCAGACATTTCTACAGCCGATATCTCCAACACTCGGCAACTCGGACCAAAACAATCTAGACCGATAGATAGCGCTACAGGTAAGAGGACAAATGTGTGGCCAAGAGACGGGGCTCCGCGTCTCCCGACCCAGGCCGTGGGCTTAAAAGACCCGGGCCCTTCACTCGCGAGGAGATGCGATGGAGCTGTTAAAGAGGATGAATAGTCACCATCAGAATGTTTATGGGGGACGGGACTGGCAGCCCTGCACAGCAGCCGAACACTGGGAGAGAAAGGGGAGTGGTGGGAGAGAGTGAGAACAAAACAGAGGAAAGGGGAAAGGGAGGGTGTACGGTCAGACTTTGGCCAATAAGATATTAGCCTAATGGTCTCAGAGAGGGTGAAAATGAGGACATGGCTGAGATGGCACGAGACAGGGGGAATAACCCCACTTTAAGAGGACTCTCAGGACTTGTTAGGCCCGGGCAGGTTTAAGAGCTTTGGGCGCTCCTGTCGGATTTCTCTTTCATTTGAATTTCAACCTCTTGTGTTCTCTCTGTCTTTCTCATTCTCTGTCCCTGCCTGCCTCCCTCTTTTTTTTTTTTTTTTTTCAATCCCCTCCCTGCAGAAATGGCGGGCGCCAAGTCACTATAACAAGATATGGCAGTTTCATTCCAAATAATGACCCCAGGATTAGCAAACAGAGTCCTGGAACGGTATTTAAAACAAAGCGGAGAGCAGACTGGCCTTGCATTGTTACTGCCTATGCTGTACTTTAGCACACTCTGATTGGTCCAACAGACTCTCTCTTGGGAAGGACATTCACAGTTTTGCCTACCCCCTAACGTTAGAAAGACTTCTTTCCTTGGTCTATTTCAGGTGAAGTTTAGCCTGAAGGTCTAAAGGATTAGGGAAGTTACCAGTTTTTAGATGAAAAATGCAGCCAGTACCACCTTTGAGACGTGGCCACAAGGTCATATTATCAAGAAGAGGGATGGGTTCCTCTAGAACACCACTCAGATTAACATTTTAAAGGTGGCATTGATTTAGAACTACAAGGTTTACGGTGTTAAAAGTTGAATTTAATCGTGATTGCTCCAACTGCAATTATTGGCCCAATTTCAGGCTCTGTGCTCGTATGTACACATGTAATAATACTACCTAATAAAATGAGTTCCACAGGTTTACGTGAGTGCACGCTACATGTGGCACGCCGCATACCTACTCACTCACGTAAGCTTGCATATTCACAATCGCACATTAAAACTCAAAATGCACACAAGGTACAAGAGCCAAGTTACAAAGATTCAGAGGTGCACGACCAAGCCTGGAGCCTTCGCGCCCCACGCACTGTCCGTGATTACGTCATTTCCTCGCGCCGGCTTCTCTACGGCGGGTATAAACTAAGCTTTACGGTGCGTAATAGATTATTTGGCTAGATTGGAGGGACTTGGTACAAGTGTGTGTGAACAGGATTGATGTTTGGGGAATGTTTATTCTGTTGTGTGTTGTCAGGTCTGTGTGTGTGGATACAGTCTGTGTTTGTGTTTGTATTTTCCAATGTTGTAAAGCGCTGCTTGGTTAGACAAAGATGTATTCCGGGTATGGAAGAGGGGGGGTGGAGTGGGGACAACCAGGACACTGACGTAAGTAGCGGTAACCACCAATATTCATTCACACACACACACACACACACACACACTTCAAACAACGCACTGTGTACACAGACATTGATGTCAACGTGAGTGCACCCCAAAGAACTTCCACATGCAGATGCACCGCTCTGCAGGTCCAGTCCCTGGGGGTGAAGTCTCCCCCGGTCTAGACAGCCGGGCCACATGACAGAGACCGGCACCCACAGAGCTCTGTCACGTCTGTGTGGGTCCCCCGCAGAGCTGAACAGGAAACAGCTCTCTAATGCAGTGAGGCAGGAATACTCTGACACACACACAGCCCCTCTGCGACAAAACGCTATTGACAACCCAATGATATCACAGCGGTTTTGCGCAGCACATTACTCAGCAAAAGACAGTCCGTGAAACACAATCTGTCCTGTCAAAGTCAATTTCTGCCGTGTGCGTGCATATTTAGTGAAGTATATAAAAGTGTAGGAGTTGGTTGTGTACAAGGCTCACAGAAACAATGTGGTGCACCAATAAGAATGGGGGAGAAGAGTTAATTGGATAACATGGGTTGTCAAATGTACAGAATATACAGTGCAGTCAAAGTGCTGCGTGTAGTACGTGATGACGCAACGCCGACTCTAGGCATCATGACAGAAATGGTCCGTTTCATAGTGTAAGAAAATACTGTACGAGAGTCCAGACACCATGATCTCGGCCTTCGGTCTGGTTTCATCTTGTTCAACACACACACACATGTACCTGTGAGCTCAGTCACGCACATGCTCCCAACCGCAAGTTTTTAGGCAGGTCGTCAAAGCGACCGCAAAACCAGGTTCGGTAACCGTCCATCTTTGCCCCATTGCCCTGGCAACACGCTCCCGTTGCCGTGCCAACCCGTTTGGCTGTTTTTTTGTGATATTTGGGAGGAGGCACTGCGGTTCTGGGACATCACCGCCGTTTCATGACCACTGTGGGACAGAGCATGCTGAGCAAGGCAGACCTTTTAAATCATGGAATATGTCTTAATGTGTCTTCAGAGGGACCCCCCCCCCCTCCTTCCCTCACCTCTGACGCCTGATGGCTTTAACATCCACAGACCTCAGGCTAACCTGGTACGATGTGTGTTCTGTATATACGTCTCTGTCCCGTCCATTTCTGCATCTGCCCCTCCCTTTTCTTCTCAGTTTCCACTTTGTCTGTGTCTTCTCCTCTCACAACAACTATCTATTGAACACTTCGACCCTCCGGTTAACAGGGTTGGTGCTGTGGGATTTGTGTGCTTGGCTGTTGCCAAGAGTGTCAGCACAGACAATCGACCTTCGTCTGGACCACAGCAGGAACACCAGGCCATGTCATGTCTAGGACACGTTGTGTGTGCATGCATTCTCTCAGTTCCCATAGTTCCCTCTCCCGCTGTAGGAGACAGGAAACCCGAGTGCCAACATTACATCACCTCAATGAAGTGTCAGTTTAGCATCGTATAACACGATACTGTATGCTGAATGAAAATAAGTGAATTATGAAAGGAGTGGAAGGAGACGTATGCTCACTTTCAGGTCTCTGCTAGAACATGTTTACGTGCTTTGATGTGAACATACTGTTTGTCAGAATATACCTCTACAGGTATATTTCAACACAATGGCGTTGCTATGCAACAGCTTTAGTCCATGTTTACTTCTTGTCAGCTGATATGATTCAGTTCAATTCAATATGGCTTTATTGGCATGAAAGTTTCAGAAAAAAATGTTTTTCCTAAAGCATCAAAATACAAAAACACAATAATATTATCTATATGGTATTATTATACATGCTCGTTTGAAGGCACAGTTTCTGAATACAGGTTGTGAGTATTTCTCCATGGATTATGTGTTTTAATACTTTCACAGTATTTGTTTAGCACTTAGTCCTGCCTTGTCATAAAAAAGACATAAATAACAATACAGGCTTAATGCAGGACAGTGCATTTACCATATATTGATCTTATATAATATTTTAAAGGGTTCTACAGTACTTCTGTGGTATAATACTCATCACAATACCCAGGAGCCTTCATCCCACAAACACAACTAATTCACAATAACACTAGATAAACACGGTACTGAAGTACTTTTCTGTACTGTCTTCTCCAGAATCACGTCCCCTGTCCATACCAATGAAGGTGATGCCCGACATCACAGCGGGGGAGTCATGGACAACCTCAGAGGAGAGAATGAAGGAGCTCATCGCCCAAGCCTGGGATGTTGTCAAACGCCTTACTCTGCAGGTACCAAACTATACTCCCTGCTATTCTTGTTGCACTGTGACTTGTGTATCAGGTTAGACCCATTTCCTTGGGATGGTGGGCCTTTGATGTATCTCATCAGTCAGTGATAAGCAAGATTTCACTGCATCTAGTCCTTTTGGGGGCAGAGGAGTCCAGCGGCATGTCCCTATGAGACTGAGGGGTCAAGGCCCCATGTCAACAAGAGTCCACCTAATCACATTCCTTTGCAGTTCTTTTGTATAATGACAATAACAAATCCTTGAATCCTCAGCTTCCCAATGTCTTTACCACATTTCATTTTTGCGTTCAAGCATCAGGAAAAGGGCCAACTTACTGCTCTTTGACTTGACCTTATACAGACGTTATTGGCCGTCACACACGTCAGGGAGCAGTTTCACATTTCCAAACTCCGGATCTACTTTAGGGACCATTAACCCCTCTCCCTGTCCTCTGTCTCTCTGAGGCTCGGAGCTGTAGCTTAGCCCGGCCCAGCTTAGCTCTCTCTGTGGTTTGTGACCATATGGCCATATGGCAGGGACCTTTGTTAGCTGTTCGACCATTAGCATGTGTAGCGTCTGGTGTCTCTTTGTGGCTGAATCTCTGTTTGACTGGCTGGCTCGCTGGACGTCCCCTCGTCCGTCCGTCTAAGTGTCTGACTTGGTGGTTAAGTGCTCCCATTGTGTGGACTCTCGCTGCGTCTTGACTGGACCGGTTAGCAGAGCCCACATCACAACCAGACCCATCTGAAATACATCAGGAAGTGCCGACAACCCTCTGACAGGGCTCCTCTTGATGCAGGACCAGAACGTCATGGTGTGTGCACATGTGTGTGTCCATGCACTCTGTACTCATGTGGTTCTGCACATTACTGATTGAGGATTATGGACATCTTTGTGTTACAGTAGGTTCATGTATGACTGCTGGTCTACAGGATGCAAACATTACTGTGAAGTATTATTTTAGCATTTTTCAATATCCAGTTTTTAGTTTCTCCACTGTAAACATCAGAACTGTGTTAACATACTACACTGATCAGACCTGATTAGGATGCCTGCAGTACTTAGCTATCCCACTGATCACTGCAGCATGGAAGTATTTCCTCCGTCAGCGCACAGTCAGACTCAAACAAGGCGATGGTCACATGGTGACGACAACCGACTATCATCTCACACATCACTACAGGGATCATAACTTCACAGGATGCTGTTTTCATACCTTTTACGGCAGTGTGTTTCTGCAGGCGGGTCATCTCAGGAGTACACAGAAGTGTTCTCTTAACAGGGATACTCTGTTCCAGGGAAATAAACTAAATCAGTTTTCTAATGTGAATTCGGCTTTTGGGCAAGTTTCTTTGTGCGTGTAAACAATAGCCGGTGATGCAGAGGTCCAACCAAGCATTCTTAATTCATCTTAATTCTTATTGCTAGGACCACACAAACTGACGTCAGTCAAACATGAAAGGGGGCATGACGCATATGGACTGAAATAAGGCTTCAGAGCCGGGTCCCATGTCAGCCCATTGAGCTGTTTACAGTTCTTCCACCAAAGTTAACTCAACCCGTTAATAGTTTGCTGAGCCCGTCATTGCCTCCACTTCCCTCTGTCCCCCTCGGCTGTGCGACCGGGACCACACCGCGTACTGCAGCAGTAATTAGGAAACAGTCTGTCCCGCTGACACGGGGGTGGAAGAGGACCAAGCCCGAACAACCCGACAGCTGGTTCCCCGGGCCTTGGATATCCCCAAACTTAAAACCACTCCATTTATTTTAGTGCGGTGTAAACAGAATACCTAATGGCTCACACTTCTGCTGCACATGTGCCCAATTTGGCATGCGGGGTTCTCTCCGTCCTTTTTGCAGGGGGGGTAGGGCGAAGGTGGCGGAATGAGATGGGGGAGGGAAAAGTTACAAAAGTATTTATTATTCTACGGCTGCTGAGACCACTTTAGGCTGTTTAAACAGAATCGGGACACGTGATAGCTGGTGATTGTGTAAATTGTTTTTAAATTCTCATAGTCACAGCCATGATGCTGCGTGTGACATCAATTCTTTAATAGCAATGGCAAGAACGTAGGGGTCTTGCTGAGATTCTAGACTGCAGATGCAGATTGGGAAAGCTACAGTGCACGAGGCTCACATTTTCAGCCATTGTCTGTTGTCATTTATTCCACCAGTGTCAGCAGTTCACGAAGAGCATAGAATGGAATAAAACACGCGGTGTATTTTCATCTTGGAGTCATACATTTCAAGGTCTAATGCACTCTGCTGCATCATCCTTTATCTTACCTCAAGGAACCTAAAATAAAACAAATCTGTGCAAGCAATTCTGTCCCACTGCCCCGTGCATTTCATTACAGTGTGAGTTGAGTGTAGCTTATGTAATGTCTTATATCCCACTCAAAGTCTAAAACCAGAACAGCAGCTGGAAAAAGCCGAACTTTTAAGCCGGTGCTGCTATTTGTAGCCTTCTTCACACCATACTTGTCTTTTTCAATGACAGGCCTAGTCAGCATTGATTCCCGGCGATGGCACCGTCACGCGCGGTTATTGTACAGATTATTATCTGAATCCACGAGTGTCACGCTCTATCTGTAGCTGAGTGCTTCAACTAAAACCCCAGAAAGGATTCGGAGCCGGGGTTCCTCTGTGACTTCAAATCCTGGTCTGTCTCAGTTCGTAGCACCCTCTTCTCTTCACAAGGAACGATGGGCGATTCTCAGCCTGTACCAAAAACGGACGAAACTTTATTGTAATCCATTCAGAAGCCATCAGAGAACTTCTTTTAATCTCCTTAAGGTACTAAAGACAGACCTGCTGGCCCAAATTGATCAGTCTAGATACTCCTCTGGAAAGATGAACTGAGAGAAAGAAAAAAGGACCGCTAAGTCCTTTTTTCGCTCAGACCAAAAGAGCCAATGTCTTTGTCCCACCATTGCAACACAGGCGCGGTGAGGTCAGAGAGACGTAGCATCCAAAGGCCCAAGATGGCAGAGTCTCTTTCAGATTACGTACAGCAAAGATCACGAAAGATGTGTGTGTTTTTCCCCCAAAGAGGCCACTAAGTCCCTTGGTCATGCAAGGCTACGATATGTGTAGGTGGTGTTATTCTAGTAGTCACTTCACATTAGGGCTGAAGGGCAGCGCTGCAGTTGTCGCCCAGGCCAGAGTGGGCTGACTCATCTTCAGATGGCCACTTGCCCTCAGCCTTGGAGCTCTGACCCTCACTTTTGCTCCAACTCATTGTGGTACTCCTTGCACACAGCACATCTCTGGACCTCTCTTACCTTGTCGTTTCTCCCCCTCGCTTATTTCCTCTCTCCCGCGGCTCACCCTTACCCCTTCTCATCCTGTCATCTCCCCCTCCTCAGCCCCGTCCAACCCGGGGACGCCTGCGTTCTCCGCGGGCCCTGATAATAATTGCCAGTGATCAGGAACGGTGATTCTATTTCAGGAATTTTGCAATAATTCCTTCTATTTAACACATGAATGTGTTCAGCGCTGGCAAAGGAGCACGTTGCTACCAAAACTGAAATGGGATCTGCTGAAACAGAGAGCCCGTTGCCATGGAAAAATGAAGTAACACTGCTCCCTGCAGCTGCCATGCATTAATGAGTAGGATATACTTTTTTTGTGAGAGAGAAAAAGGAGGAGAAGAAGCGGTGGGGTAGAAAAGGTGGAGAGTTGGAAAGGAGACGGTTAGGAAGCGAGTGAGGAGGAGAAAATTAAAATGTGCTGGAGGAAAAGCGAGAGAGAAAGATAGAAAAGGAGGATCATGTGTACTGTATGTTTGGTGTGGCTCAGACGGAGCTGGCCAGATGGTTTCCATGAACAGGATCTGACCCCCGGCTGGAGCGCCTTCTACAGGCACATTACTTCATCCTCTGCCTCCCCCTTCCTCCATCCTATCATCCCTGCACTCAACACCTTACCCTCCCTGTCTGTCAAATCGCACAACTTCCAATTGATTTGCAAGTAACTTTAGTTAGTGCCACTTAATGTTTATATGTGGATTGGGGCAATAAATGGTCAACTTTTCAAACATGTCATTTTACATACCCTGAGGGTTGCTTTTCATCGAAATCATAAAATATTTTTTTTTCGGTAGATATTGCAACGTTATGATGGAGGAAGTGCATTACTTTACATTTATTATGATTAACCTCCAGCTCCAGCCATGAATGGGGGCATAAACTAGTCCAGAAGACACTTAAATCACAACAATTCAGTAACATATTAGAATAAATAGAATGTAATGTGCATTTCCTCAGAGGTCCCCTGACTATTTAAGAATACACTTTTTCAAACATGGAAAACACTGGGAGTTAAATCACACATGCACACACTCTGACTGGAATCCATGTATTTGCTGTATTTATCACAATTAAAAACTGACAACACAAGTGCTAGTATGAAGAATCTTTATTGAGAGCAGCAAGTGAATCTCACCGCCGAAAGTCTATCACTGTGACGAAACGAAAAGCTGGCCAAAAAAAGCTGTGTGTGTGTGTGTATATATATATATATATATATATATATATATATATATATATATATATATATATATATATATATATATATATATATATATATATATATATATATATATATATATATATATATATATATATATATATATATATATAGCCTCAGTCTAATACCCGATACGCGTGTTACGCCATAACATACTGGATTGGATCAGTCCCATCTCTAACAATATTGCACCTTTTTGAGCGCATATACATCTGCATGCTAGCATACCTTGCTGCATGCTGCCAAACAGACTACTGTCAGGATGTAACTGAGATGAATTCTATATATTCTGACACAGATAAAGGGTTAATGCTGGGGGCAGAACGTAGGGTGTCTCTCCTGTCCCACGGAGAGGGGAGCCGGAGAGCAAAGTGGAGGAAGAGGAAGAGGAGCGGTATTGAGAGAAAGGGTGTACATTCTCTCCTGATTACACACTCATCCTCTCTGGTGTCGCCTGATCTAAATGAAGACCGCACAATGTCACAGTAGACGTGCCATTTAGCCACTGAGAACACTGTGCATGTGTGTGTGGCCAGATTCCCGTCCCATCATCTGCTGCTGTGTCAATACGCCGATGACCTCACAGCCATTACAGACGCACACACGTATTTGACCCTCTCACTGGGCCGCGCTGGAAAAGTGCTTACCGGGATTCTCTTGTGTCTGTAACCTCCTGAACCTCAGAGGCCTGGAGACCTGGAACTGATTTTCATCAGGATAAAAAAAAAAATAGAAAAAACTCACAGCAGCTAGAATTTCAAGATTGAGATGTTTTAAAAAATTGTCAGGGAAAAGTGATTGTGGTTTTCACCCTGACCTTCTGAATGTGTTTCTGGAACGCTTCTTTGGAGGTGAATCTGGTTTGTCTGGAGGAAGCCGTGCCAAACACAGGTCACATCAGATCGGCCAAGGTTACACAACAGCCCAGTTTGGCCTACTGGATTCGGTCGTACCGCAGGAATCAACAGTGGTGAACATTTGCCAGAGTTAGCCAATAAAAGCCCTTTTATCTGCACTCCAGCACCATTCAATCCAACTTGGCCCAGTATTACGTACTGCACAACATACACAGCCATCTCCACTCACTTCAGCTGGCCCAGAGCAACATGGTCTGGCCACACCACTACTGTAGATAAACCAAGCCAAGCCGAAGCAGAGGCCAACCTGCTCGGCATTAGTCTGTCATATACATGAGAGCTTGAACTGAAGCTCTCAGCTAGGGCCAGGTGATGTGGAGAAAGTCAAATATCCCTCTATTTCTGGACCAAATACCACGATACTGATACTGTGACAATATTGTTGGTTGACTATTGGTGCTTTTACAAAATATTTACACAATGAAATTTTTGATAAATCACAACTAATGTGAATACAATGATTTAGTGGGTGAAGTCAAATAATAGAACAGCTACAGCAGTCTGGTAAGTTCTGGAAATGACATCACTTTATTATAATGCAGCCTAACCAGGAAAAGACAACATGAATGCCATATTACAATAGTACAATGTCCAAAATCTAAGACGATATATAGTCTAATGTCATGCTTCAAGGGAACCTCAACGATATTCGAGGCTTAAATGAATATCACGATATTGATACATTGCCCGGCCCTGTACTCTGGATCGTGCATAATCTATTGCCTGACCTTTAGCCCAGTCCAATTCACCCCAGTCTCTAAACTAAGCCACCCCCCATCATAAATGTCCGTGGCCCTGCTCAGCGGAGGGCTCCCAGTCATGGCCCCCCTCTCCCCGTGCATCTTTAACCCTAGTTTGGCGTAGCCACCCCTTAGACCCCCTCCATTCTGGAGTGTGTGGGGGGGGAGCAAGGCAGGGCCAGGCCAGGCCGGCCGCGCTGCTTAGGCCACTGTTGGATCAATAAACGCAGCGATCAAAGTCGCAATTAACCCACCGCGCTAACACAAACAGCCAGGGCCCAGCAGAAACAAACAAAGCCTTCATGTCACCTAAAGCGTTTATTTTTGCAGATTTCCACCTCGGCCAGGGAGACCTCCAGCGCTTGTCAGCTTCTGTAAGCAGTGTTAGAGTGGAGGAATGCGGGGCCACAGGGATGGCTGGCTGCCTGGCCGAGCCGCCGTGCCAGGCCACGAGCTTATTGGTCGTGGTGGCGTGTGGGTGAGACCCAGGCCTATCTGTTGTCAGGAGGCATCACGCTTGGATGCCTCTCTCATAGACATTAGGGAGGAGAGCTGCTTTCTGAGGTCGCAGGGGAATTTAAAAAACGTAATTTGTGTACACCCCTGCACCGCAACACACAAGTGCACAGCGTCATCTTCAGATACACGCATTAATCACGTTCATTTACAGGAAGACTCTATTTACACCATTACAAATGTGTTTTTGGATGGAGCTGAAAATGCGGGAGGATGTGCAGAAGGAGAGGGGGGGCAGAAGGTTAACAGTGGGTGGGTTATCCAGAGAGACTTTGTAGTCGGGGGGTTTTGCTCTGTGGACCTTCTGTTCATCTGACCGGCCACTTAGGAAACACAGTGTCCCGTCTGGTGCAGGCACAGGAAGATTACATTTGGAGAGGTATCAGGTTTTTAAAAACAAAGGGATGTGTTTTCCGTTCGCTGCAGATCTCTCCTCTGAGGTTTTTTTTCTGCTCCGGAGTTGCAAATATTTTCACCCGGGACGCTGGGAGGGTGTTTCTAATTTCCTCTCCTCTATCTCTGGGTGATTTCCTGTGTGTAAAAAGAGTGCGCAGCAGAGAAAACGAGGGGAAAAATGTGTCAGCACATACGTACTCGAGCGCGCAAGTTTACGCGTGTTTGTGCTTCACGTGTTGTGGGGTCGCTCCGCGGAGAGGTGATCTCGGCCCACGGGGTTTGTGCTGTGCTGAGTTCTGCACAGAGTTGGGGCCCCGCCGTTCCTCTTCCCTGTGGTGAAGTGAAAACAATGAGCCTCAACAGCGGATCTGAACACAGCACCACCGCACAAATGTCAGACGCGTCCCTCACTGCCTGGGTCCAAGATAGATGACTGTGACTGAGATCGTATTCAATGCTGTCAGGAGTTTGTAGCAACACAGCTGTCCTGCTGAAAATATGTTTCAATGAGAGCAGGCACCAAGTATTATGTCTTTGTCGTATAACACAGGAAAAAAGTAGGCCCAGGTTTGTTAAGTTCACGGGCTCAGTGAGGACAGATAAGGAAAAATACAAAACTCTTCTGTAGTTTGATAAACAGCACTTTACACAGGACAGAGGTGGCTCAGATAGCACAAGCCCACTCTCATTGTGACAAGAGAGCACCATTTATACATGTTCTCCACTGTTTTAAGCAGTGATAGTACAGGGCTACAGAAATGAGTCCTAAAAACCAGAAATGAGTCAGCATTTTTGCACTTTTCAACATAAAATACATCAGTAAATACCCCTCTGGGGAATTTTTAAGCTTTTACGTGTCTTACAAAAGGCGGTTGCTGCTAAGCGGTGTACTTTGTTTATAGCCTAATGTTAGCTTTTTACTTCTACTGATTGCATTCAAGCTTCGAAAATCATAAAAATGGTGTTTGTTTGTGAAGATTATCTTGATAAACAAAATGTGTAGATATCATAAAGTCTTGTTTTTAAAGCTTATTTTCTCCCATTGGATTTGTGTTGAGGGAACCAGTGTGATTCCTGGTTGGCACAGAAATAGGTCATCCCTGCAGCACTCTGTAGTCCTTTGTTGTTATAGCGACAATCCCAGATCTCTCTTTCAGCCGAGACAGGACTTTCTACCTTTACTGCAGAGTCACTCCACGTCTGAAACTTTAACTGTACTTCTAAGAATGTCAATCTGAGAATCATGCACTCACAGCTGAAATTGCTCCTCAGTGTAGACGGGCTGTCCTCCGTCCAACTCACTGTTCTGTCATTTACTGGCAAGGCCCGGCCGATCCTAAGAGCGTCCTGCGGTTATATAGGCCATTTCCACATGGCCCCAGCCCTTTAAAGACTAAGAGTGTTTGGCCCTCAGTTTCCTCTCTATTAGAACCTGCTCTGCTGGAACCAGATAAACCGTCTTCACAAAGACTCGAGGGAGAAATGCTACACAAGGCAGATCATACACTCCCAGTACTGCTCAGAAGAGGAGGAAGTGAGGGGACGCTTTTTGCGGGGTATTAAGACTGAAAGATTTGAAACAGGGTCCACATATGTGGCTGGATTCTGAACGCTATCTGACGGAGCGGGGAAGTGATCAGGAATAAAACTGAGCAGGACTTGCAACAAAGAATGAAACAATCCCATATTTAGCACTCTGTGATGTGACGCCAGGCGGAGATGAGAAGGAAGAAATAGACAAAGAAGAAAAAAGTCTTCAGGCGTCTTCACGTTTAATCAAAGTACTTTCCAAATGGATATGTTTCAGGTTTTTCAATTTTTCTGGCTCTTTCGTTCGTCTGTCTCTTTTCTAGTAGTATTTATTTACTCCCGACAGCATGTGCTGGCTTCCTGATCCAGAATCCAGATTGAATTAGAGCCTGTGTGATTGTAGATCAAAGTGTAAGAAGATCCTTGTTCATTTAGAGGCCTGAGAGGAAAGGATCAAGGCCTAAGTCTCAGGATAAGCAACGGTCACCTACTAAATAACCACGCTGTCACTCAAAAACCACTGGCTCGCTCATTCTTCGGAGCCATGAGGCTTTTTACTGAGTTTGTCAGTGTGCGTACTAAGAGCTCGATGACTATATTATTTCCAGCTAGTCCCGGTCCCCCCATGGCCGTGTACTGCCAGCTCTCTCTCTCTCATTTCTAAATGAGCAAGCCAGACAACACAGACATTTTCTCTAAATACCAGGGAAGTACTGATGAAAGGCAGCGATGAGGAAAATGCATCTTCAAAACTACAATCAGCACACACGATCTTTGCTCTGTCTCTGATTCAATGAGGAAGTGTGCAGCAGCCAGCTTGTTGCCCTAAACCGTAGAATGTATGTAAGAAGTAGACATTGGTTTGTGGACTACGGTTTTGAAGCCTCTGGACACAAGTACAACCAACGCTGAATAAAACATTATTAGGCAACCAAAAATGTTACAAAAATGTTACTTTCATGAAGCGAAAACACACTTCAAAGGGTTAAAGTTCTAAGACCAAAACACGACAACTCTCAGACCGGACAACGCTGTGGTAGCGACCTGTCAATCACACGGTAGCCCCGCCCTAAAGCATACTCTGCTTTATGGTCTGTGATTCTAAATGGATCATAATGTACTAAATGAACATCATGCTGTATTGAAGAAGACTTGAAACTAGAGATTGAGACCATAAACTCATGTTTACAATGTTTACTGAGGTAATAAATCAAGAGAGAAGTAGAGTCATTTTCTCATAGACGTCTATACAACCAGAGGAGTCGCCCCCTGATGGACATTAGAGAGAATGCAGCTTTAAGACACTTTTCAGACCGAGAAGTTGGGGTCTGAACTAAACCAGCTCAGCAGCCAGCAGTAGTACAGAGAGGGATATAACCGTATAACTTGAGCAGTGTTGTGGTAACTGAGTTCATTGCTGTTGCAGGTGCCATCCTTCAGAGGAAGTGGTGAGCATCTCTGCAAGGATATTAAAAAGAGATGGGGGGGGGGGGGGCTTGCCTAAGCAGCGCTTGTTTGAAGAAAAAGAGGACGGGAGATGTTAATTCAGTTTTTTTTTTGTTTTTTTACTTGTTTTAACTCTACTTAACTTTTTCATTCTGAATCCAAATGGGCTTTTTCATTTTTTTTTCTTTAAACGATTGATAACTGCACTTGCAAGGGGTGTGTTAAAGTTTACATGTGAAAGAATGCAAGCGCACATATGATGTATGCGTGCGTGCTTTAGTAAGTGTGTCATTTGAGCATGTTTTCACAGTTAAAGCTTGGCACGTGCAGCCTCATAAGGAGTCGATTGGCTTCAATCTTCCTTTTTTTTAACGGAGATTTCCTGGGCAAAATTGAAAAGCGTTTCGGCTGTTTTTGAAGTATATTAATAGAGTGTGCTGCGAGTGATACACCCTGGCCTCAATACACACACACACTCACAGTGTCCCTCAGTGTTTTTTCCTGAATTAATCCGTCATTAGAGGCAGTGGGTAACTGAACCAGTCCCACCACTGACACTTAACTCCATTTGTTATGTTTAAAGATTTAGTTTCACTTTGACAGGACATGTCGTCATTGGATGAAAGGAATGAAGAATTATGACTCTTTGACTCCTCTTTTTCCCCACTGAACCCTCTGCAGTGACATATATACCATATGAGCACACCTGCCATTCTTGATCTTCTAACAGTAGGCTTCAATTTGACTCCAAATCCTTCCGATAATCCCGAGTCCCCCATAATGTGGTCCAGCTCCAGATGCCCCTCTCATAATCCCAAATGAAAGTCGAACCCTCGTGATTGTTAAAACATGAGTCACACATACACACTCGCAAAAGTTCCGCGCGGCCCCGTGCTGCGTTTCTTGTTTGTTGTACCTGAGTCGTTTCCAGAGGCCGTCTCTCTGTCACATTGTGCCGCAGTCTTATTCCACATTACCCCGAACCCCTCAGGGGGTAAAGTTGTGTAACAGATATTCCAAACTGCAATTATGCCTCTGGTTTTCAGATATTATTCGTGCCCCGTTTCTATTTTTAAAAAATCATTTCTGAATTTTCCTCTTGCTGCACTTGGAAAAGCTGCCTTTCCACAGGTCTACCCAAACAGAAAAGAAATACATTCTCACCATCTTATTATGGATACAAATGTAATTTAGTTTTGCTGAGCCCCTGTGAGTGGCTTGTAAATACAGTGACATGCCACAAGCGTTGCCCTCTGCTTCCCGAGCGTGTGACGGAAAGAAGTTTTAGGACGACCTGGTGTACCTGTCAGTTTCCTGTCCTGTCATTCAGGATATTGAGCATGCTTTCTCACACAGACACACACACACAAACCTGGCATGCCCATCAGCTCACAGTAGGGGGACATTGTCACACAGGCTAACTGCTTCCAGTGCTGTGTTTATTGGCCTGTTACAGAGCTGTTAAACTCAATTGTGTGGAATACCAAACACTACCCTGCACAACCTCAACTCAACTTTTACCCCCGAAGTTGTGACATGAAACATACACTCCCACTTTGACCTGTTAGTACAGAGAACTTCTTTTTTTTTTTTGGCTGTGTATGCAACCATTCGCAAACACTGGATTCCCCCTCTGCTCCCACCACCTCTCTCCTCTTACCCTTCCTCGAGTGTTTCCTTTCCTTTCCTTGCTCCGGTCACAGCATCTCTAACGCAGACTTTCCACCACGAATCAATGCGCGGTCATGGTGAGAGACCTGGACACCGACAGCCAGGACCTCAGCAGGCATGGATGGGTTTAGGGGGGTGGAGGGTGGTTTTGGCAGCGGTCGAAGCAGTGATGCATATGGGACATTCTGACCTCACACTATTTCTCTCTTTTGGATCTGTCAGCGCTGCACGGCGGTGCCAGCGCTCCCCTTCCTTGCCCTTTGTTACCCCTGTCGCCTTTGTTTGGGTACTGCCTGTCTGTCTGTCTGTCTGTGTGTGTGTGTGTGTGTGTGTGTGTGTGTGTGCGTGTGAGTCACAGCTCAAGACACGAGACCACAGAGGCCTGCGAGGTTAAACTAGGGTGACCTGCTGTTAGCGGTAATCCAGAGAAACAGGGTGGGGTACAGACATGCTCAGAGGATTCTGAGTTCACGTTCCTTGAAGGGTGACACAACCGCAGAACCAGGGATTGGCATTTACATTTTTTTTGTCAATATGTTTGACTGGTGTTTTGAGTACGTTCCAGCATAACTTGTTCGGCACGAAGGCTTTAAATGACCAGTGGTTTGCTGTGACTGGGAGACCAGAGGGTTTCCATGGCGAAGGCATCATTTCATTGAAACATCCCTGTTTTCTCATGCAGTGTTCAAGGAGGACCAGCTTTTTATTGCCCTCACATGATGAAAAATATGATATGACTCTATGGGGGTACAAGGAAACAAGGATGAGGTGTGTAGTCTCTCTCTTTACCTCGTCCAAGGAGGTTCTCAGTTTGGTCTGTATGTCTCTCAATATATCTAATCTGACCCGCTGGATGGCTTGTTTCACAGAACCGTCTAACAGGCCGTCATTAGAAACTGAAGGCAGGCACTGTCAAAAAGTACATGACAGGTGATTGGATGAACCATCTGTCAATCAAACTCAATTCAAATGCTCTTCTTTCATTGAAGAAATAATCTCCAGTTCTGATAGAACTGATGCTATTTCAGCTACGCTAACCTCTTTGAGAGCCACCATTGTTGTTTAGAACTATCAGGTGTCGCGCCACGTTCTTGTGCCATCGTGAGAATCTTGCTGCTGTGCAAGGTAACAATATACCATCCTCTCGCTAGTCACCCATTGGTTTGTGGACTGCCTTTTTGAAGCCTTGAGTTTGGCGTTTTGACAGTCGACATCTTAGATTACGGCCATCACCACCTTTGCTTTTTTGGTAACCAATAAACAGAATTGACCATATTTGGACAGCGGAGGAAAAATGTAGAGACGCCGTATATGGCTCTGGTTGGGTAGCGACCTGTCGATCACAAGGTAGCCCCGCCCTAAAGCATACTCTGCTTTATGGTCTATGTGACTCTAAATGGAACATCATGCTGTATTGAAGAAGACTAGAGATTGAGACCATAAACTCATGTTTACAATGTTTACTGAGGTAATAAATCAAGAGAGAAGTAGAGTCATTTTCTCATAGACTTCTATACAACCAGAGGAGTCGCCCCCTGCTGGACATTAGAGAGAATGCAGCTTTTAGGCATGAAGCGTTGGCTTCACTCTTCAGAACCGGCAGTTACTGCCTTGTATTTAGCTCCAAAAGCAGATTAAACATTCCTTAACGTTTTCTTTGATACAAATAACAAATGTCAACGTTTGTGCAGCCTTGGCACAGGCAGGCTCTCCATCCATCCATCCATCCATTTTCCTCCACTTATCCGGGGTCGGGTCGCGGTGGCAGCAGGCCAAGCAGGCCGACCCAGACCTCCCTCTCACCGGCAACATGTTCCAGCTCATTCTGGGGGATCCCGAGATGTTCCCAGGCCAGCTGGGAGATGTAATCCCTCCAGCGTGTTCTGGGTCTTCCCCGGGGTCTCTTCCCAGTTGGACGTGCCTGAAAAACCTCCAGTGGGAGGCGTCCAGGAGGCATCCTAATTAGATGCCTGAACCACCTCAGCTGACTCCTTTCGACGCGAAGGTGTAGCGGCTCGACTCCAAGCTCCCTCCTGATGACCGAGCTCCTTACCCTATCTCTAAGGCTCAGCTCGGCCACTAGGGCTGGGCGGTATGACCAAAAATCCATATCACGGTATTTTTTAAGACTCTACCGGTTTCACGGTATATCACGGTATTTTTTTCTGCCTTAATGTAGTGGCGGGCCGTGGCGGGCTCTCTCTCATTATATTTTCATTTGACTTGTTTACCATATTTGTCCGGGATACAACTTCAGCCAGGAAGCATATTGCCTCCTGGAGTAGGTATGGATTACAATAAGAAGTTTGTCCATGGACTCTGTGGCTCCACAGACTTTAGCACGATTTAGTCCAGACCCTGGCAAGATGTGTGACTAACATTACAGCCCATGTGTTCGGTGTAGCATTATTTCCCTTGTCTCTCTGTGCCGTCATCCTACTTCTAGCAACTGGGCGATTTGAAATCAAATATTCAACATCGGCCCCGGCCTCTGGTCCTCTTGTTCACTGTTGTTCTTATCTGCTCTGGTGACCTCAGCTCCCTCACTCAGGAGAAAAGCAAACGTTTCTTTACTCCCCGCCCTTAGCCAATGTGAATTACAACATGTTTGTTTCTGTGTTTTCTTGTGGCTTTTATTAGCTGTCACCAAAGGAGGGGGGGGGGGGGATTAGTTTTGTATCAGTGTTTTCATAGCACTGACAGGACCTTTTTCCCCATGACATAGTGAGGCCCTTTGAAGCATATTGAGCCTTTCTGCCTTTGTGTAAACAGCGGTGGCCGTGCCCAGTGAGCGCCGTTCAACTTTTCCCTCTGTTGTCATCTGTGAGATGTTATCTGATCATTGTTAGTATTTCACCGTGTGATGTGGGGAGTCTGCAGCTACCACACACTTGACATCATCTTTGGTTTTTTGGGTTGCCATGGGGAACAACAGCAAAGCATTATAAAGACCATAAAGGGGTATTTCATTTGTATGTTTTACTGTACACACTCAGCTATGGTGGTAGCTTATGCAGCGGGTGCCCATCTTTATCTGTTAAGTGCAAGAAGGATATACAGTACATCCTCCTGTGGCACAACCTACTCTCATAACCAAACCTCTTTCTTTTGCCGAGTTCTGACCTTAAATATTAACTCACCCTTTCCGAATATCCATCCATCCATTTTCCTCCGCTTATCCGGGGTCGGGTCGCGGTGGCAGCAGGTCAAGCAGGCCGACCCAGACTTCCCTCTCACCGGCAACATGTTCCAGCTCATTCTGGGGGATCCCGAGGCGTTCCCAGGCCAGCTGGGAGATGTAATCCCTCCAGCGTGTTCTGGGTCTTCCCCGGGGTCTCTTCCCAGTTGGACGTGCCTGGAAAACCTCCAGTGGGAGGCGTCCAGGAGGCATCCTAATTAGATGCCCGAACCACCTCAGCTGACTCCTTTCGACGCGAAGGAGTAGCGGCTCGACTCCAAGCTCCCTCCTGATGACCGAGCTCCTTACCCTATCTCTAAGGCTGAGCCCGGCCACCCTACGGAGGAAACTCATTTCGGCCGCTTGTAGCTGCGACCTTGTCCTTTCGGTCACGACCCAGAGTTCGTGACCATAGGTGAGGGTAGGAACGTAGACCGACCAGTAAATTGAGAGCTTTGTCTTCCGGCTCAGCTCCCTCTTCACCAAGACGGTCCGGTGCAGCGCCTGCTTTACTGCTGCAGCCGCACCGATCCGTCTGTCGATCTCCCGCTCCATCTTACCCTCACTCGTGAACAAGACCCCGAGATACTTGAACTCCTTCGCTTGAGGTAGGCACTCCGTCCCCACCTGGAGGGAGCAATCCACCGGTTTCCGGCAGAGCACCATGGCCTCAGATTTGGAGGTGCTAACTCTCATCCCCGCCGCTTCACACTCGGCTGCAAACCGCCCCAGTGAATGCTGGAGGTCACGATCCGAGGAGGCTAACAGGACCACATCATCTGCAAATAGCAGAGAGGTGATCCCGAGACCCCCAGGCTGCGCCTAGATATCCTGTCCATGAAAGTCACAAACAGGACCGGAGACAAAGGGCAGCCCTGGCGGAGGCCAACACCCACCGGGAACGTGTCTGACTTATTGCCTTTCCGAATAGTTATGAACAAACTCTACTTCATATCTAATTTTGCCAAGATTGTCCAACAATTGCTAATAAAAAAAGGTTAATATAAAACCAAATGTCTGGTGGAATGAAGAGCCTTACATCTGTCTCTTCTGGAACACAGACGGACCCCTCTCCTTCAGGCTGTTACCAGGGTCAACTTTCATCTGGGAGCATTTATGTTACAGTTTAATATTTCCCCATGATTATGTTTAAAGGTTTGATATATGGTGACAGATTTAGTCAACCATCAGACACAGAATGTGAACTAAAATAATGTCTGCCCCTGTAGTAGCTCATTTACAGTTGGTCTGTGTGGTCGTGTAGCTGTGCTCTGAAATGAGCCATTTGAAACAGCAAACGTTTAAGTATAAGATTACTTTCTACATGTTATGGTTGAACTTAGTGTGATTATTTATCTGTGACAGTAATAGGGTTAATCTTACTCGTGTACGCAGGGATATACATCTGCGTGCATACTTTTGAACTACATTTGATATTTTGGTTCTGCTCAATGAATCAAACCATCAATTTAAAATGTATCAATGCCTTATTTATGTCAGCTATTAAATAAAAATACCAAACATTTGCTAGTTACGGCTTCTTTAAAGTAAAAATGTTATTGTTTTTCTTAGTTTCATGTCCATGTTAATTGATGACTTGGTGTTTTTAGATGGTTGTTGAGTAATATTAAGACATCTCACTGACTGCCATTTATTGAGTGTCAGCCTGAGCAGAAGAAGAAGAGCATGTGTAATAATGTGACTGAGCCAGGATGTCCAGCAGGAGAGCATTAGCCTCAGGCAGTGAGCTCAAGGTGCAGACTGGAGTCACAGTGTTAAACCCGGCGCTTTCCGTGTGTCGGCCCGCTTTACAGCTTAACCCCGCTAAGATCTGCAGCAGACCAGGCAGTGTCAATGGATTTTCTCCCTGCGTGCCGACTCTTAAAAAATGAAATTCAAAAAAAGGCCAAAGCCTTGTGTGTCAGTGTGCAGAAGTGTTCCGATTTCAAACCCTTTCTTTGAAGAGTAATCAAAGAGGAAGCAGCGTGAGATGAATGTGTAACCACATCCCTCCCTCTTTCTTTCCATCTCTTTTTCTATCTCAGTCTTCTATTATTTTTTTCTCAGTTTCTGTCGTTCTCTCCCTCCCAGAACTGGCGTCCATATTCAGGCCTGTCAGAGGCGTTCCAACATCAGTGTGTGTGGTATTAGCAGAAGCTTGCATATTTTTCTGTAGATGCAGATTTGAGTGGAGGACGTATGTGAGTCTGTGCATTTGTGTGTGTATTGTACGCAGACCATATTGCAGTGTAACGGCGCATTAAACGGAGCTGCTCTCTGACTAACACACACACACACACACACACACACACACACACACACACACACACACACACACACACACACACACACATGCTGCTATCTGACCCCTGGACCCTGCACTCCTCTCTGTTCTATTAACTGAACTGGTCCGTTAAATCAGTGCAGTCCCGGCGGAATGGAAAGAGACACTGCTACTGGTTACTGACCTAGTGGCTTGTACATTATTTTCTCTTTTTTTCTTTTCTGAGATAGAAAAATCTCAGAAAGAGATATGTGTGACACAATGCAGCTGGAATGGGTCTCCAACCCTTTTAAAAATACTTCAAATATGATTCAAGTTCAAGATTTGACTGTAAAAAAAAAAAAAAGGCCCTGAAGTTAAAAGGAGTTCTGTTTCCTGAATATGGAATTTCAAATTGTTTTAAAAAAAGGCATTCCAGGTCTCACGTGCTACCTTTGTTAGTATTTTGAAGGCAAATCCTACTAAAGCAGGATAGTAATACTAATATATAGCAGAGTTAATATCATACAGTGGGCATCATGCAAACAGCATGCATCACTAAATGTGGGATCGACTCTTTCCATTTTTTCAAATCAAGGAAAGGTTTATTAAGCATGTTCAGTCTTTTCCAGCAACACCCAGAGTTGTGCACACTCTCTCTTTGGTTCTTTCCATTGCAATCCTCATCCTCTGATGTCGCCACAAAGCAGCGCCCTCTGAGCACTTGCTGAACGTGATAAAGGGAGGCCGAGGAAGATCAACTAACATGACTTCATGTGTCCTCTCCTTTCTCTCTCACCTCTCCAGTTAGAGCTGCAGTCGTGCTGCGTGTTCCTGCCCAACGACAGCCTCCCCTCCCCGAGCACCATCACTTGCGGCGACATACCCGGCACCGTCCGCAGCTGGTACCACAACCAGGCCTCCATGCCCGGGACTCTGGTAGTGTGCCTGCCGCATATCAGCGTCCTCAGCACCGGGCATAGGTACATGGAGCCGCTGCAGGAGCTCCCCTTCGTGGTCTCCAAGCCCATCCTGGAGGAAGGTACTGTATCTGATGACTTCTCAGCTTTAATTAGAGCAGTTCAAATGCTAGGAGGAGATCACACAAGACCAGATGAGGACTACGCCAAATGACTCAGGGTCAAAAAAAAAGATTGATTTGAAAGCTTGAATGAGAAAACAAAAATGTCTCTCTTTGGAAAACAATGACGGTGATAGGTTCATTATAAATGGGAGTCTTGGAAAATACATTTTAATGGGTGGGAAAAATCTACTTATGCTTTTATTAATAATTGAAATGAATGCTTTCATAATAGCAAAAGGCTACATAATGTGAATTCATCATCATTATGGCCTTTTCAACACTGAGCCAACCTTTGACCCACCACTACTCATTTACCATGACAAAAGACAAACAATCTTAAGCACAGCGACTTTGAGAGATAGATCTTGCACATGTGGCGCGCACACCTGGGTAGAGTTGACATAAGCAACACTCAGTGTTTTCTCTTAGGAAGAAGAAAAAAAAGGGGGGGGGGGGCACCCTCCTCCTCCTCCTCTCTTTTTTTTTTTTTTTTTTCTCTCAAACTCTTCAATGACATCAGCATTGGGCAAACCGATTTTACAAAAACGGAGAGAAAAAAAAACCCAGTGACATCAGCAGCCTTGTCAATGTTGCCGTAAAAACTAACAACCCGTTTGCTTTTAGTAATTCATTCCTAGCCTTTGAAAAGCTCTTCATCTCTCACTTTCAAAGCCCACAGTGCATGGGAGATGTGCTCTTCACTGCCGTGCTCAGCGATCTACCAGGGTTGGCAAGTGAACAAGCTCGAGCTCTCCCGGTGTGGCACCCTGTCTCAGACCCACAGGTTCAGAATAGACACTCATTCTACAATGTGTTTTCGTGTGATCGTCTTCCTGCCTATTGGGTGTAGAGGGTTTGATACTCCTCAGTGCATCTTTAATGATGAGCTCTCTCATCCCATGTGCAGTCATTAGCTTTGATTTTAAAGGTGGATGAATGGAATTATGTAGATGTCATAGTGGTTTTGATGAGTATTGCTGACTTATCCTTCTGCTGTTTTAATCAATTGCACTTTTCCAAATCTAGTCTGCATTTTCTTGCATCTCTCTTTGGCCTTGGTTACACTTGTCTCTTCAATGCGACTTTAGTCATCCGATCGTGCCGCGACGCATTAACTGTCATTCTGCACACTCCGAGATCTGCTCTTTCCTCGCGTTGGGGTTCGATCGGCCAGGCCACCTGACTGAGGTGGGCTGGCTCCCATTGAGTTGGGATCTCAGCGAGGTGTGGACAGGTCTCCATCCCCCCCCCCCACCACCCCACCCTACCCCACACACGGGAGTAGAGTAGAGGGAAGAGAGGAGGCCTCCTGAGACCTGCGGTTTGTTCCAATACCCATACTACTATTTAGTTTGCCAGAAAGAGATGTATGTCCCGATACATAGTGTGTCAAACTGCATCCAGTCAGCATGCTTTTCTGGCTGTTCTGACCCACAATCCTCTGGATATAGCAGCAAGAGGGTCAAAGTTCAAGATGCAATGCTGTAATGAAAGGAGTATGTCCCAAATGAATGCATACTGCATGCAACAGTAAAAAGACAAAGCATGCGATTTGGAACACGTTTCCACTTTGTGAGTCAGATACTGCTGATGACAACCCAACGTTTCATATAAATGCTTTTAAATAACAAAACAAAAGGGGGCTTTTATTGTGAAGAATTTACAGGAAAGGATACGAGTTTATCCACCACTTTACAGCCACTTCTTTGACCACGATCACTATCCGATTAGGCAGGTCGCAAAGAAGAATCAAAAGTGCACATACATATTCGGACATGACTGACTTCTGATCTGGTTCAGCCGCTGAAAAGAAAAGTGTAATGAAGCCTTCCTCTCTATACCACAATGACTTGGCCTGCCCTCTTTGCGTTCCCCTCACATGACCTCTCTCTCTCTCCTTCCTCCCCTCTCCTCTCTCCATCTCTGCCAACGTCTCTGTGTTGCAAATTTGAATCCTCTTTCTCGTACTGCTTCATCCCTTGCCCCCACACCTGTTATTTGTCCCTCTTCTTACCGCTCCCTCACCTCTCCCACCAGGTGACGCCTTCCCGTGGTCGGTCAGCCTGAGTCAGTTCAGCGTGTACACGTTGCTGGGACAGCAGCAGAGCCTGAGCCTGCTGGAGCCCATGGGCTGTACCTCCACGCTGGCCGTCACATCCCACAAGCTGCAGAGCTGCTCCGAGGGGGGACACTCCTTCGTGGTCTGCCTCCACGTCGATCTGCAGCCCGTCCACGTCAAGTGCTCCAACCCTCAGGTCAGTGAGGCGGCGCCGGATCTCACCGAGTAGTTGTCAGATTTTGCATGTATATTTACACAAATCATCCCTGTGGTAAACTCTCCTGAAATACGAACACACACAAACCCTGGCAGGACGGTCCTGCCCCTGCATGATTCTCTCTCATATAGATTGACTCCAATAAACAAACTGCCTTATCTTCTTACATGGCATCAATTTCATGAGAATGGAAGCATAAACAAGAGAGTGTTGCCTTGTTTGCTTTGGTCCCATATTTCGAGGTCTGAGCAAAGGAGAGCGTGGGGGTTGCGAGACTCCTCATTGTTTTACTGTGCACTATATTTCAGCGAGAGCCTGATGGATATGGACGGATTAGAAACGGTTTGTCTCCCCGGTTAGGTCTCCATGTTGTTTTTCACTGCGCCGTTAACAGCGCCGTAATCACATATACATGTGCCATTATTACACATGTTTTGTTTTTCCGCAATTGAATTAGCTGTATTGAATTAGGTTCCTCTGTAAACACTTAATTGGGACGATCTTTTGAGTGGTTGCGCTGTTAAATGTCTCTGACCGCCGTGATGAGCCATGGTGATATTGGGGGGAATTGGTACCAGACAAACAAATGAAAGACATTAATCCGGTGGTGATGAAAACGTTCCTAGGGATGAGGAGAGCTGGTCGGTTTTAAGGGAAAAGTTTATTTTTCTTTCTTCCTCTCCGTTCTTCCTTTCAAATGGAGTGCCTGTGTCTGGCAAAGCTGGGGGGGCTTATTGCGATTATATGATGAGTCATTATTAGTTTCTGGGTCCAATGAAAACTTCTCTTCTCATTCTCTTTTCTCCTCTCCTCTCTCCTGTCCTCACTTATCTTCTCTCCTTTTCTGTCCCCTCCTCTCCTCTAATCTCCTCTCCTCTCTCCTGTCCTCACTTATCTCCTGTCCTCTCTCCCCTTTCCCTCCCGTCCTGTCCTCTCCTCTCTCCCCTTTCCCTCCTGTCCTGTCCTCTCCTCTCCTCTCTCCCCTTTCCCTCCTGTCCTGTCCTCTCCTCTCTCCGCTTTCCCTCCTGTCCTGTCCTCTCTCCCCTTTCCCCTCCTGTCCTGTCCTCTCCTCTCCTCTCTCCCCTTTCCCTCCTGTCCTGTCCTCTCCTCTCTCCCCTTTCCCTCCTGTCCTGTCCTCTCCTCTCTCCCCTTTCCCCCCTGTCCTGTCCTCTCCTCTCTCCCCTTTCCCTCCTGTCCTGTCCTCTCCTCTCTCCCCTTTCCCCCCTGTCCTGTCCTCTCCTCTCTCCCCTTTCCCTCCTGTCCTGTCCTCTCCTCTCTCCCCTTTCCCCCCTGTCCTGTCCTCTCCTCTCTCCCCTTTCCCTCCTGTCCTGTCTCCCCTTTCCCCCCTGTCCTGTCCTCTCCTCTCTCCCCTTTCCCTCCTGTCCTCTCTCCCCTTTCCCTCCTGTCTTCTCTCCCCTTTCCCTCCTGTCCTGTCCTCTCCTCTCTCCCCTTTCCCTCCCGTCCTGTCCTCTCCTCTCTCCCCTTTCCCTCCTGTCCTGTCCTCTCTCCCCTTTCCCTCCCGTCCTGTCTTCTCCTCTCTCCCCTTTCCCTCCCCTCCTGTCCTCTCCTCTCTCCCCTTTCCCTCCCGTCCTGTCCTCTCCTCTCTCCCCTTTCCCTCCCGTCCTGTCTTCTCCTCTCTCCCCTTTCCCTCCCCTCCTGTCCTCTCCTCTCTCCCCTTTCCCTCCCGTCCTGTCCTCTCCTCTCTCCCCTTTCCCTCCCGTCCTGTCCTCTCCTCTCTCCCCTTTCCCTCCCGTCCTGTCCTCTCCTCTCTCCCCTTTCCCTCCCGTCCTGTCTTCTCCTCTCTCCCCTTTCCCTCCCCTCCTGTCCTCTCCTCTCTCCCCTTTCCCTCCTGTCCTGTCCTCTCTCCCCTTTCCCTCCCGTCCTGTCTTCTCCTCTCTCCCCTTTCCCTCCCCTCCTGTCCTCTCCTCTCTCCCCTTTCCCTCCCGTCCTGTCCTCTCCTCTCTCCCCTTTCCCTCCCGTCCTGTCTTCTCCTCTCTCCCCTTTCCCTCCCCTCCTGTCCTCTCCTCTCTCCCCTTTCCCTCCCCTCCTGTCCTCTCCTCTCTCCCCTTTCCCTCCCGTCCTGTCCTCTCCTCTCTCCCCTTTCCCTCCTGTCCTCTCCTCTTATCTGACTTTACATTTCTGACTTGAGGGGGTTCATAATCTCATATTGTACCATTTGAAGTCATGCAGCAGCTCTTTAAGAACTATTGCCAGAGCGGCCCCACCCACTCCAGAACAACAAAAGAGACCCCACACTTGTTACTCCTCTTTCTAATTAGCATCTCCATGAGTGGGAGCGTTTACTATAGGTTGTCAGAGCGCTGGATAGTTGCTGCACGATAAGTACCACCATGACGGTGAGATGAGAACACTGAGATTGGTGTAGTGTGGGTGGTAGAGTTACATCTAGCATTTTGAAACATGAATATGTTAAAGTCAACTAATAAAACCAAAGAGCTTGGCCTCTAAACTTCCTCTGGCATCTACACTTCATTTTTGTGACATTAAATCAGATTTTCCATAACATGCAGTGGATTACTTCATGGCACAAACAAAGATATTTTTAGAAACTGGGGTGAAACAATCGAGACTTGGGGTGTTTTTTCTTTATTTTACATTTGTACAGGCAGCCACAGATGTCATGGTTTTAATGTTTAAGATCTTTGTCATCTGTGTGTCTATGAAAGTGACTGTACACATGAATAGGCCCGTTTCTGAATGGATTTCTCAGACGATATTAAGGGTGCACCAGCAGCAAAGACAGTGGGAAGTAAGGCAAGTGTCTTTGAAAGGGTTGAGGAAAACAGAGTATAAAGGGATAAGCATTATTAGAAGAGAGCGAGAGAAAAATGAACCAGGCACACACACACATAATGTATGCATGGAAATGAAGAGCGAACACAGGAGAATCAGCGTGTTTCCAACATCGCTTCTCTTTTCATGCACTAGTTTTGTTTTATTTAGCTTCTATAACATAACAAAGAAAACATCCACAATACACATTTAGGTGTTTATTTTACTACGTTGTCTATTTGTCTGTAGATTTCTCCTAAATTCACCAAAAGTTAGATAATGCCTCATTTGCATATTTAAACACATATTTCAGAAAACTTGTAATACAAAAAATGATTAATGTAAGTTATCAAATGGGGAACTTTCATGGTGATATCTAGTGGTTCATTTTTTACCATATTCACTTATAGTGTCTTGTATATCATTTTTCAATACATGTCTTTTTTAATTTTTAAAAGAGTAATCCAAAACCCCCCTCTGTAAAAACCTTTGACTCTAATATGTCAAGAATATGAAATAAACAATTTGAACCTGGTTTTATCCAAAGTTCAGATTTCTTCTCTGGAAATGTATGAAAATATGCTCATATTTGATCAGATAATGCCTCAATTGCATATTCAAACATAAAATTTCCCAAAACTTGTGATGCAAAAAATAATTGTCAGTAATCAACTGGGGAAGTTTCACCCGTCGTGTCTCCCATTAATGTGACTGTGAGCTTGCAGGGCTGTGCTCGCTGTGTATAGTGCGTGTCGGCTCCAATCTGAGTCAGTGTGTCTGTGTGAATGATTCATGTGGCTGTCAGAAGGATGGGGCTAGTAGCTGCACTTATACCTTATCAGGACCACCTTGAAATCAGCACACACACCACCACCACCAGCGTTTGCTTTGACCTTAGACACCGCACAGCATTTCAGTGAACACACACACAAACACACACACACACACACACACACGTCCGTACACATGTACCCTCTCAGCTACCACGCGTACTCAACGACATTTCCCTTACTGTGAAGTCTCTATAAACTCAGCGCTCAGATAAAGGAACACGGAACACTTACTGTCCGCATGCCGTCCCGTCTTTCATCTGTGTTGTTTTTATGAATGACTGCTGAAGCCTCTGTTCAGCCTCCAGTTTGCACCACTGCAGATGAACAGACCTCCCGGTCCGCAGGTGACGGGTCTTTGGAGAAACCCAGCCCTCCAAATGTTCTGCGCACTTCCCCGACTCATGAAATGTGGAGTGTGTATCGGGAGCTCATGTTAGTAAGTGTGTGCGTGTGTGTGTGTGTGTGTGTGTGTGTGTGGGGCCGAGCCTGACAGCAGTAGCTGAGATAAACCCACTGACCCTACTTTGCACAAATCTGGGATATCATGAGCAGGAAGTAGGTGTAGGACGGAGCAAATGGCAGAGGCAAGATAAGATATGAAGGATAGAGTGTGGTGAGAATAGACAAAATATGAGCGGGTGCATGAAAGGAATTAGTTGACGGATAAAATGAACTAAAAATCTCAAGGTGAAAGCAGACTGAGCCCCAGACTTGGCTAAAAACAGAGATCATGTCATGACCCTTCATCTCAGCCCCACTGTGCTCACTCCTTCCCCTCTCTCATCTCTCGGCATTCTTCGCTTCCTCCACATCTGCTGCTGAGTGCAGTAGGCCTTGTTGTGCTTGGTAGGACTTCCAGAAACCCCAGACTCTCCGGGACGAGAGTGTGGAGCAGCACCTCTCCTGACGGCGGTGCAGTCGGGGCCGGGTATGGCAGGCAGCTGTTGGCCCCTCTGCACCCTGGACGGTCGCCGGATCGGCGTAAGCGGCTCTTCCTGGACATGTTTGAAAATGGCCCAGCTGCAATGTATTGTGCTGCTTTTCATTTTGATTTATGCTTATTTATGGAGGGCCTCCCTGCAATGTGCGCGCTAACATGCGTGCGCAGGCCGAAATGTGTTTGGAGTAGAGAGAGAGCTATTTTCTGTGTGCGATCATGTGTCCGTGCACCTTTTTTACTTTTGAGGACTCAGTTGGCCGCAGAAGCGAAGCGTTCAAAATCCAGAAATTAGCTCACTGTGAAAGAGCGTCGCTTTTCTTCTCCCCCCCACCCCCCCTCTCCTCTCTAAAGAACACGGAGTGAACGCATGAATAACCGAAAGCATCACATTCCCCTGCCTTCCCCTCATGTTTTCCACTCTTGTTTTTGGCTTTGTTGTTGTTTAAAGCCCAGGCCCTCTATTCATGTGAACACATGATAAATAGTTGAGAACACTTGACGCCGAGCCTTCGGTTTTTCCTAACCGTGGTGAGTTTTTTCAGGGGGGGGTGGGGGGGGGATTGATGACACAACTCAACTTTCCTCTATGGGTGTTTCTTTGGGAGTTTTTGTTGTTATGGATAACAAATTTTCACTGTGGAGTACGTGCGTGAGCACGCTCTTGCCTCGCAAATGATCACCCGTCGATTAAAGACACAAAGACAGGTTTTCATGTGATTGTGAAATAAGGATGGACGACAAGCACAAAGTCTAAAAGACAGTGAAAGAAATGGGAATGGATATAGTGGTCCGTTTTTGGCTAATATTTCCCCCTTCGCTCTCAACTTTAACTAGGTTTAGTGTCACATAACTACAAAGCTGCCAAGCCAAATCATGGTAATGTCCTCAGAAGTAAGAAGTACATGAGAACTCCCCAGTGCAGCTGCTTGAGTCAGACCTTGGCAAAGACACATTTGAATCTGGTTTCAAATATTAAGGCTTCTTGTGGTGAGTTAGGTCTATCTTTTAAGGCACTCAGTTGGCGCAGCAGACTTCATGTATTGAAGTGTTTTCAGCTGTTGGTCAACATCTGTGTGTGTGTAGGGAGAAAGAGCTTGAAAGAAATGGATCGATCAACGCCGCGCTATAGTTTTTTCCATACATTGGATCACGTCTCATCCCAACCACTGTGAAGTACGAAATCTAGCATTGCAACTTAAAGTCCTCTGCTTCTGTCTCTCTCCAGGTTCAGCTGTTGTACGAGCTCCTGCTCAGCTGGAGCTCCACGTGGGCTCGTCTCCAGAGGCACCGCATCCTGCGTCAGACCTCCAGCATCCCAGAACCCCCTGCCGGTGCCGCTCCGTCGTCCCCAGTGCGCAGCAGTGCCGGCACCGCGCTGCCGGACACCAGCACCTGCAGCCCGTCTGCAGATTTTGGCTCCCCCACCGAGGTTTGTTCACTTTGGTCGGTTAAGTGTTTTTATGAGTGATTCGTGGATCTGCACATCTAGGTTGCGTTTTTTCCTCACATGGACTCTTCTTCTTCTTAGAAATAAAGCTCAGACTTTTACTTCATTAATATTTAAATATTTACTTATCTTACTGCTGCTCCCTCGACCATATTTCACACTACAACACAGTATCGGCCAGTTTTGAACTTCTATCATCATTCATTCTATGTTTTTCCTTTAAATCAGGGTTTCTGGGTAATCCGTCCTGTCCATTCTCTTCAACGGCATATCTCATGGACACCTTGAGTGAATTTCTTCAGATTTTGCACAAATGTCCATTTCATTCATTCATTCATTCATGCAAGTGGACATTTGTGCAACATTTGGGTCACTGTGATCTGTTGGCCATAACTCATGAATTCATATGCTTACTATGACAATTTCACACAAACGTCCAACAGGGTAAAATGAGGAAGTGATGGTATTTGGGACAGACATGGATGTGAGCTGCACCGTGTCTGGTTGGGGTGGTGACTTATTGTTTTGAGAAGTTGACTCAGCACTAACGCATGCAATGTGTCTGAAAAGAATTCTGTTTTGTTTGGGAAGGATTTTCAAAGCTGGAAAAATCTCATCAGTGCTTGTGTTTGGGACAGAACAGATACTCCAGATAGGCTGTGAGCTCTGTTTGATTCATGTAAGCTGGGGGCTTGATTGAGTATAAACCTAGCCTCTTAATTTAGGGAAAACAGTCACCTGTATTTACATTTTTCACTCAGATAAAATATCAAAACCGGAGCGTGAAGGATGAAGCGTAGCAGTGCGTGCAGGCATGAGCAAAGCCCATGGAGAGCTTCAGAGCTTCTCGGGGGCAACGGCAAATGTTGAGTGTTTTCCTTTTTGTCCCTAGGTGATGCTTATCCTTGGCTTTGACAGTGTGGCAGCAGTTTTTTTTCTACTTTTTCTCCTGTCTATTACAGTAGCAGCAGCAGTGTCTAGCTGGGGGTCCAGGGCCTTGGGGGCCTCAGCCACCGGGGCCTTGCGTAATATGGATGTGTACATTCGTGTGGAGTAGTAAAAATGACGGTGTTGATGAGTGTTTGTGTTGTTAAGCACTGGCACCTAGCCCAGGGATTTAATGCTGTGTGACCACCAGGGGCCTCGCATTGCTGACAGGCCCCTGGTGGTCACAGCATACCGCCCTGGGAGCCAATAAAGTGTCTGTGTGAGAACACACACACGGGGGGGGAAACCAAAGTGTTTCAAACGTCGACGTGCATCTGTGTCTGCGTTTGTTTCCGCGTGTGTTCTTGCATCACAAGTGGCAGCGGTTCGGTTCGGCGGGGGGGGTGATGGTATAGCAAGGCCACCGAGGACCCCCCGACAGCCCACTTGTCACTGTTTACCTAAGTACAAACACTGGTAGAAGTGTTTAGTCCTCTGGGAGGCTGGGTGATTGAGCAAGAATGTAGGAGCTGTTTTGATAAGTCTCAGCAGTAGTGGCTGCCCCCCCCCCCCCCCCCCCCCCCCCAGCTATTGAGTCCACACAATATTCTGTGACATGTATATATGATACACCGTAGTCCACTGGTTGCTTTATCCTGCCTCTCTCGTTCTATCTTCATCACTAAACCCTCCTAGCTTTTCTCCATCCTCCCACCTGTCCCTAAACCATCCTTCTCTTTCCACTCGTCCCCCATAATCTGCCCCCTTCCCTCCGTCTTTCCTCGACACCTCCCAGCCTGCTGTTGTCTTCCAATGTTTGGGTCTCTCTGATGAGCAAAGACAAACTCTGCAAAGAAAATAAACCCCGGGATCCTCGGCCCGTTTATGCCGCAGGGGCCCAGGAATTAAACTGTATACTTTACAGCTTGGCTTGTGGAGGTGTGGGAAAATAGCTCTCTCTTAGAATGTGTGTGTGTGTGTTTGGGGGCCCGATCTGGCAGTTCAGGAACGTCGGGCGGAGCCCACCTCTACCAACGCCACACCGCCACATGTGATCTTCAAGGCCTCACTTTCATCAGAGGAGGAGGAGAGAATTTCCTGTCACTCATGAAAACATGAACTTTGGCTTTTTGGAAGTTATTAGTGATGTTTTCCTTTTACAGTTGATTTTTGCGATGACTTTTCTTTGTCATTGACACTGAAATCCATGTGATCTTAAAAATGCACTTTTACAGTTGTAGGAGCTCTTTAAGAAAGCAGTCTTTTTTTTCAGGTATTCATTAAATTCTCTTTAAATTCTTAGTTTGTTTTTCTACAAAAGTAGGCAGATTTTCTTTCTCTCATTTGAAGCCGTTCACAATTAACAATATACTTCCATTTAAAGCACAAAGATCGTTTTGAAAACGTTTGCGTGAGTTTCAAAGCGACAGCAGCGGTTCTGGCTGGCGAGCAGCAGCAGCCGGGTGTCCGATGCTCCAGTGTAACCACGCTACAGTACACAGTGGTCTGAGCTTCCCACAGCGCCAGCGGCTGGCTCCTGTTTCCACACATGACATTACAGAGTCTAATCCTACCGACCGGCCAGAACTGTAAACTAAACAATCCAAACCACACACACACACACACACACACACACACACACACACACACACACACACACACACACACACACAGGCCTGTGTTTTGACTCCAGCTCGACAATAATCAGTCCCCAAATGGCAGTTGACACTAGAATATCTCTCATTGAGACTGACTGAACACCATTACTACTTGGCTCATATTACTCTCTGCCAGTCACTGTTATTACACACACTCACACACGCACACACACCTTGGCTGTTTGGTTCCATGGAAACACATAATGACACTGCTTGACACTTGACTGGAGTAAATGCTAGCTCTGGGGGAATTACGTGATTACGTTTTTTGTGGTATTTTTGCCCATGTGGACAGTATTTCATTTCATCGTTTTGAGTTTTATGGAGCTTAAAGTCATGTTATATAGTGTACTGTATATTTGATCTACTATAGGACTGTATATCCCATGCCTGCAGAGCTTTCGGTGTCCTCCAGCCTTGCCAAGTTCCTGCCTGTGTTTCTGGTTCATTCCTGTGTTTATTTTTCTTTTATCTGATAGATTTAAAATCTTTAATTCTAAAATAGATAATGCTTCCCACGGAGCACATGCTTCTCATCCGTTTCTGGCAGTCCCCACACACAGTTTCGTTGAATCTATTTTTGAATCAGTATAATCCTTCATTTATTTATATCATTGTCATGCGTTGTTATTGAGCTCTGCTGTCAGCCACCCCTCAACTGCACGATGAAATTAGATTTGCAATTTAGCATGCCCCCCCCCCCCCCCCCCCCTCACCTCCCAGAAATGCTCAGCAGGGACATAGTTTCCTCATCTGGACCCTCTTTAAGACGCTGTAATCAGCCCAGCAGCTGTGGGGTTTCTAATTGAGATGGTTGATAATCTCCCCGCCGACCACAGCCAGCCTCGACAACCATGACACAATCTGTCATTACCACGCCGCGATGGGGGGAAAGGCCTGTGGAAAGAGTGAAGCCCTTGAGACGAGAGCTCACAGAAGTCAGCCTCCTCCGCCGCATCCTGCTTGCCTCCCCCCCACCCCCACCCCCTTCACTTCCCATTCTCTCACAAGCTGCAAGACGTGTGTGTCCTGGCGCACTTGAGTGAAAGCAGGCCACGTGGGTGCTGGTGGCTTAGTTTTGGGGTTAACACCAGTGACAGCTCCACACAATGGCCCCCCCCCCCCCACCACCACCACCACGTCGCTCAGCTCACCAGACACTGATGTCATCTACACTCCAAAAGGCAGGAAAGCTGAAGCCGGCGGTTGCTTTGTCGCGGCTACTTACACGGCGACGGCACTTTGAAACACATGCACGTTCACACGAGCACATGGTAGGACACCAACACAAGCAGATAGACAAACACTGACAGTCAGACACAAACTTCAGAAAGTTAAGGTCAATTCGTGTATATAGTCTTTCATAATATGTCATTTCTTGTTTTGTTCCGTTTGACTGTGAACTGACGATCCAGTCCTAGTAACTCAAATGTGAGTTGGCTTTGACGTTGACGAGACATCTCTCTGCCCTTCAGTTAGTTCGATTTGAAATGTCACGTTCTTCATGCTCACGTGGTAGTTAGGACAGGCGATACGGCCAAGATCATCTGTCACGATATTGGTCGTTTTATATCTCAATACCGGTATATAATCAGTCGTGAGCTGTCCAGCACCCCTGGCCCAGACCTCGCTGCTTCCCGGTGCAACTGTCACACAGGGCGATGTCCCCCGAGTGTCCGAACCTTCACGATATAGCATGTCTTCTGCTATACATTTAAATTGAACAAAAGAATAATAATGTAAACTCCTGTGTGAATTATATACTTGACAAATAGAAAGTATTCTCATTTTACCAAGAACATTCGTGCAAAATGAACAGTAAAAAATGTATAACTATTTCCAACTATACACTTACTATGTTTACATGCATGCACACAAATACAGAGTTATCAGATTAACATAATAGTCACTGGTTAATATTGGTGACTAGTTTGAGTCAGTATGTGCTTGTTGATATCTCGATAAATGATTTGATCAATTCCACCTAAAGATGATAAATCATCATATTGAATTATTGCCCAGCCCTATTGGTAGTGCCAAGTGTGGCCTCAAATCATGTCTTGTCACTAGCCCTGATTGAACAGGTCCTGTTTGACTCCCTAGGGAGACTCTGTGCCTGCTGGAGACGACGGCCCGTTCGCCGACACAGTCACTCTGGAGCAGAAAACCAGCAGCATCGGAGGCACCAGCGGGAAGGTCAGCCTGTGGATGCAGTGGATGTTGCCCAAGGTCACAGTCAAACTGTTTGCTCTCGAGCCAGCTGCCAAAAAGACAGGTACAGTAGCCTACTTAACCTCCACATGATACTTGCTCTCTTTAAATACAATCAATCTCAGATATTTAGTAGCAGTTAGTTGTTAATACATAGCTATTCTAAACCAGATGGCAACCTCTGGTTGTGAAAAGTGAAGCCAATGCTGTTGTACTTTAAACCTGCATTCTCTCTAATGTCCACCAGGGGGCGACTCCTCTGGGTGTATAGAAGTCTATGAGAAAATGACTCTACTTCTCTCTTGATTTATTACCTCAGTAAACATTGTAAACATGAGTTTATGGTCTCAATCTCTAGTTTCAAGTCTTCTTCAATACAGCATGATGTTCATTTAGTAAATGATGGTCCATTTAGAGTCAAACAGACCATAAAGCAGAGTATGCTTTAGGGCGGGGCTACTGTGATTGACAGGTCGCTATCAGAGCCGTATAACGGCGTCTCTACCACGGCATCACTCCAACTATGGTCACTTCCTTTCACTGGTTGCAAAAAAAGCAAGATGACGACCTCGAGGCTTGAAAACCGTAGTTGACAAACCAATGGGTAACGTTCCAACGGCTACGTCCACTTCTTATATACAGTCTATGTTCTAAACACATAAGAAGTGCTTTATGTTCATGGTAGCAGCAACAAAAGTATGGAACCATTGACAAAGAATTATGAGCAGTGACTTCCTGAATTAACAATGTTAATTGTTAATAAATCTGTGTAATAAGACAAAAGAAAAAAGACTCGGGTCGGGTTTTTTATTACAAATGTGTCCGTGTGAACAAGTGCAGGAAGCTGCTCAGAGTTCTTACAGTCCTGCTGCATCGACACTTAAAGCCACCACCCCCCCGCCCCTTTTATCGTTCACATGTTGTGCACTCGGAAGGGAAAAGCAGCTGGAGGAGAAAGAGGGATTGGAGGGGAAAAGACAAATAAATAAATGGATGATGAATCCCAAGTGAACCGCCTCTTGTCCCCTTTAGATTAACTGCGGCGATGAAAGGCTAGATTTACCTTTAATTGGTGGCTGTAATATTTAGCATCTGCCAAGCAGATCGGCCGGCTTAAGGTCTTTGAATGGTGGAAAGGGAATGTTTCGGAGGACCTCACAGAGATGGTTTGACTTAGAGACATCCTAAATAGGCATTGCTTTCGGATTTGGGCTTAATGTGCGCCATCTGAGTTGCGAGATGAACTTCCGGCTGGATCCTCTGCGCGCAACACATTAGGCATGTTATTAAAAACAAGAGTCGTGTGCAGGCGATACATTAGATGCCTAATATCACACGGACATTCTCGGAGATAAGCAAGCCACAGATATGACTGCAGACAATCTGCTATGATGTAATGTGTTTTTCAACTGCAAAAGGAAATAAGATTCTCGTCTCTCCAGAGAAATGGAAAAAAACAGCCAGTCCAAGACACATCGGTTCTAGGCTCTCATGATATGCCATTATGTGTTGGAAGATTAGAGGTAGAAATTCAAGCATGAGTCTCCATAAGGCTCCGCTAAAGGCACAAATCAGTCTTCTTCTTTTAAGATGAACCATCTAAGACTAAGGATTTCCAGTGCTCTTACAAGCTGGGTTTAAAAAAAACTCATACATCAATATCAACACCACGTTTGGAGACCATAAGTTTCTGAGTATCTCACAGCTCGGGAGAGTTCTTTCCACACAAGTTATCCACAATGCCTTGTGTTTCAATTTTAATAAGCCGTTGGGAACCTCTGCGTTTTTTCTCAGAACCACCGCAAGGCAACAGTACAACAACAGCCATAGTTTCACATGCATGAAGTCCATTTTCCCCAAGCCAGCCTGTGATTGTGGGACTTTCTCTTGTGGAAACAATGAGAGGGACGCAGCAACAGTTAAGCTGAAGGGCTCGGCGCAGTACAAAGTGAATCAGTCCGCCTGTGAGGCTTACTCACGTCGCCTGAAGTGGGCGGGTTTGTTTGCACACAAGGTGCACTGGGGCACGCACGCATGTACATTTTAATAACTGTACACATACACACACACACACACACACACACAGAAGAGTCTACATGAACATCTGGATCAGGACCAAAGGCTGGACCTGTACAGGGTTAGATACAGTGTACGTCTTTGCCCACTGGAATGATTTTCACACACACAGTTGGAGCTTCCTCGAGTTCCGAGTTCAGCTGCATCTGCCAAGCACAATGATGGCCATACGGCATGCTTCAACAAAAACAGAGGACGGCAACAATGAAGTTGCCTAATGAGTGTCTTTCCACTGTGATTCACTTCATGTTTTTCTGTGTGTTTCTGTCAGAGATCTGTGTCATCTGCGAACTCGAAGACCTGAGTGCCTCAGTGGATGTCCAGGATGTTTATACAAAGATCAAATGTAAAGTTGGCAGCTTCAACATCGACCAGCACAGATGCAGGTAGAGTACATCGCGTACATGTACAACACGTATGTTGTACGTCAGGCGGCAACCTCCGGTTCTGAAGAGTGAAGCCGATGCTGAAGTGTCTTAAACCTGCATTCTCTCTAGTGTCCATCAGGGGGCGACTCCTCTGGGTGTATAGAAGTCTATGAGAAAATGACTCTACTTCTCTCTTGATTTATTACCTCAGTAAACATTGTAAACATGAGTTTATGGTCTCAATCTCTAGTTTCAAGTCTTCTTCAATACAGCATGATGTTCATTTAGTAAATGATGGTCCATTTAGAGTCAAACAGACCATGAAGCAGGGTATACTTTAGGGCGGGGCTACTTTGTGATTGTTACGTCGCTGCCGCTACCAGAGTCGCATACACCGTCTCTACATCACCCCTCCGCATTCCAAATATGCTAATTCCCATTGACCGGTTGCAAAAAGCCAAGATGGCGATGGACGTAATCCTAGATGGCAACGGCCAAATCGCCTTCTAAATGGCAGTCCACGAACCTATGGGTGACGTCACGACGACTACGTCCACTTCTTATCTACAGTCTGTGAGCCAGGTCTGAAATCATATGGCACAGGCGGATGCCTCCAGATCAAGGTCTGTCTGTCTGTCCACCAGGTCACCCTGCTGCACCCGCTCACTTCTGCTCTCACCGTCCAAACACACGCACTTCACCACCAGTACCACTGACACTTTATCTGTTCCCACTTGTGCTCACACGGGTGATTTCGGATTATCACCATCGTCTCTCCAGACAGCTGTTGCAGACGGACTAACGGGCAGATGAAACCAATTAGACAGGCGCGTTAAACGGGCTCAGGGCTGACCCAACTCTGACTCGCGACGCAGAGCTCAGTCCGTACTGTGCGTCAGTCATTTACTCTCGGTCTGTCTGTGTCTGAATCGATTCACAGAAACATCAACATGTTGTGGAGGAGGAAAACCACTGGGCGATGTTCCACTGCATCCTCACGGTAATCTCTCCCCATGTCAAGTTCCAATGGGATAATTTAGCTCTGAAATTATGAAAGAACATACTGCAGCATGGGGGAATTGAAGCTGTAACTAAAGATCTATGTATGTAGGGCGGCCTCAGTTCAATATCAAAATACTTATTTTTTCCTGTATTCCTTCCACCTTGCCTCGATCACATACCTCCGCGATGGAGTCAGCGGCTCTGAGCGTGTACGTGCCTGAGGTCTTGTCCTGTTGGGAAGGGACCACTTTAGGAGGCAATTCCCTCTGTCTCCGTCTGAGGAGATAATGAAACAGTGATCTCTAACGCTCCGGCATGTTGCGCGTGTTTTTTCGGATCTGTGTGCCTACGTGCCCGAGTAGACGTGTTCCCATAAGTCCCTCCTTCACTGGATCGAGCCAGGCAGTGAAGGGGAGCTGGGCCTTCCTGGGCCCGTACTAAACCCCGTCATTAGCAATCGATGCTCTAGCCGCTGATATGATAATAGATGCAGATTGTGATTTGCCAGATTTTAAAATCAGCTCATCCGTGTACTCGGCGATCGTCTTGAACTGACTAGCGTCTTGCAGACCTCCCTGTCTCGCTGCAGTCGGTTGATTTATGACCGGGCCACATGTTTTCCACCCAGTGCAGAGAATCAACCTAAGCCAGGACAGTGTCAGTGGTTAGACAGCTCTAGAACCTAAAGGTGTCTCGGGTCGTTACATCACGCTGCTCTGCTCGCCACAGGTGTGTGTCCAATTGCTTCTGAGACAGAGCCAACCCGTAATCTCTTTAGTAGACCTCTATGACTCCCTAAGTAGATAATGGGTCAATTTACTTATTTCTAGGTTATTTCAGTTTAATGTGCTTTTAACAACGTGGTCTCAACACACTTTTTAAACTGAGCAAAGTTCTGGCAGAAGGAGGCACTCCATCATCCAAGCCAGGTTCTAGTCATGGCTGTTTAGGGCTCCTGGCCCACTCTAATCTGTATCGTCCACCTATACAAGAGAGCCCACTGGGGTCGGGGTCCATATTAATCATTCTGAGCAGATAATTGTTCGGTATGTCATCACCCAGCCCATGTTATTTGTGTGCAGCGGGTCTGATTAAATCGAGCCTGTCAGAGAAAAATGTCTCATCTGGCCTCGGGCTGTCTCACTGCTGGAAAATTAATGGAATAATAGATAGGGCCGGCAAATATGTGATGTAAATATATATAATTGAATCTCTGATTGTATCAAAATAGGACCAAAAAAGAAAAGGATGGGCGCTCATGGAAGCCGTAGGTGTGTGGCCTCTCTAATCATGGAGGAGAGGTGAACAACTTCCCTTCCAGTGGGAAGATTAGAAATTAGGAAGCTGCTTCTTCTCCTTGTTTTAGCCAGGTCTCCCTTAGCAACGGTGCTCCACCCCCCCCCAGAGAGAGAGAGAGAGAGAGAGACGAACGGCCGGTGACAGTTCACCCTTATTGGCTCCAAGAAGCAGCTCACACAGATTGGAGCTGATGTCTTCCAGCTGTTCCCCGGATGGCTGCATTGGAACCGAGGGGGAGGGGGGGGGGGGGGGACAGGAGAAACGAAGAGCTCTTGGGGGGTCCATGTGTATTAGTCACTCTTACAGCTGAGAGGGAGATTACAAAAGAGATATTCACACAGAAAGTTGCCTTCTCTCAATGAGCTCTCAGTATCCTGCTGGGGGGCGTAAAAGATATGATGCAGATGGCGTTGAACCGTTCCCATTGTGTGAAACCTTTTGCCATACATGTGTTGCGCAAGATTTGGCATCCTACAGTCATTTTTACAACTCTGTGTGTGTTGTATTTTATACTGGAGCATAGTGTTTGTGTCGTGCTGCATATCAGACTGATGTTTGTTGTGTCCGTCTTACTGTTAACTCCTTTTTGATGTCTGCTTCACAGGTGCCTTCTGCTTCTTACGGATAAAAAAAAAAGGAAATTGATTGTCACAGAAAATAATCATGCATCACCTGATTTATGTTCGTATAAGTTCCCCATGTTAATACGCGTGTTGCATTTTGATTATTATCTGAAAGCACGGTCTAAAATGTAATAGTAGTGTCAATTTTCCATCCATAAAGTCTCAATGTGTGCCTCCGCTGCTGCAAGTTTGATAAAACTGTTAGTATTAGTGTGCGGTTTGCTTATCTGAATGTAATTTAGCCATTAAAGAGATATCATCAGTCCCCTGCCACAACAGTATGAGTCCTCCCAGCTGCCCAGGTTAAGGGTGGCCTTGTGTGTCTCTCCAGGCCAGGGCAGGGCTTTCACTCTGACCACTATGAAGGACTCATTCTGCAGTGCAAGGAGACAGCCGTGGTGAGGCTCCTGTCTGTCCCAAACCAGACATAGCAACCGCCCTTAGGCCTGTATACACTGTGCCTCTGCCGTTCTGCTGCTCCCAATCGAGATCATCTCTGCTCATGCTGGACAGACAGGAAAATAAATGAAAAGCATTGTTTTGGGCTATAACGCAAGGTGTGCTCGAATGTGATAAATTGATGCACCTTAAAACTTCCATAATTGCAATTTACGGCATAACATTCCCCTGTCTCTCCAGTGGCTCTGATTGGCTAGATAATCAAGCCAATGAAATCTGGTGACGTGTGTGTGTGTGTGTGTGTGTGTGTGTGTGTGTGTGTGTGTGTGTGTGTGTGTGTGTGTGTGTGTGTGTGTGTGTGTGTGTGTGTGTGTGTGTGTGTGTGTGTGTGTGTGTGTGTGTGTGTGTGTGTGTGTGTGTGTGTGTGTGTGTGTGTGTGTGTGTGTGTGAGAGACATGGGCCTCCATTCTCTTGTTGATGAACTCTTATTCTAGGGATGGTCTTATACTGGTACCTAACGCATTGGTAATGTGTTTGATCAGCATATTCTCACTGCAATGTTTCAAATACCAGCGGTTGGTCAGTGCTCCTCAGCTTTAAACTGTGACACTTTAGGTAACTGTCTAATGTCAGTTTTGGAAGTGTCAGGGACGCCATGTCAATATACGCTCGTTAAAGAGATTCTGATTACATGCACAGTGTCTTTTCAAAATAAACTTCTGTCTTCACAGGAAGTTAGGTTTACAACTCGCGTGACTGGCGAGTGACAAACGAGTCATGTTTTTAGCGACTCCCGTGAGTCACATGACTAACGACACTACATGACTAACAACATTAACAAATGTCGTGACCAATTACACTAACAGCTCACGACACTAAACTCACGTTACTAGCCAGTGACAAATGAGTCAAGTCGTTTGGTGACTACCATGAGTCACTAACGACTAACATGACCGACGACAATAACATCTCACCTGACCAACAACTTACATGACTAATGACTCTTGTGACTAATGACACTAACGACTCACGTGACTAACGATATTTACAGCCCAGGACACTGACGACACACATAAGTAACGACTAACGTGGCAAACGACACTAACAACTGACTTAACAAAAAATGTCAACGTTTCCTTTAGGTTTTTCACGTGTGTAAAGAACAGCTGTCTCTTGTCCAGGAGTCTGTGTTTGTGTGAACCATCCATCACCACTCTCACCGGTGTGTCTCTCGTCAGTTGTTCTGAGCGTGTAATAAGTTTAAGCCCGGTGCGTCGCATACAGACGCTAAACGTTGCATCTGCGTTAGTGTTAAACATAGAGGAGCACTGACCAAACGGCGATATTTGACACATTGTGGGTTGTTTGGATATAGCAGAGTTTACATTATTGAATTAAGCATTAGATAATGTACACTAGATTAATTAATGAGATTCGTCAACAGCATTTATCTTGTGTACAGGTTGGGGATTTTAAGGTCTTTTAAATTGTAGCCTACTTTTTCCATTCAACATACTGCCAATCCCTGAATTCAACAGCTGCTTTAATGCTGTTGTTATTACTGAATCGTATAAGACCATTCCACAATGTTCAAGCTGGTGCTACTCCTGATTTTAATCAGTTCTATATTTCATTTTTCCAAAGTGATCTTGAGGTTTCATGGTTTCCTGTCTTTTTTCCCTATTCCTCTCTGTCTGTATTTAAATCATTATCTTCTTTGCCCCCATCCCTGTGACTCCTTGCCTTCTCTGTCCCTTTCGGCACCTACCTCCTCTGTCCTTTCCTCTCCTCACCTCCAGTTCGGAGGAGGGTGTTCGGAGCTCGGGCGGCTGTGAAGGAGTGGTGCTCTCTTGCACTGACAAGCTGAACAGACGCACTGTGTTGGTTCGACCCGTCAGCAAGCAAGAATCTTTCAGCCACTTCTCTGGCTTTTTCCCTCCTGTAAGAACCCGGCTCTTCCCCTTTTTATCTGACCCTGCCTAACCTCCAGTAACAGTGGCTCAAACAGGTTCCATGTGCTCCTCAGAGAACAGTTGTTATAATGTTGCTTCGAAATGATTTATTATTTATATAATTAAAGTCATGGTAACAGTCATTGACACAGTGCTTTGAAGGAAAATACCTCTGTGGGTACTTATGTAACACACTTGAACTCTGAGGAATGTGCTCTAAACATGTTTGTTTGTATTTACTGACATTTATTACAGAAGGTCTAAGAAATGGTGCAGATGTTGTGCTTTTAGACATTTACACATCGACATAAATCACTTTCTTAGCAGCTATAAAGTCCACTGTTACTGGATGTTTTTGCAGACTTTACTGCGATGTTTTAAGCAGATCTGCCTTTCTTTTAATCACGCAACAGTTGGAGATTATTTTCTTCTACTCTATGGGATGTTTACCCTGCATTCGCTTTGCAAATCACCAATAAGGTTGGAAATCTGATCAATCTGAAATAATTCCTCAGAGTTCAGCTGCAGTCTGTCAATTGCTTTTATAAGACTTTCTGCTTCTCATAAAGTTTGTGGATCTAACTTGCGATACAAAACACATTTGTTCTCAAACCCTTTTTAGCTGGTAGCTTCAGCTTGGCTTGTTCGAGTTGTGTATGGGACCACAGGGGTCTGTTTTTTTGGCTGAGGTTAAGTCTTTTCCTTTGAGTAGAGCATTGTCGTATCTGGCCCAGTATTGTGATGAAGATTTTAGATAAGTCACTTGATTGGAGAATTTTTACTCAAAAAGTATTGATAGTATAAAGTCAAGAGGTATGTTGTTATTAGCCAGGCTTAAATGTCAGCCAAGAAATCAGACCGAAACAACACAGCACAGTTTTTTGTCTGTTGCTCTGTGCAATGATATGAATCACCAGTGTGATTTCTTCCGTCTGACCACTGGCCAGACTGCAGCCAAAGTCCTGGAGGGCTCCCACCAGCAGCACGGCTTCCTGTCCATCACGTACACCCAGGCCGTCACCAAAAACGTCCGTCACAAACTCACCAGCCGGCCAGAGCGAGGCGGTGCCGCCGCCACCGCCAGCCAGCGGCTGACCACGGATCCTCTGGCGGACAGCTCACCTCAGTACCTGAGAGAGATCCTGCTGACAGCTCAGCCCTTCGATGTGGTGCTGTCCTGTCCCTTACTGGCCACTGTAGCGGGGGTGTTCCAGGTAGGAAAACGGTGTCTGTCAGTTCCTGTAGCATCTCAAGGCTTCTCAACAACGAATCATTTATATTTTCATTTTTATGTGTGCAGAAGTAAATGTCCACATTGAATGCTTTGTTAGATTCATTTTTGCAGTACTTTGGGAAACCGAGGAATATACAGTAGGTTTATAGTCTCAGTCAGATGAACTCAAAATATAAAATCATTTTAAAATCATTTGGCATTTATAATTACAAATTTTCCTTGAACTCTTAAGGAAACTCACGTTTCTTGCAGTTTGCTAGGCTACTCCGTGATGAGGATTTATTTACTTTTTTTGCCATCTGAAACAGCCATTAAAACAACAAACCTCATGATTAAGATCTTATGAATGTTGATGTCTTTTCAGGCCACGGTACCAAGGCGCTACAGGGAGCGCGGGAAGTCAGCCGGTCAGCCGATGAGAAGCCACACTCTGACCTCCCGGTGTTTGCCTCTCATGTACATCAACACCAGCGTGATCCGGGTCTTCTGCCCCGGATCACCGAACAAACACGCGGCATCAGGTTAGACAAGATCTTGTCGCTTGTGGGGTTTTTTCACATGGAAAACAAACAATGGGACAGTGTTGGGTCACAAGCTGTGTTTTCAATTCCTCTAGTCTGTGGTGCCTGTATGAAAGTCCCCGTCATGGCCGACCAGACATAGCAGAGCCACCACATTAGACATTTGCTCTGAGAAATAGTTGAGGTCCTGAAGAACAGACCACAGTTATATACACTCCTACAGAATACCAAATCCTTGTCTGTCTGTAGTAATGACTAACAGTGGTAAGGCAGTGTTCTGTCTTCATGTCCACATTATTTGCGTATGTTTGTGTATCATGTGCACTGTGGGTGTTCACATTTGTAAAATAGTGCATGTAGGATAAACGTACTTTATACTTTATGTATACTGCACTTTATTGAGAGGTGTTGTCTAATGTTCTGCCCCCCTCATGTACAGCAGGTAAAATAAGTATTGAACACGTCACCATTTTTCTCAGTAAATACATTTCTAAAGGTGCTATTGACATGAAATCACCAGATGTCAGTAACAACCCAAGTAATCCATACACACAAAGAAAACAAAACAAATAAGTTCAGAAATGAAGTGTGTAATAAAATGGAATGACACAGGGAAAAAGTATTGAACACGCTTACTGAAATGTATTTAATACTTCGTACAAAAGCCTTTGTTGGTAATGACAGCTTCCTGTATGGAGAAACTAGGCGCATGCATTGCTCAGGTGTGGTTTTGGTCCATTCTTCCACACAAACGGTCTTCAAATCTTCAAGGTTCCGTGGGCCTCTTCTGTGAACTCTGATCTTTAGTTCTTTCCATAGATTTTCTATTGGATTCAAGTCAGCTGATCGTCTGGGCCATTCTAGCAGCTTTATTTTCTTTCTCTGAAACCAGTTGAGAGTTTCCTTGGCTGTGTGTTTGGATCATTGTCGTGCTGAAATGTCCACCCTCGTTTCATCTTCATCATCCTGGTAGATGGCAGCAGATTTTTATCAAAAATGTCTCGGTACATTTTTACATTTAGCCTTCCTTCAATTATATGAAGTTTGCCAGTGCCGTCTGCTGAGAAACAGCCCCACACATGATGTTCCCACCTCTAAACTTCACTGTTGGTATGGTGTTTTTGGGGTGATGTGCAGTGCCATTTGACCTCTAAACATGGTGTGTATTATGGCATCCAAAGAGTTCAATTTTGGTCTCATCTGACCAGACTCTATTCTCCCAGTACTTCACAGGCTTGTCTAAATGTTGTGCAGCAAGCTTTAAACGAGCTTCAACATGCTTTTTCTTCAGCAATGGAGTCTTGCGTGGTGAGCGTGCATACAGGCCACGGCGGTTGAGTGCATTACTTATTGTTTTCTTTGAAACTATTGTACCTGCTAATTCCAGGTCTTTCTGAAGCTCTCCACAAGTGGTCCTTAGCTCTTGGACAACTCTTCTGATAATTCTTTTCACTCCTCTGTCAGAAATCGACATCTGGTGAAAATGTCATGTCAATAGCACCTTTAGAAATATATTTACTGAGAAAAATGGTGACGTGTTCAATACTTATTTTACCCGCTGTATATAAATAGAGAGGACAAAACAATTCGACATCTCTCAATATAATGTAGTCCGGTACAACACTACTGGAAACTACATCCTCAATAATAGATAATAAAATCATAAACAACGCTCAGCAAAAACATTAATATACGAAGTAGACTTTATGGCAGAACTGTTTCTTTGGATTGCAGTGGATGGTACAGGTGTACTTAATAAAGTGGCCACTGGGTGATTGTGTGTATGTGTGTCCCACTAGAGCCTCAGGTGAAAAGAGAGGACACCCTGGTCTTAAAGCTGGGCTCCCTCAGCATGGCTCCTCAGGCTGATAACCCCCTGACCCGCACTGTGCTGAGAAAAGACATCTACCAGTAAGACCAACTCTCTTCTGACTACAACCTGTAATTGACAAAAAATGGGGATTCAATGTTTTCAATAGAAAATCAATATTAAAGCCAGTGGTGTATAGTAACGAAGTAGAAATACTTCGTTACTGTACTTAAGTCGTTTTTTTGGATATCTGTACTTTACTTTACTATTTATATTTCTGTTGACTTTTACTTTTACTTCACTACATTTTGCAAAGAAAACTGATACTTTTACTCCGATACATTTCCCCTGAAACCTTCGTTACTCGCTACAAAATCAAATCTATCTTTAGAAACAAAATGAATCATGAGACCAACGTCGGGGACTGTGGTGGAACAGAGACTGCAAGCAAGCAGGTTTGGTGAATCAGTGGTCCTAGCTTGCAAGTTAAATCATTGGTTAATCACGTTAATGCGCAAAACAAGTGCTCTCAAAGCCGCGGTGTTTTGATTCCCAGTGATGCCCAGGATGCTATATGCTATAGCTAGCGGGCGACTACATGACACTCTACGATGACTGATTTCATGACGGAAGCAGAAATGGAAGCACCTGTTACTCCCGCAACAAACTACGGTGGTGACGAAGACCAACACCCGTGGATCGCTAGCGAGTTAGTGAGCTGAGGAAGTGTTGACAGTTGTGAGATTTTGTTGATTTGAGTCATCTTAGCTATAATCATTGCAGCAATAGTTGGCTAACGTTAGCTAACTTAACGTTAGCTAGCCACCACACCATAGGATTGACAGGAGCCGCGAGAGCGCAGCATCAGGATTAGCATTAGTGTTAGCATTAGGGAAATCCTTCCCAGCTGTGCGCAAGCTGTCTGTGAAGCTGAACACACCTCTACCTGCCTCAGCGGCCTGTGAAAGGCTATTTAGCATCGCAGGACTAGTCTTCAGCCCAAGAAGAGCGAGACTGAATTCTCGCAATTTTGAAAACCAACTTCTTTTGAAGATGAACAGGACATTTTTCAGTTTCAAGTAATGACTGGGTTGTTACTTTCGGTGCTGCTTTAGTATTTAGTATAGTAGGAGTTTACAAGGCAGGTGTCCTTTCTCACAACACTGACCTGATGCATCAAGTGGATATTTTTTGCTGAGCACAATATTATGCATTTGGCCTCTACATCCTCTAGTCAGAATGAGCATACTTATAAACACACTGTTACAACTCCTTCATAGTGTCATATTGCTTTTCGGAGAATTATGATGATAAGTTCATAGTAGATGCAAAAGTATACTTATGTACAATATATTATGTTGAACATTGTTGCTCCTGGATGGATCACAGCCAACCCAATTATTGTCAACACAGCTCCATGTCCTTGGTTATGGTGGCCACAGCACTTAAAAGAATCAACTTCATAATTCTCAAAATTCTGACCCTTTGCTTTTTTATTAACAGTATTTACTTGTACTTTTACTTTCAATACTTAAGTACATTTAATATCAGAATTACTTTTGATAATTAAGTACAATAAATATCAGATACTTTAAGACTTTTACTCAAGTAGTATTCTAATAGGTGACTTTTACTTTTACTGGAGTCATTTTCCAGTAAGGTATCTTTACTTTTACTTAAGTATGGCTTTTGGGTACTTTATACACCACTGATTAAAGCCAACCAAGTATGGCTTTTATTAAAGTCATTTCCGTAGTAAGCATTACATTCTAATGGGATAAAGAAAATGTGTTATACACACTAGTACCAATTTTAAAGCGATGGTATTTTCCCTTCTCTTCTGTTTGCACATCCTGTATGGTCGTTCTCAGTTTCACTGCTTTGTACGGAAGCTCAGCAGGTGGGAAAAAAAAGAAGTTTGTTGTTGTAATACTCATTTCCGCCACAAGAGGCTCAAGTGCACCGCTACCCCACGATCTAAAGAGGACTAAACGCATTCATAGTTTCTTCCAGGTGAATTTGAATGTAAGTAACTTTCTAACACAGTATATATGTACCTTGTGTTTAGAAGCACCTACAACAACAAAAACCACCTGCCAAAGCTTTTTGTTCCACCTGTTTCACAAATGGAAACAAATCAGGAACTAACAAAGATTATCCTGGCAAAAGCCTTTTCCTCGCCTGCTCTTAAGTCATGAACACAGGAGAGAAAATAATGTAGATTAGACTGAGAAAATAGATCAGCGGATTATTTATTTTTCTCACTGTCCCCTCAGGTTTCCGTAGGTTCAAGATAACGTGCAGGATATTTATCACTGAGTCTACCTCAGAGTCTCCCTCTCCCTCTTTTACACATTTGAACTCTCGGGCTTCCGACACCTCTTCTGTTATTACATCTCATCACGCTCACACATTCTTCTTTGAAAAAAAAACAACAACACTCCGCTGGTAGAATTAGACCACCACAGCACTCGATATTTGACCACAGTCCATTGGAGGTGCTATTCAAATTTGTCCTGACTTCAAGTTGCACTCCATAAAAGCTGTTGTGAGGAAAGTGTGTTTTGGTGTCACGGGTGCAATTCTACGGCTGTTTTTAGGGCAGAGCGAGTGACAGCGCCACGTAGCGGTCCAGCTGCCGCAGCAGTGACGGGGAACAGTGAGTGACACCTTGGGGGTCTGCCGGGCCCTCCAGCTGAAACACTAGACTGTTGACACAAGCCCCACCCCCCACTCCACCTCCACTGTGCCATGTGGATCAAAGCAACTAGGCAGGGAAAATCTGGACTTCTGAGGGAAATAGCTCTGCACAAAACACATTTTCCTTCCTCTAGGCAGCTAAAAGAATCTGGATTGTGTCATAGCTGCCTCAAAAACCGCAGTGTGTGTGTGTGTGTGTGTGTGTGTGTGTGTGTGTGTGTGTGTGTGTGTGTGTGTGTGTGTGTGTGTGTGTGTGTGTGTGTGTGTGTGCGCGCGCGCGCGCCCCCGTCCGTGTCAGAGAGAGAGAGCAGTTGTGTGAACGGGCAGATACGGAGCTGGCAAACGCATGTAATGAGGGAGATAAAAGTGGTGCCAAATGCTTTGTGCAGCTGCAAGTGAGATGTGAGCTGACACAAGACGTGAAGTGGAGAAAAAGAAAGAAAAGGTGGGGGAGAGGCCACTTTAGGCTTCAGTGCTGCCTTCGGTGGGTGGGAGATTACATGGAGCAGGGAGGCAGATGTGCATGCCTGACAATCTGTAACCATCAAGATGGGGAGGAATACCACACTCTGTCCAACACTGTCCACATGTCTTCCAGAGTAGCAAAGCTATCTCCCTCACAGTCTCTCATTTGCTTGTTTGGTGTATTGGAGCAGAGATGGTATTGATCAGTAACCATAGCTACTGTTTTGCCGGGACTTTTGGGGAGTGTTTTTTTCTTCATCCCCTCTAGTTCCACGCTGTGCCGAAATGTTTGCTGTTTGTTTTGTTGCAAGTTAGCACAGCTAATGGGTAGTAACTACTCTGTTTGCATGGCAACAGTTCCCTAGATTTACTTTGTTGATGCGTCTGCCGTGTTGTTATCATGTCAGATGATAAATGACGATCTTGTGGGCATGGAAAGAGTTTTTCTCAAGACTTTTTTTCGCCCCAAAAAACCAGTGAGACCAGCCATGCAATTTCCCCGCCATATTGGCCAGTAATGTTCCGCCTGTGGTAGTTAGAGGGCCGACGGCTCATGCGGCTGTGGTGCCCACATCTGCTCGTAGGCATGGGTTGCCTGGCACGACGCTCCGCCCTGGCCTGGACGCGAACACGCCACCTTGCAGCCCCCCTCCGCACGCACACACACCGTCTGGTCATGCATTCACTCCCAGATGTGCAACGGACACAGCTGCATCACTGTACCTATGCGCACACCAATGCACATATGCACACTGTTGTCACAAACACTTGGAGCAGGCATGGCCATGTGTACAAACACGCCCACATTGGCTTAACCTCCACACACAGAAGCCCAGAGCCACCACTTCCCTCTCTGCAGCGAAACCCGGGAATTATGTCAGACCGCTCTCTGTGTTCATTCTTCCACGTCCAACCATGCATTATCCTCACCACCTTCCCCCCGTTCACATCTGCCCTCCAATTTTGGGTCGATCGCACTCACGGGGTCACATGATTGATAACCCCGAGATCAGGGACTCATCTGCGACGTGCTTCACCTGCGCGGAGAGATCCTCTGCGTGTGCTACTCCAGGTCGCGTAGAGAAAGTCAGAGTGGGAGTCTGTAATCATGCAAACCAATGTGTGTTTACAATCTGGAACCAACCGTGGCCATGAGGAGAAATATGTCTTTGAGTGCCGGTAGCCATTTGCTGCAGTTCTGTTTAAAGCCCGCCACTAATTATATCCGTTGTCATAATTGAATGACTGATCCGAGCAGCTGCGCTGTTATTGTCTACTGTACATGAAATGATCGCCTCGTGGCCTCTAAAAGCGGGATTTACCGTAATGCCACCCTGCGAGAGAAGACGAAGAGTGAAGGCTAAAATAGCCCACGCGTGTAAACACCCTGGCGGAGCGCGTCTCGACTAACGCTGTTCCGACTAACACCAGTCTCTGACACACTTCAAAGCTCCCCGGCTTCCCTTCCAGCCTCCAAACGTTCAGGGCACAGCGCGTATTTATCATTTAGCCTGGATGGATTTCCTCAAAGAAGGTCAAATAAACCTGTGTGACTGTAGAGCCGCTAGAGCTAAGCTGTTATCCACCGCCAGGTTCATTTGGTAACAATTAACACTGCTTCATTTGATCATGTGATGTCGAATATTGCTCCCTTGAAGGAGGCCGGTCCCCCACTAGCGGCTTCTCCGCTAAGCAGGAATTATGACACGGAGCTGCAGACTTTTCCTCTCCGTCTTCGGCTACAAGGCCGCTGTCAATTTACACAGCTGAAATCATTTTCCTGCCTCCAAAAAAAGCGGGCTTTTTCCAAGTACATGAGCGCCGGCTCGGGGAATGTCCAGCATGCATTCAGCCCCTGGCTTTCTTGTGGTTTGGGCCCTCAGTAAAAATCTCACAGATCTTTTTACTCCCCACTCCTCTCATTCTGTTTTTTTTTTCTCCAATGAGATTTTTTCACTGATGGAACACTTAAATTGAAAGCTTCTTGTATGCGTGTATGGTGAATGGGGACCACTCTGTTAAAGTAGCATGTGGAGATGTTTTAAAGGGCAGAGAGACAAACGTGAAAGTGTCTAGATTTTGCCAATACTGACCTTTTATCAACCACTTATTCATTTTTGTATGTGCCTTATTGTGTTTTAGCAGTTTTTTAAATCTTTTTCCTGCCTAAAAACAAATAAAATATATAAAAATTGAGAAAATGTAACATTTAATGCAACTAAAGCTTTAAAAAAAAAAGTTTATAAATGATGTTGTTATAATAATTTTTACAACACCAGTGTTTGCTGTTAGAATACAGAAGGAGTTTGCATGGACAGGGCAGTCTTCTTAATCTATGACTGAGAAGAAGAGTTATGCCTAATAACTGCTGTCTAAACAAAAGGAGAAAATTAATTGAACCCAGTTGAATAATTACTCTCCAAGGAAAGTTGGAATAATGAAAGATGATGAATTTGTGTCCCTCCCTGTTTGCCATGCTTGCGTCCATGTGTCTGCACATGTTTCTGTGTGTCTTAAAATATCCTTCCCAGTTTCCCGACATCCCCACACCTCGATGACACAGCTCCAGATTCCATCACATGCTCGGTTACCTCATGGTCTGTCCGAGGGAGACTCTGGGGGGGGGGGGCATCCCGCCGCCGCCGCTCCAAAATATGTTTTTGTTTTTTTGTTTGGATTAGCGTGCATGCCTGCGTTTCCACGGTAACGGCAGACACGGCCGCTGCGTCAGCGTGATGTGGCTGCATCCACGGCTCCTCCTGTGTCTTTTTCTCACACACTTTCCACAATATTGCCGGAGCATTTTTTTGTTTTTGTCTAGTCCCTCTTTTTCTCCCTACCTTCTTTCCTCATCCCATGTCTGTCTCTGGAGTTCATAACTCACTCTTCCTCTTTAGCAGTTACACCCCCCCTCATTATCCTTATTTTCTCCATCTTCTTTTATTTTATATTCTTTTATTATTTATCTTTCTTTATTCTATCTCTTTTTCTCATCAGCAGCTTTTTCTTTCTACTCCCCTTTTCTCCTCACTCTTTCTCCATCATTCCTCATCTCCACCTTCATTTCTTCCTTCCCTCCTTTCTTTCTTCCTTCCCTCCCCCAACTTTCTTTTTTAATGTTACTGTCTCTTCTTCTTTTTGTTATTTCCGTTCATGCCTCCTTTTCCTCCCCCCAATATCGCTGTATTCCTCCTCTCCTTCCCTTGCAGGCTTTCTTTTTGGCTGCAGTATTTGTATATGTCATAATAGCTCTTTTTCACACGTCCATCCATTGCTTCTCACCCCCCCCCTCCCCCCCCCCCCCCCTATCTGCTGTCCTTTTTACCTCCCATGTCTTTTTTTCTATTGTTTTATTTCTCTCTGTCTCCATGTCTATTTGTTATTTCCTCTCTCGCTCTTGTGTCGGTTAGACTGGTCCCAGTCCCAGCACACTGTGGTCAGTAAGCAAGCCCCTTATTGCTGTTGAATGGCTGCCTGGCTAAGCCCACATGTATGTCCTAATAAGTGGTTGTGATGGGGATCTCCCCTCCGCAGATAAACACAGCCCGCCGAAGCCAGGACCCTGCCTGTTACTAATAAAAGTCCCTGGGACTCCGTTATAAGCACCCTTCTCCTCCTCTAGTAACATCCTTGTCATGTGAGGGGCTACAAGTCCTCAGAGGGGGAGGGGGGGGGGGGGGGGGGGGGGGGCTGTACGACTCCTACTACCTGACAGTAAGGGATTGACCTGGTCAGAAATTTTCGTACTGTAGTTTGCCTTCCACAGTAAATGGCTCCATATTTTTACAATATTCTTTTACAGAATTAAAAGTTGGTCTCGCTGCTATCTCTGCTGCATTGTGGGTTCTTTAAGGGACATGAACTTCCTAATTAGACTTTGACTAGATAACTGTTAACAGCGTAGCTATAACAACATTTTGGATACTCGGCCCAGTCTTCCTTACACACTAATGTGCTTTAAAACCAACAAGTTGCAATTGTGGTGAATTGTCACTCTGTAGTTAACATGGTATTTGTGACAACTGTTCAACTCTGATGCAGATTTAGAGAAAATGTCTTTCTTCACATATCAATAACTATGACTTTTTACAGAACTTAAAGGGATAGTTCACCCCAAAATGAAATCAAATATGTATTTTTCCTCTTACCTGTAGTACTATTAATCACTCTGGAGTGTTTTGTTATGAGTTACGGAGGGTTGGAGATATCTCACCATTATAATGGGACTACATGGCGCTCGGCGTGTTGCGCTCAAAGCACCAAAAAGAAAAAATGAATATTTGAAAAACTCTGCAGTAATGTCTCTTTCCATGAATCCTGATTCTGTGACTCAGATATCTCCAAAACAAGGCAGCTCACACTCAAACAATCTAGATTGTTTGAATCTATATAAATTACAGGTAAGAGGAAAAAATCTTTTATTTTGGGGTGAACCGTCCCTTTAAGTTCTTTGACAAGACATACAACTGTCCCTTTAAGAACAATACATTCTTTAGAAATGGATAGAATGCAATAGAACTAAGTGGTCTTGGTTCCTATAAACACTCGCCTGTACTGAATATATTATAACGTATTTTTACATGAATAGATCTGCTAATCATCATTGTTAGATGTCACTGTTTGTTCATTCAGCAGCAGAAGGGTTACTACTTCTACTTTATTAGTTTGAGGCAGGAGGGGTGAAGGCCAGGTGTGGAATAAAGCAGCTCTTAGGCCCTCAGCACATCGGCCCCGCTCCAAGGTGCAGACCTGTCACAGCGTCAGCAGACACCTCGGTAAATTCACCGCCAGTCACTGGGGTTCGCTGCTGCTGCTGCTGCTGCTGCTGCTGCTTTAGTGGTAGGATTAGGAGACCCTGCCACTTTTATGCATTCTAATCTCTTGTCCTCACATCGGAGCAAAAGACAGAATGATTCTCTCAGGCGTCTCCATGACAGCTGCGGCTCACTTACTTTCTTTTCTTTTTCATTTAAAATGCTGTGCTTTTTTTCTTTTTTTTTACGCTCTCAGCTGGTCTCCCTCTTTCTTGTCATCCTCCTCATCTTTCTTTTCCTCATAAAAAAAAAAAGCCCCCGAGTTCCTAGCAAATGATTCATTAGATGCTTCAGTGCACACTTGCCTCATCACTCACTCCGGTCTGCTGCCAAGTGCCCCATTTCCCCGTTTGTTTACACCAGCAAAAAAATAAAAAAGTGCGTCGGCTTTGCTCTGCTGTGGTGGCGGCGGAGGAGAGGAGCTGCTCGGGGCCACACACAGTGACACTCAGGGCCTACACTTATATACACTGATTTAGGGGCCTGCTTTCAAAACACCCCGACTGCCGAGCAGGTTTAATGATAAACTCCTTTCAGAGGCAACGTTGGCAATGATCGTAATATCAGTATCACCGGAATAAACGAAGGCTTTGGTGTGATCTTTATAAGCTGCCACTGCAGAGCAGCATCAATGACGAGCGGCACATTTTTGGTGACATTTGGCAATATGTATTAAACTTCTCAGTAACTCCGCGCTGGTGTAGTACATTGCTCCTCGGTATTTTGAGTATGCAAAGTAGGATTTTAGAACAGTAAAAGTGGTGTCTGTGGGGATTACCCAGCCAGACATCAGACCTTTGAATCAAAGTTCTCTTCATCTATTTCCATCTCCACACTCAGGCATTAAAAAATATAATCAGAGGATCTCTACTCCCCAGTCTAGGGCTAGATTTTGTGTTTTTGTGAAAATATGCCTGGCGTGTCATTAACGCAGAACTGTGGGCAAAACCAAACCAACTTCGTAAATCTCTTTAATTGCACTGGTGCTTGTTTGGCTAACTAATTGGTCTGATCTCTCAGCTGGTTCATGTGAGTATATTGATTTAAATACATGTTATTACAGCAATTCGGTACTACACCGTTGTCCTACCGTGAGTGTAGTTATGTTACCTTAGTTGCAAATGTCCAGTTATCATATGGTAGTTCAGCAGTAATTATAAGCTTTTTAGGGAAGAAAGGGGAGGAGATAGCGCTGAGAGTTTGTTGAAGCTGACAACAGCGGAGTCCTATAGAGTGCTGCAGAGATGACGTAGTTTTAAAGACCGACCCAGGAAGCTAGCATGGCACTGGTTCCCTCCTCAAAAAGCTAACTTTAAAATCTGTGTTAACCACATAACCTATTTCAGGCATCTAACCAAGAACCCATTCATAAGTCAAACAGAGGTAAAGTCCTTAATAGTTAAAAATATTTCATCAACAAGAACGGCTCTGAGGCCCGGGCTTCTCTCATCCCGCTGTGCTCTGTTCGGGCCTGGGAGGCTGAGGAAGGAGACATCTCACTGAGATGACGAGAGCTACAACTTTATTGTGAACTGTAACTCATTTGTTTCTCTCCCTTGCTCCTCTACTGTCTCTATGTCGCTGTACGCCCATGTTCTCCCTCTCTCCTACAGAGGAAGAAGATAAAATAAGCAAGGATTGGAGGGTCAGCCAGGATAAACATTGTTTTTTTTTGTCAGTCCAGCAAATGAAACACCTGGTGCTGGTAAACGCAGCGGACGTATTTCACATGGCCCTGACACTCAGGATTAATGCAACATCAAATTGTTTTAAGAACGGGGGACAGCCGCTGCCCAGAGTAAATCATACGCCCCCTTGTATTAAAGCTTGCCCGGGAATTTATGTTTTTGATTCAGACAGGATAGCCAGCGCAGAGCCGACAGAGGATCCTGGGAGTGTGGGCTCGGCGGGGCTCATGTTGAAACGGCCCTCTGGACAACGTGTCGCAATGCGAACAGGAAGTTTAGACTCAGCCACTGAATACCGCTGTGGCTTTGAGGGCGGAACATATCCCCCTTCACCTTTTTTTTTTTTTTTTCTTTCCACAAAGTGATATTTGTCGTTCTTTTCAGTGGGAACCGGTGTGACAGTCTCCTCTGTCTCCCTCGCGACACGGCGAGTGTATCATATGACATGCAGGCTGATTTCCTGGAAGAAGGGGGGGACACGCCATTTTGCCTCTGCTGGAGAGAGAGAGAGAGAGAGAGAGAGAGAGAGAGAGAGAGAGAGAGAGAGAGAGAGAGAGAGAGAGAGAGAGAGAGAGAGAGAGAGAGAGAGAGAGAGAGAGAGAGAGAGAGAGAGAGAGAGAGAGAGAGAGAGAGAGAGAGAGAGAGAGACTGACTGACTGACTGACTGACTGACTGACTGACTGACTGACTGACTGACTGACTGACTGACTGACTGACTGACTCTTGGTTTGCATTTGTGGAGCTAATGTTATGAGAGCAGAGTGGAGAAAACCAGATGAATGTTAGTGGATTTGATCCACCGCCGCGTTCAATCAAGTCAACCACTCTGTAAGGCAATCGGTCCTTCTCAGGGTGCGGGCCACGCTGTCCAGGCGGACCACCCTTTCTGTCCGACTAGAGACGGATGAGAAATAAAGCTCATATGGATAATAAAATCACTGATTTATAGCTGCCTCTATATCATATTGTATCTTTGTCATCTTTCTCTCCGTCCCTCTAATTCCACATATCTATCATTAGAGAGCTTTTGACCGCAGCGCTACACTTTGCAGCGTCTTGTGCCGTGTATGAGCAGGGAGCTGTATACGGGGTCTTGTGTGCTGTGTTGTGGTGTCTGCTGACTTCTGTGTACAGCCTGTGGTTCATTCCATAAATATCTGTGGCCTCTGTGATGTTATTCTCAGGGCTCTCCGCTCTGTGAGAAGATTGCGCCACAACACTTGTATTCCTCAGCCTGCAGTTAGAGGTTTAGGGGGATTAGGAGGGAGAGAACCCCAGCCTGGGCCCTGCTATACATTTTTATGGCCATCTTATGCACACGATTCCGATGTAATGTGCAGAGAAAGTGGAGACGAGGGAGAGAAGGGGGGGGGGGGGGGGGGGGGGGGTAGTAGGACTCAGCGCAGGGGAATCAAACAAGTAAACCACAACTTATTTCCCCTCTTTTTTTTTTTTTTGGCACAAAGTGGAGCAGCTATTGGGACGGCCATGTTGATTAGTTCTTCTCTGGGTTCTTTAGTCCAACAGTTTGGTCCAGCCCATCTAAATAGCCATGAAATTAATATGGACCTTGTGACAAACCGGGCCGAACAGCCATGACAAAAAAGGGAGACGCATTCAATGAAACAGTTGATTAATTATTTATTAGGTTTAAAGTAATATAAAAGACAAACATAAACTAACAGTGACATGTGAAGTCAGTCATTTCAGCAGTGTAAGTGAGTGGGTGCGTGTAAAGTGTATATGCAGTGTTGTATAGTGTAGAAACAAACCATAACCGCAACAGAAACCAAAATTGGTGTCTCAGGAAGGAGCGAGAGACCAACTGCGAATCCAGAGGGTTTTTGTACTGAGTGCTCTGGCACACAGGGCCAGTGTTGCAAATGGCCTCAGGTGCCTCCACTCTGCCTGACGACCCTCTGCTACACCCACCTCCACACCTGCAAGGAAGGCAGCCAAACGAACAGGCAGAGAGGATCGTCACAACATGTATCATCCAAAGAGGATAAATTCTTGTCAATCTATCCTGTGGTGGCACCAAGAATGCGTCCTAAAACCCGGGAATGAGTCAGCATTTTTGCACTTCCGGTTCCACCATCCCAAAGTCAGTGGAGTTTTTGAATGGGTTTTTGGTCGGATGCCTGAAACAAGGTCTGCGGTTAACACAAGCTGAACAGTTTCAAACGTTTCTTTCTATGACATAAAATACGTTGAGTATTTTGAAGTATCTTATGTGTCTCAAAGAAGGAGGTTGCTAACCAGGTGCAAACCTCCGGTTCTGAAAAGTGAAGCCAATGCTTCATGCCTTAAAGCTGCATTCTCTCTACTGTTCATCAGGGGGCGACTCCTCTGGTTGTATAGAAGTCTATGAGAAAATGACTCTACTTCTCTCTTGATTTATTCCCTCAGTAAACATTGTAAACATGAGTTTATGGTCTCAATCTCTAGTTTCAAGTCTTCTTCAATACAGCATGATGTTCATTTAGTAAATGATGGTCCATTTAGACCATAACCAGACTACCAAACAGACTATAAAGAGGAGTATGCTTTAGGGCGGGGCTACCTACTGATTGACAGGTGGCTACCACGGCGTTGCCCGGTCCAGGTGTTGTTCCTGTTTTTGTCTACTACAAGCCTTTCTCAGTGTGTTTTATGTTCAGACCTGTTGGTCACATAAAAAAGTCTTATTCAGCATTTGACATTTGAACTTAGCTCCACCCTCTCGTGCCATTACTGGTTGCTAAAAGCCAATTGGGTGACGGCAAAAATCCCCGTCATCCCTGCAGCACTCCACTGTAAAAAGTGTTCCATTCATTTCTTTTTTTTTTTAAATTGCGTTGGATGATCAAAGTCCTTTTTATGACCCGTCTTTGGTGCAATTATTAACGTTCTACACAAGAAATCTGACAATAGATCAGATTGTCTTGACATTTGCTGAACAAAATCATCGCCCTTAAAGGTTGAACCTTTCTTTATTCATGGAATAGCTCAACCTCTCATGTAGCGCCACCCATCGGCTGACATTTGTACATCAGATAGGACCTCTATATGTAATAGACTCCTAAGAGGGTGGGCCCTACGTATTATGGTTACCTTTTCACTAGTATCACCTGCAGCGGAAACTGCTATGAGCATTTTCATTCTCATCGGAAGATAACCCCCCCCCCCCCCCCCCCTTCACATCTGTCTATGTGTCTGCTGTTGAAAGCAGACTGGAGTTCTGCGTTCCTTGTTTTTGGTGACACTCAAGGTGACGGACCTCAATTCAGAACTTCCCGGAAAAAGCGCTCTTTGTGTTTTGGCATGCTGCTGTCAGTCAGGTCGGGGATGCGCGCTGACAGAGGCGAGAGGGATCAGCCCTCAGCTGTCCCGCGCTCATAAAAGGGCCTGATCCAGGGGTTGACCGCCCGGCCACGCGGCTCACTGATTGTGAGTGTAAATGGTTCATCCTGAGGCAGGATATGAGGCTTCTAAGAATACACGCGTACCGGCAACCTAGGAAGCTCTGCTCTTCGCTGCAGCATGCGATACACACATTCTACCGGTGTTACCCTGTCAAAGTCTGATGCGTGCTTGAACTTGTAAGTGCATATGTTTCGTGCACGCCTCCATGCTTGTAGTGGAGCCTCAGCTTTGTGCGTTGTTGTGTTTTAGTTCCTTTACTCTCCCCCTCATGACATGTTGATGTTCTGGCATCCTGTGTGGTTGGTTTGAGGCTATCACTGCTCTGACAGGGACGCTCTGATTGGACAGTCACACAGCAGTAGTGGGGGCCAGGTGGACAATCAGGAATACTTCATCGATAGTCAGTGTGTCTCCACTTTGTCTCGTTTCTTTTCATGAGGAATTAACTGGAAATAGCTGAACTTCAGCAGTAAGGCTGTTACAGTTGTCAGCACTTTAGTTCCTCGGAAAATTTGACGTAATATTTACATCATTACGAATGATAAATATACTAGTGTGTTATTGTATTGTAATGGGTTTTTTTGCCCTGAAATAAAGCAACCTAGATGTTGAGTTTCTGTATATATATATACAGCTCTTCAAAGGCATGGCCTGTGTGAATTTTTTAGGTGTGTGTGTGTGTGTGTGTGTGTGTGTGTGTGTGTGTGTGTGTGTGTGTGTGTGTGTGTGTGTGTGTGTGTGTGTGTGTGTGTGTGTGTGTGTGTGTGTGTGTGTGTGTGTGTGTGTGTGTGTGTGTGTGTGTGTGTGTGCAGCAGTCTTCTGCCAAGCAGCAGTTATCAGTAGGCGACTCAGTGGAACATCGGTCCAGAGCATTCTGAGGATTGAGTAAAAGTCGGAAAGAGGGGTGGGGAAAAAAAACAGAGTAGAAGTCAACCTCAAGAAAGCAGGAATGTGCAGATGCTTTCAAATGTCCATGTGTGAAGCCACAAGCTCTTCTGTGGCTCTGGGAAGCCAATGTGAAACCAGTGGCGTAATTGCCCTAATGCTTGTGTAATAAGGCACATTACGACCCCAGGAGGCCCAACCAGACTTGAAAGAACCAAGAGGCTGGCACTGAAGCGGGCTCAGAACCGTCTTCCTCCTCCTGGTCTTTACCGGTTGTTTGTCCTCCGTCCCGCTCGGTATCGGATCACTTCTTTAATGTGCAGAGTGTTACCAACTCTAATATGTATGTTTGATTAGTCCCTCTGCATTCATTTGTTGTGTCTGGTTAGCTAGCCTGTTTAAATAAATTCCTAAATAAACAAGTGCAGTATGTGTAAATTGAATATCCTCTGATTTGATTTTGCGGTCTTGAGGCAGTCGCTTCTTATTAATCCTTCTAAATGCACCTGCAGTATGATCGAATGCATCTATTACTATATACAAGTATCGATGTAGTTTGAGTCCCACACTCCAGTTTGATACCAGTGCACATTTTCATCAAGAACCTTCTGCTATTTTGAATATCTGTATGACATAAAGGAACTGAATGTGGAATGAATTTCACGCTATTGAGTTATTATGGTTGCACGCCTACAGGTATTGTGTTTTGTACACTCAGCGTGCGTGCGTGTGTGTGTGTGTGTGTGTCAGTCATGTTACTTTAGCTGCAGGTTTGAGAGAACCGCAGAGGGAAATGCGAAGCCACCGTGTAGACAACTCTACTGCGGTGGTCCCCTTTCTTCTCTCCACAACTTACCCCCCCCCCCCCCCACACACACACACACACACACACACACACACACACAGCCCTCCAATCAGCCCCCCACCCCTGCCCACATGTAACCGGGGCAAAAATGATTAACTCGAGCAAATATGCTTCGCTCCATGTATTTCCGCTGAAATGAAAATGTCCGACCGTTGGCAGGACTTGCCTCCATTCCTCAGCGGTGACGAGGAGCCAGTGTTTAAAGCATCATTGTTCCCCTCCTTGATATTTTTCCATCTCCTCCTCTAACAGCGGAGACAGCATTTGAAGGGCTTTGAACAGTTTTTGTTTTTTTGAAGGGCCTCACATTGTGTGTAGCCTGGTAATGGACTGATGTTATTAGCATTTTAAAGAGAATTTAGTTTTTTTTCTGAGGGAGAGTTCCAGCTGACAGACACATGTTGGACAGGCAGCACAGGGAGACTCCCACATCACAAGCTGACATGTCTGACTCACACACACCATGTCACACATTCTACAAAGACACTTGTGCACATTACACTTTTGTTTTAAGCCGCGTGCAAACATCACTGTGCTGTGTGAGACCTACACAGTAACATTTAACCTGCTCATCCGTCCATGATTTGGCCCGTCACCAGTCTGTCACCTTCCTTCAGAGTATTCTGTCTCAGGGAGCCGATATATAGAATTGAATTAAAGACTTAAAGGGTCTTAATGGGGACAACCATTTTCAAAATGTTGTCCAGTATTGAGGGAGAACGCTGCAGCTGCTGCACCATCAACATACGCCCACTAAAAGTGCTTGTTTTTGCCACTGACACACTCACATTGTTACTATAAGTGTCTGACAACATTCTGGAAAGATCCCAACAGAGAAATGCAACCTTTTTTTAGGTCCAGGTGTAGAGAACTACAGTAGAGTACTGTAGACTACTACAGTATATATTCAAAGCATTGATATGTGATTGATAAGGAGCCACAGTTGCACAATATCCTTTAATCAATTCTTCCTCCTCCACCAGACCCTGACAGGCCTAGTACAACTCCATGGTCCAGTCTTCATGTATCCCACAATCCATCTCTCCTGTCCCCCTCTACCCATGTGGAGGTTTTGCTACCTTCTCCTCACTTCTTCCCTTCTCCCTTCAGCAGAATTGCTTCTGTTCCTCCCCTTCTGTCGTTTCTCTACATTGTCGTTGCTGAACACGTGCCCTCCTCTGTCCTTCACCTCCCTCTTCACTTGGGTCTCCTCGCTGCTCCCTCCCTCTCTCGTCAGTTTCTCTCTGGTCAGCTCACAGGATGCTGTAGAGCATTTCCTGCCACAGGGGCAACAGGAAAGAGTGCGGAGCACGGCCCTGTTTGATGTGCCATCTCCTCTAATTCTCTACACCTGGACTCTTCGCTCAGCAGAAACAGTAGTTCTCTGATTTCCCCCCCCCCCCCATTCATTCCTTCCTTCCTATCCTACAGCATCCTTCACTCAACATCTCATTCTGTCCCTGCAGCCTCTTGGTTCACGACATATACTCTTCTGTTCAATGTGCTTCTTAAGTTGGTAGAGCCTCACATCTTCCTCATCTCTCAGTCCCTTCTGATAAAAACAAGGCCCGCTCCGTTCTCCAGCTCAACGCAGACACTGCCCAAGCTCTGTTTTGCATGTTTTTGATTTTCGACTCCCCTCCTGCTACTTCTTTTTATTATTTTGTCCCCTTTTTCTTCCCCCTTGTCTGTTCTTTTTCTTTGTTATTATTCCAATTAAATGTTCTCAGGGCCCGCAGCTGTTTTGGATGTCGGCATGGTGGTCAGAAAGTTTTGGCATCGTGTTGTTCGAATGCCATATTTTCACAGCGCGGCCTGTTTAGAGTTGTGGTTTTGTCAGGAGCCTGGCCCTCAGGGGCCACTTCCTCACTGTTCTGGAGTCAGTGTACCAAAACTCTGACTGGCACGAGTGGAGAGGGGAGAAGAGAGGGAGGATACTAAAAGAAGGTAGAAAATGATTGGCGAGGTAATTATGTAAAGATGATCTAATAATGGAGGTTATCCTCCATAAGAACGTCTCTATCATCGTGTCTCATTGAGGGTTTTTTTAGGTTTCATGCTCTGTCTCCTAATTACTAAAATTCAGTCTTTCTACTCATCCTCTCTCCTAGTTCTGCTTCTCACATTCTGCGTGTTTCTTCCTCCTTATTGGAAAGAGGTGCAGCGCCGGCAAACACAGAAACAACCAGACTCAGGCCGCTTCTCAGAGAACGCTGTCGTCCGCACATGTTCAGTGTGACGGGCTCCAGATGAGGCTGATTGAATGCAGCCTTTATTCTGACTCTCACCTACCCTGTAGGTCTCCGATTTGCAGCCGTTTCAGCAACCTGTTGAGGGCATTCCACTCACACCGCACCTCCTCTAATGTCACGTTTCTCTACGTTACTCCTAATCTCTTTCAGCGGGTTTCTCTCCCCTTTTCGTTCACACTATATGTGTGACAGGAAGTGAGAGCTTTCGCCTCGTTTAACCCGCAGAAGTCGGATCATTTGACTCTCAGATGAAGCAGTGGGATTGGTGTGATGACGGCGTTTGAAATGACAGATAGCAGCCAGAGAACACAGTCAAAGTCTTTATGGAGAAGGATTTGTCTTGACATGTTTCCTGATACTCTTAAGTGGAGGAATTGGAAGATTGTGTAGGTTTTACTTGCATCTCTTTCGTAGATTCTTTTTTTTTTTTAGCTCATGTATTCATGCTTAAGGGTGGCAGCTCCTTATCAATCACATATCAATGCTTTGAATACATACTGTAGTACCTCTGTGGAGAAAATGACCCAGATAGGCCTTTTGGGCATGTGAGAGTAGGAACAGAACAAGTGTATGTAATAGATAATGGTCACTGTGGAACCTTCAAAAAGTCTTTAACGTCATCAAATATCCTAAAAAGTATTATTTTAAGTTTTGAGGTGATGCCTAGTTGCATGAGAAATATCTCCTCACAGAACTGACTTGTTTACATATGGTGTGGCATTTGGTCGTGTCTCAGTCCAGCTCTTCGTTGCTCTTGTCATGTTCTGATTGGTGTCCAGTAATCGAGAACGTGGAGCAGTCAGCGTCCTGAGAGGAGCTACTGGCAGCTAGGGGCGTGGCTTAGGTATCTTAGGTGTTCGTTCTAAACAACAATGGCGGCTCCTCAAGAGGTTAGAGTTTATGCTTTAATAGCCACGTACTTTTTAATGTGCCTGCCATTTTCCAGACAGTTTCCAACGACGGCTTCTCAGATGGTTCGGTGTAACAAACCGCCTGGCGGGTCAGGTTGTGGAGATACAAAATGTCCACTTTGAATATTGTCAAGTTGATTTCAAACATAAAGCGCTGCCCAAATCTGCATTCATTTTGTTGTGGAAAGAGTATTGCATTTTTTTTTCTGTTGAGGTCTTAAAAAACATAAAAATTGTTTTTTTTAAAAAGTGTATTCGGCTTACCGGGACACAAGAAAAGAAAGGAGCCCTCATTAATGTTATTAAAAACACCTGTGCGCTTTCTAAGAAGTCTCATTGTCATTCTCTGTTTCACCTTCTTTCTACTTTTACATTATCTTTCTCCTTGATTTGAAATGAAGTTACGGTCCCTCTCTCATCCTTTTCTTTTTTGTACCTTTTCTCCATTCTTCCCTCCCTCCCCAAATCAACAGCACCACCGCCCCGCCCCATGTGACTTCCTCAGTCAGAGGGGGGGAGAAGAAGGGGGGAAATCTCCCATATAGAAATGTCACTTTGTATAAATACACTCGGCGGTTTGGATGAATGCGAGATCCGCTTCAGAATTATAAACACTGGCTCACGCAGCCATTTACAGAGGAGGAAGAATTAGCCGAAGTAGGAAGCATGTGTGCCCCACATTATTGTAATTATTTTATGCTGTTTTTTCCTCGCTGACATAGAAGTATTTGGACGCTATCTCATGAGAAAGAGCTCGCAGTGCCGTGGTCCTGGGCCGCACCAGGGGCTCCTAAGCTGCTCTCGTACTCTCAAAAGTCCGGCCCGTCTCTCCTTAAAGCCTGTGATTTAGACATAAGTTTTTAATTCCATTATGTGGGAGCTTCCAGCAGCGACTCCTTGTATTCTGTTTCATTCCGCCTTTGTTTGCTGCAGGGAAATCTGACTTGGAACAAAATGTTGTTTAAGGTCAAGGCAAACGTCAGCGAGCAAGGACCTACTGTTTTAGCTATCCCGTTACATGTTTGTTCAGCCCGTCTGCTAAACCTGTAGCGCACGTTAACCCTAATCAAATATGGCCATCACTCCCCATGACTTTGTTTAGGAAAAATGTTCATGTCTTTATCCGAAGAAGGATAAGGCCTTGATATGCAATCTCGTTGCTTTAAACATTTTGTCAGAATTCAATAATTGCTGTAAACAAACGTGTAATCAACTTGAAAGCGCTCTGCCAAAAGAGCCTCACTTTCACAGATAGAAATGAGCATCTTCAAAAACACAAAAAACAAAAGGCACCCGACGCGCATGTGCGCACTAATGTGAACCAGCTTGGCAATACCAAAGCGCTTAATCAATATCAAGTGGGGGGAAAAAAAACAGTAGTGGTTCATGCTGTTGAATCCATAAAGTGGGCCTAATTTTACAGCTCCATAAAACACCCTCCTCGCCGGAGCACCAAGTGAAGAATTTATGTGCAGGAGTAAATCAGGAGGAATGCTGCGAGGACTGTAACCATCTCGGTTTGAGACTCCAGATCATACAGCCAATTGTATATTGCGTGTGAGCGAGCATTATGTTTTAATCCAGTCTCACCACAGCTTTTTTTGCGTATTGTCCTGGTAGTGTGTAGTTCTGGTCTGAGAGAAAACACTGTGCTCAACAGTTTGAAGCGATAAGATTAGGGAACGATAAGCGTGTGCGCCGCTGTGTTTTCTGAGAATCTGGACGTCTGATACGACATGTGAGATGCAGCTGCAACAGTGCTGCTCTCGCCGCATCATCAATTATCCTCAACCTACTTGAAACTGCGTCAGCTGGAATAAATGTTTTTTTGTTCTGGGGCCACTGCGGCTCCTTTATGTTCGAGTCACTTCAGGCTTTGTCGGTCAGAGCGGTGAACGTGCCAAGCTCCCCCGCCAGAGACCAGGGGTAGGCTTCGGATCTGCAGTCTTCTTCCAGCAAAAAAAAAGGATTATTTTCCTTTAATTAGTGTAAAAGTGGCATTGAGGTATGTGCCTGTTCTACTTTAGCTTGATGAAGATGACTGCATCTGAGGGCAAGCCAGATCCTTGACTATGGCCCTGCCATGTTTCCCACTGCAGCCAGTTGGGAATAATCTATTCCAGCGATCAATTAAAGATAAGGCCTCTCGAATTAAAATAGAGGGGTGGGGTTGGGGGGTTACATCATTGTGGGGACACAAAATGTGTTTTCAATCTGAGGTCTGAGGAAGTCAGCGAGGCTTTCCCTTTCACACCTCGGGACCCGCCGCTAGAGCTCTGCCTGACATGTTTTATAAAGGCCGAGCCGGGAGGAAGCGTGTCCAATCTGTAGAGGAAGTGATCTCAGGAGCACTGGCCCACTCACTTTTAATTGGGGCCAATGGGGTAGCTTTGTCCTGCAGGGACACACAGACTACTACTACTACTACTTCTCAGCAAGTGCGAGTATTGTATTTTTCATGCATTATCATGTTTTTGTTTCGTCCGTCAAGTCCACTCTTGTGAGGGCAATATCTCAGGAGCGTCTTCACATTTGGCACTAATGTCCACCTGGACTCGAGGATGAACTGATTAGAACTTGGTGGTCAAAGGTCACTGTGACCTTTACAGAACACGTGATAAAGTGATGACATTTTGGATAGACCTGCATATAAACTGCAGCATGAGTGGTTGTCAGACGCATACAATCGCAAGGCCGTGATTCTAGTTTTATTTTTTTTTGGTTCAACCTTTATTTGACCAGGATAATCCTATTGAGATTTGGAATCTCATTTACAAGGGGGTACTGGCCAAGATGGCCCAAAGTGAGAGACAACTCTTACGAGACTTAAAACAAACCAGCTAATTGCATCAAATTGTGGTTCAGCATCAGGACAAATACATCCAGTGCTCCAATGATCCTCATTCATGATTTTAGAATCTTACATGCTTTTGAAATAATGTAGTTTTATATGTGTCTGTAGCTCACACCAACATGATGGGCCGGAAAAAATGCAGGTTCAAGAATTGTCGAACGATCGACGGTTAGATCCTCGGCTCCTCTAGTCCATGTCGAAGTGCTCCTGAAGGCTGTGCCATCTGTTTGGACTGATGGAGAGTGGCACCTTGCATGGTAGTCTGCCATCAGTGTGTGAATGTGTGAATGACATGTAGTGTTAAAGCGCTTTGAGTGGTCGGAAGACTAGAAAGGTGCTATACAAGTACAGGTCTATGTACCATCTACCATGATCTGAGGTTGCAGTTACTGATTTTTGGTGTTAGTACAGATGATAAATAGGGAGGCAGCTCATGTAATGTGGCCTTATTCAGAAACTCTCATACAAACTGCAATGATGTGTGGGCGGAACCTGAATCTGGAACTGTAGATGCCACCATCTAAGAACATCGAGGGACAAGACGGACTGATGTATGACAAACATTTCAGCCGTTAACAGCAGGAGCCACTTCAGTTGTTCACAAATGAAAATCCAAGGTGCCTTTTTCAGTAGATCCAGTTCAGATATGTATCCACTGTATGAAGGAGTCCGGTGAGAAGTCCGCGCCTTTAAAAAGCCAATGAATTTCTGTCCCTGTTGCCCAAGAATGTACCGTGCAACAGACCGTGTGTGTGTGTGTGTGTGTGTGTGTGTGTGTGTGTGTGTGTGTGTGTGTGTGTGTGTGTGTGTGTGTGTGTGTGTGTGTGTGTGTGTGTGTGTGTGTGTGTGTGTGTGTGTGTGTGTGTGTGTGTGTGTGTGTGTGTGTGTGTGTGTGTGTGTGTGTGTGTGATAGTGATAAGCAGAACAGGAGCAGGACGACATCTGTGCATCTCAATATAAGGCCCTCAATGCTATTAGCAGGGACAAACTGCAGAGTACCTCAGACTGAAACGCAAGTTTGGAGTCTCATCAACATTCCGGACTGATGTGCAGCCAAGGACATATGATATTACGCGCCTTTAAAAACACACTCTTTCGTTATAATGTGTTAATAAACGAGCCAGGTTGTAACAAACTGTTCGTTTTCATCATACAATGAATCACTGCGACCAAAGATTATCATCTTCATTTATAAAGTTGGCAGCATGTGTGAATTTCACGAAGCCAAACGAAATACCTGTTCAGTCTTTTAGACATCGGAGTTCTGATGCAAGAGGCAGTTGTTTTTGTTTTAAGCTATCGCACGATGAGCCTATAAAATGTACACCGGCCGGCCAGACCGACATCTTTAACACGTCTAATACCGACCGTGTTTATCACAATGGGACCTCTCTGACATGTAAACTGCAGCGGGAGATAAATGACTCCTGTGATTAAGATATGTTGAAACCAAAGTGCAAACACTGACATTGTAAACAGAGGGCCGTCCTCTGTCTCTCAACTCATGTGCCGTCGTCTTCAGGGGTGCTACGTGCTCCAGCTAAGCCCTGCTTGCGTTGTATATAGAAGTAATAGTTTCCTCCTAAGATCTTGTGTAAATATGATATAAGTGTTTGAGTATGGGTGTCTTTAAAGCGCAATCAGCCTAATGAATCACAGGCTTCTGTTGGGAGCAGCAGTGGGGATGAGTAATGCTGTTGAGCTAAAACAGAATAGATTATTCAATTTTCGTCATGGGAATGTGTCGCTGCATCAAAGCCGGGAAAGCAGCAATTTATGTTTATTGCGTATTGTGCCAGAGAGAGAGAACGAAACAAATTAGTTATAGATTGGGATAGTTGTACTTGGCTTAAAGATGCCCGGGAGTAAGTACCTTGTTATTGCCAAGTGTGACAAATTTGGAGCGTTGTTGCAGCTCTCTTGTCTTGGATATTTTGTTGTTCTTGTGACTGTGTTCGACTCCTGTTGAATAAAAAGCTCCGGTGATCAAAACAATCATTTTTAGTAGCAAGCGGTATAAAAAGCCCAGTGAGCCCGGGGGGCTCCCGTTCTGCTGACTCGTTGCGTTCCACGACATCATCCCCCCCCCCCTCTCGCTGCGAGGGCTGCTCAGCGTTGTAATTCAGAGCCTTAATTACTGTAATTGGTAGATGCAAATTAACAGCAATTGGACTTGACTGGGGTCATAAATCCGCAGCTCAGAAGTTGCCGAATTTCTGGCAATTCAGAGCGGACCACCGTCGGCAAGGGGCGCTTAACTCGCTAAGTAATTGCAAGTTTCATGAATCATAATGCTTACGAATTCCCCCTCGACACACACACACACACACACACACACACACACTCTGGGACTCTGCTTAAAGCCACTGGGAGTCATAGCAGACGAATGGGGAAGCCACTGTGCAGCTTTGGCCTTTCCACATCAGAAGCACCACGGGGTGCTAACGGTGTTTGGCTAATAACATTCTGGAGCCATGGAGAACGAATATCAGAACCTCAACTGAACACTTTTATGGACAGTGATGCTATTCGTGCCTATTCGCACTAAAACTCTTATCCCCTTCCACCGCAAAATGAAATGCCACAGCAAATTATGCACCCTAAGTGTTTCACACAGCCCATGCTCTTTCACTTCAAATATACAGTAGTTGAGGTGTGCTCAAAACAAAGAACACTATAGCACATGTGTGCGTACAGCCTAATTAAGCTGGACTCGTCTGAATGAAGCCTGAGATCTGAATGAAATTTCTCCTCGGTGTGTATGTTCCACCAGGAGAGCAGAAGGCCCCGTCTCTCTTAAACACACACTTCCAGGCCCTTGCACACACACTTCCATCTACATAGACTCCTGCCTCTGTTGAACGTGTAAGCAGACATGTATTGCATGTGATTGTTGGGGGAAATGGAGTGAAAAACAGGTCCGAGGGGTTGTGGGTTCAGGTTGGGGGTTTCGGAGTGACGAGATCCAGAAGCCGGCGGCGCTTGGTATTACCCTGCTGCTTCCTGCCCCTATTGGCCTGGGGCAGGGGTGTGGATGGAGCTTGAGAGAGGAAGGTGGGAGGCCATTCAAAGCCAAGGGGCCATGATACACCCACCGGCCCACAGGACCCCCCCCCCCCCCTCGGCAAGAGTCTCTAACACAGCCCACCGCTCCCACACTCCTACCGCCGGGCCCGGAGCCCCGACCAGATCCCACTGCGGTTTGTTTTACAACCTTGAACCACGGTTAGCCTTCAAAAACCGTAGCTCGGTAATCAGGCTCTCCCGAACATTCCACTTTCGCTCCTTTTCAACAAGCCCTCTCACTTATTTACCCATTGGCTCCGTTCAATACGACTCTTTTAAACGCATTTCACATTATTTTTCTTGCAATTCATTCCCCCCTATCGTGCAAGCCTGGATGCTGTGTGCAGCAGCAAAGTAAATCCCTCACTGGTTTCACCTAATGCCTCCATGACATGCAGCTGTGTGTGTGTGTGCATGAGCTCATTTGCTGTTTATCAGTATATTCATGTGTATTAAGCTCATGGCTGTGTTCTGCATATGCCCAGTAGGTTCCTCCTCGAATCCTATTACCACTTCAGCACACGTTCCCAGATCTGCTACATGTTAAGCACTCAGTCCTCCCACACGTCCACTTAATAACACAAAACGTGATGGATGCTCCGCCCGGCACATGCACAGACCCAAAGAATGCTAAACACAGGAACATAACTTGCAATTAATTGCCCATTTGTAAAAGTTGCCCACATATCTTCTGTTCAAAGGAATTTGGAACATCATTATTTCTCTCTCTGTGATGGAGTAGCGGCGGACGGCTCTTTCCAAGTGCTGCGTTCTAGATGCATAGCACCGCCATGCCTCCGCTCCTCCATCTGCCGGTTCCCACTGCAGGGCTGGAGTTGGATGGAGGTTTTGACTCTGAGCCATGATATAATGTTGGACGGGAGCCCTCATATTTCAGCTCTGATGCGAAATCGGCCCAGTGGCTTTTTTCGGACTCAAATTGGGTTTATATTGTGTCAGAAGAGGGAGAGATGTGTTTTAAAAATAATAGCCATGGATGCCATGAAACAGAGCGTTCTTACTGCAGAGCTTTTGATCCGCTTTTTATAAATAGCAGAATTTTGTCGTAAAAAATAATGTTTCTGTGGTCTTTTCCTGCAATTAAAATAAGGTTGGCTCGGGAACAAGGGCAAAGCTAAGAACTTGTTTGAGAAAAGTTTTCTCTCGCTCTCTTACTCCCCCTTCTCCCCTCCCCTCCTTGCTTTTCCTCATCTGCGAAAGCATGTCATTTATGACTTGTTATTTTCATTTTTGCGCCACGTTTTGCACATGTTCGCATGATGTCTGATAATGGCATGGCGGACCCAGCAGAAGGGCGTGTTCCACCTGCCCCACTGCTGTGTGTTTTCAGCCGCTGCGCGTACGTGGAGGGCGCCGCGCTTTCCCAAGGCATTCTCCGGTTCCTCCCGGGCCGAGCCGTGTGGTCTTCACATGACCAATCAAATATGTCAAACCAGCCAGTGTTTTCCCCCCACATGTACAACAAGAAAATCTGGCTTCAATTATTATTGCACCCCAAGGGGAACTTCCAAAATTCCTCCCCTCCTCATTTGTCAGAAATGAAGCTCTCTCGTTTCCTGCGATTGGCTGAAATATGTCTTTTGATATTAAATCACGCCGGTTTCCACTGGCTGCATGACCAAGACAAATGTTTATCATATTTATTTATGTCATCGGAGATGACCCCGCGGCTCCGCAACGCAGGAGACTTGGCCCGCCGACTCCCATGTAATGTTGATTATGAGTAAGAGAGTCTCCTAAATAAGCCCAAGTTAAGAGATAATTTGGAAAGCATATGAGGTAACTGTGGTTTGTTTAATGTGAAAAATACCGTTCGGGGTTTGGGGAGGGTGATGGAGGTACTGTTACAAAAGCCCTAATGAATCTAGACTGACACATCCCACCCAAATCTTACAGGGCTCTTGGTTTGATTTGTATTACGCTCTGTTGATAAATGTGGTTCCAAATGTTGATTAAGGATCTGTTTCACTTGTTTGTATGTCAACAAATCCAGCTAAATCCAGTTATACACCTCTGATCTCCCATTGCCATTGTTTTTGTACTTGGTGCGCATTGTCATAACATCACGCTCTGGTAGAGGCCTTTCCAGCGTGGCTAAGGGGGGGGCGCTATATGAAAATTGCCATTGACGTTCCCGAAACAAATAAAACTACTCATGCTGCCGCTACATCTGTAGCCATTTTGAGCCCTTATTTATACCATTTAAGCTCTCATTTGAATTCACCAGCACAAATAAACATATAACGAAGCGAGAGCCCTGATGTCATGTGCAGATGTCGAATTCTGATTATTCCTCCTGCCTCGTGAAATTTCGCCGGGATCTTGTCTCTCGAAAGGCAAAAATAGATGACATCACTTTTTCTTGGCGCTGACGGGGAGGGGGGGGGGGGGGCTGCCCACTCCTGACAATATCTCTGCATCTCTCCTGCCACATCGCAGTTTGTGTATACTCTACAAGAGTTTCTGGAGCCCAAAAATAGAAAGAGGGAGGCGATAAGAGTCTCCAGACTACTGTGCCGTCCAGCCAGGGGTTTGAGCAATGTTTACTGCCAACGATAAGTTGGCATGAATCTGAACTTCTATAAAAAGGCAAATTATTTCACCTGAGGCCTGCGGAGTTATTTATCCCAGAGCCTGGCTGTAGCAGAGGCTTTGATTTAGTCTTAAATCATCCAGTAAAAAAACGTGTGCTACTAAACCACTGAGGAGGCAGAGGGCCGTAGTGGTTAGGGCCTGCTGCCAGAAGCTCTTTACTGGTTCAGTATAACAGACTACCTGCTCCACTCCTGGAGTCATGTACTTCTTTGTAATTGACTATAAAAAGTACAGCCTGACCCAATGTGACCCCCACAACGATAAATAAAGCCGATTCATGTTTTATACATTTAGGTTGGGTGGACCTAGACACCTGCTTGTTACCCCCTGCTACATGTAGTCCGCCTCTCAGAGATCCAAGTCATAGTCCAGCCTGGGCGTCCTTAGGATCATTAGCATCACTACGTGATTTGTCAAGTGACTCAACTAAACAGTGTTTTTCCCTCTCTCTTCACCTCTAGACGTGCGTTGCACCTCGGCATCCTGCGAGACCCGGGCTCAGAGGTGGAGGACCGGCAGTATCAGGTCGACCTGCAGTCCATCAACATCGGAACGGCTCAGTGGGAGCAGCTCAAGCCAGAGAAGGAGGGAACCAAAGGAGGGGTGTCCGCGGAGAGTGAGAGGAGCTCGCAGAACCCGGCCCTGGAGTGGAACATGGCTAGCAGGTCAGGAGGAGACACTTCAGTATTTGCATGTAAAGACTAAAGGGAAGACGATGCTGTGTGATTAATTACTTCAAGAAGACACCAATACTTTGGTTTTCTTGTTCATATAGTAAATTCTTGTTTTGAAAAGAAGTCTTGGTGCGTCCACTGTAGAATAGTTCAAACAACAGAATTGAATTGAACTCTTAACAAAATTCCCTGTTGTCTACAAAACAGAGGAAAGTGAAGAAAAAAAAGAATTCTGGTGAATCATTGACTTAGTCTGATAAGTCAATGATCAACAAACCTTTACAACTCAATTATTTTGACAAAAACACCTGTTTTTAATAGGAATACATTTTCTTTTATATCACACTTAGAAAATAGAGCACTAGATATTTCTTTTTTTTTTTTTACTTTTTACTTTCTCAGGGCTTCCGTAGTTTAAAACACACAAAAAAAGACACTACACAGGCTAACCACTCAGCACATTTCGGGAGTGGACCAATGTGACTATGTGGACAATCCACACAGAGCCGCATATCTCTACCAGGACTTAACACACAAGGACAAAATAGGGCTAGGGCTTAACACATTAAACCAGGACTGAAATGTTTGTGATTACTGAAATAACATCCGTCAGGTGACCAGAAAGACAAACCCAATTCAGACTGTGTGTGTGTGTGCGTGTGCGTGTGCGCGTGCGTGCGCGAGCGTATCATGTAGTTATTGAGTTAGCGCCCTATCATGGAGCCTCTCCATGCACAGTCATAATTACAAACCCCGTCATTTTTTTATAGACTCGGGAGCTAAAACAAGCACGAGTGTAACAGCCTGTTTGGCCCCACATCCTTTTTTTCCACTCATGTTTTGAGAGGGAACAGGCCCAAAAATCACAGGATCACAGGCAAGGACTGCAGATTTGTTGCCTGTCAACTAAAAATAAGCCTCGTGGAAGAATGCAGTGCAGAATCAACACAGGCCCGATTGAGACTGAGCACCCTCAGGTCACCGGAGCATGGAGGGGATGCTGGCTGAGACACACACACACACCTTTCACACAATGCACAGTAAATAGACACGTTTTTTGTTTTTTTTACTGTATGTCTTACAGATACACACACACGCAGTTTGATATGATAAATGACTGCTGGTGATGCTGAGCCCTCAGCTCTTAGACCTTTTACTGTAACAACCAATTTGTTGGATGTCACCCAGTTCTCTCTCCTCCCTAATTTTCTGTCGGCTCCCTGCTGTACACCATCTAATTAAGGCAAAACTGCCCAAAATACTCTGTAAAAGTTAGTTGATTTACCTCTTTCAGGCTGAACTGCAAAATACTTTTTAGGCAAATGTACGGAAGCCCTGAGAGGTAAGTGAGAAATTGCGAATGATCTAAATAGTTTTCTCTACTTTGTTTATGATTTAAGAACAGGTGACAAAAGGTTTTGCCAGGATAATCTTTGTATTTTCCTTAAAAAATGTTTTCATCTGTGAAACAGGTGATTCTTTTTCATCGATATGCTTCTCCATGCACTCTAAACACAAGGTATGAAAATTGTGCGTTAACAAGTTATGTGAATTAATCCTCACCTGGTAGAAAACATGAATGTTTTTTGTACTGTTTAGAACATGGAGTAGTGGTGCTTCTTGTGGCTGAAAATAGTATTACAACAAATTACAACAATCCCCTGTTTTCAAAGATGAAAAAAAATGAAAAATGATCGTGGCAAAACTTAATTTTTTCCACCTGTTTCACAGATTAAAAAATATTTCAGAAATAAGAAAGAAATTATTCTGAAAAATTCTGTTTTTCACCTGTCTTAAACACAGCAGAAACAACTATTTAGATCAGACTTTAGTTTCTCACTTGCCTCTCGGGGCTGCCATACGATGTCAAGTTAAAGCTGAGGCGCTCACCACACTTCTTAGAAGAAGCTTTAAACATCACTATAAAATAGGGTGGTAGAAGCAAGAATGCATTTTAAGTTACTTTAGTTTATATTTGAGTGTTTTGGTATGTGTTCACTTAAAGGCAATGTGTTGATTTTTATATTTGAAATCAACTCACATTTAGAAAATAATGATTTGAATAGAAAATAAGCCATGCTGTCTGGTTGGTCAAGAGATAGAAAGTCTTAAATCAGATTGTTTCACATCAGTCATTGAGATGAATCCTTCAACCAGAATGGTTCAGAATCAGTAAGCAAGTACAGCTTTAGTTTTTCACATTTCAACAAGACAATGGAGTGGACCTATGGGATGTTTTTTCTAACCACTAAGACCACCGTGATTCATTTTCACTCTCCCACTGTGTCCTCAGTAGTATTGGCCATCTATCCCATAATCCTCCTTTGTCCTGACCTTCTGCTAACCGTTCCAGGGTCTGTATTAAAACGGCCCTTTGAAGTAGCGGACTTGGACCTCTACGTAGCCTCTTACCCTCTTATTCCTGAGACCCTAACGCTCATATGAGCAGAAGGCTACTGCTCTCGTCAATCCAGTCGCAATTTTTTCTTTTCTACTCTCAATTTGCCCCGCTGTCGATGAAAACAGGGCTGCGCGGGCCCACTGCCAAGGCCAAGATCCTGACAGGGCAATGAGGTGAGATTTTGGGCTGACGCTTTGGGCTCCAGAAGATGCTGAATGCCTTTGAGTAGACTCAACTTTGCTACAGCTGCAGGTCTGGTTTTCTATTCATAACTTGATTACAGGATGACCTAACATGTAGCTTAACAGTTACTTTTGTTCTCAAAGGATTGACACACATTATTACATTGTAGCGAAGGTCACTTTGGTGTGACATCGACTTTTTGCCAATGTAGAGAGTGTCGTAGTGATTAATCATCTAATAATCAGAAGGTCTAATCTTCATCTCTTTTCATGTTCATGTTCTTGAAAGTTGAAATTCACACCAGTGATGCTTCTGTGCGGTCACGGCGAGAAGGTCAAATTTGCCGTTGTCGCCGAGGGTTTTTGAACCCCACCCTCGCTCTCACTTTGAGCTTCCAAATAAATCATCCGAGGTGGCTGCGGTTGCCTCCTCGTTCCTTCCTCTCCTCGCCGCGGCGGGAGAACCACCGGAGGTTCCGTTGGAAAATTGGGCTTCGCTGTGCCGCCACATGCTGCACTGCAATACCCCGGCCTCAGACACCACCAGCACCACCGAGTCATAACTGAACGTGTGATTGAGAATGTTCCGACACACCGAGGAAAGGGGAGTCAAGTTCACAGCTTTACTTGTCCGCTGCAATCACCCGCAGAAATACACCACCTCGCTTGTAACAAGTTTTGACACGCACCACTTCCAAAGTTCACACCTTTCCCTCGTTCCCTACATCGATACACCCCCACACCCTCCCCTCCCGCTCCCTCCAGCTTTAGAATTGTGGCTGTTTTTTGGAGTTCAATTCCAGTAGTTGCGGATCTGTGGCCTCAGTTGGTTTCCTGAGGGTTTTTTTTTTTTTTTGCGAGGAAATTCCAGCGTTGTGGATCCACTGACAGGATCTGTCCTCGTCACGCCGTGTATTTGCCGGCTAAGGAAAGACCCGTGTCACGGAGCTGTGAACTCTCTCCATTGCCTCCCCCCATCAGCCACCCAGTGCAGGCTTCCCTCTTTTTGCCCGTACCACGGATATCTCCACTTACTGTTCACACTGTGCAGCTCTGCATGAAAACAGAGTCCTTCTTTCCGTCCTTTGTGTTCCACCGGTCCTGTCGCAGGACTCACGTATTGCTGGTAAACCGAGCCCTACGCCTCCTGGCCCCGCTGGTGAATGATAGCACCTGTCCCCTGCAACCAGACACTCATTGTTTCAATCCCTGTCTGAGGGGAGATTAGCCAACAGCAATTGGCCCCACAGATCATTTCACCTCCGAATTAGGGCCTCCCTCGAAGTCTCCACGCAGAGAAATGTGTCAGGAAATAATCCCTTAAGGGCACTGGTAATGCACATTTGTGTAGCAGAAGTGAATATGATATTGGTGCTGGTTAAGTACTGTACTTTAGGCCACCTAGAAACAGGGCCTTTTATAATCCTGGCCAACTATAAATATTGGAAGCCGTACCACTTGATTGTTTTAATAGCAGCAGATGTGGCAATTAACACCACTTTGTAAAGCCCCCTTGTATATTTGTTTTACTGCTAACAAATGTTCCCACAAATATGGCTTGATTGTGGGAATGAACATTAGTGGAGACGGAGAGAGTTGATGTGAGAAGGTCTCCATTTGATCTTGTGTATACAATTAAGGGGTGTTCCCAATTGAGACTTGTCAAATAACGTCTCACTCCATCTCTGTAGCCATGCGGTGTTCAAGCGCGCGCCTCAAATGTGTTAGACCAGAAATGTTTTTTTGTTTTTTTTAAGCCCACTTATGGGAATATTTCACAAGTCTGGCCTGTGAGAGGAAAATCCAGTTCAGCTTTTCATTCTACTGGTTTGGATTCAAGAAAGAGTTTGAAATGGGAGCCTGCCTGTCAGCTCAGGGCAAAACAAAAGCTCCGTTTTGAACATGTTGCGGTTTCCACTGTGTTGTGTTGACTGGTCGTGTCCTCGGCAGATGGGAACAGTGTTACAAACATTTTACAACTGGTAACCATAACAAGTTATTAGTGAATAAAGTTTGGTGGGAATGCAAGCGAATAAGTGGTCCCTTATGGTTGCTGTCGGAATCGCTTCAACACCAGGACTACTCACTTTTAACTAGAATGTAATTCAGTTATTTCTAAATGAGGTACCCGATCTCCAAATGTCCAGATTCATCCCGTCATTTTCTCCACATATTAAGAGCATACGTATAAGTTACGGAACCTGTCTGAAGAAGTGCCTGCTAACGGTTTGATCCTCTATGTGTCTCCGTTCAGTATCAGGAGGCACCAGGAGCGGCGGGCCATCCTGACGCCCATCCTCACTGACTTTTCTGTCCGGGTCACTGCTGCCCCGGCCATCATCTTCAGCAAGAATCTGTCCCCTGACTGTGGACCGGCAGAGGTCAGTGTCCACCCAACATCAATCCAGGGTTACACCTTTCTCTGAAGAGGATTCATATGTTTCTGAAAGAGTAGATTTCTATGTGCTGTGGCAAGCTAGTTAACACAGTAATAGTGAAAGAATGAAAGTATCCAAATGTAAGTTTAATATCTGATAATAAATGAAAACAGGTCCTGAGGATGTTTGTGGGTCCAGAATTGAAATGATCCAAAATAGCCCTTTAATGGGCGACACTACAGGTGAATAGGGTTCAACATCTTAACCCATAGATATCCCCATGAAACTTCCCCCGCTGATTATTTACATTAAGAATCCATTTTCTTTTTGTATTAAGAGTTTTCAGAAATTTCATATTTATATATGCAAATGTTGAATTACCTTATTAAATATATGCATATTTTCATACATTTCCAGATCAGAAATGTGAACATTTTTGTTTCATTTTGTTGACATAATCGAGTCAAAGGGTTCTACAGAGGGAATTTTGGATTCCTCTTTTTATCACTTCATAAATCTGTCAGTATTGTCAACATAAAACAAATGTTTTTAGTAATAAATGTTGTATAAATCAGGCTGTGAATGATGTATGAACAAACCCCTCCGTACAAACCTTCAGACTGTAGAGAGGAATGACAGTGTGACGTCTGGTGCATGTAAGAGCTGCTGAAGTGGAGATTTCTGCATCAGAGTCTGATTTACAAATTTAAATAGAAATTTAAAGATATGAATCGTAAAATGACATTTGATGACACGAATGTGAATACGGTAAAAAAGAAAAGAACTAATAGATATCACCATGAAACTTTCTCAGTTGATTACTGACATTAAGACAATTGTTTTTTTCATCACAAGTTTTCTGAAATGTTCTGTTTAAATATGCAAACTAGTCATTATCTAATGGTAGCTCTTGGTGAAGTTAGTAGAAATCTACCGACACAAATAGACAACGTAGTAAAATAAATGTTTCCTCTCCACTCGTTTGAGCATGTAGCCCAAAATCTCTGCATTGAATAGCAAATGAAAAACAATGTTTGTGCCTGCAGTGTCTCCCCTTAAACGAGGATTTTCTAAGAGAGTTTCGCAGGTTGCGCATTTTTCTTCTACTTTGTGGAGGTTTGTTCACCACTTACACTTGACATTGAATGCCCTCTGACTGCGACCTGCTACAGCCATGATTGTAACCATTACTCTCTCAGTCTGCTGTCCATATGAAAATAGACATTGATGATGTGAGATGTCAGAAGTATTTACTCTCTGCCTCCGCAACATACAGTAACTTACTCATTAGGAATCCCTCCGCCCGGCCCGCCGTGTAATGGAGGCTTCTGACCCACACAGCTCAGACCCGTTGTGCTTATACAGCTGATGTTTTCTGGCACGGCTCCCTGAGACTTCCTGCCTCTTTGATGCCCCGTACGTCCACGCTAACGCGCCCCCTGACAATGTGTAACAGCTAATCCATAGTTTGCACTGACGCACACACACACAATGTGATGTGTATAACTCCCTGAGATATGGAGACTCGGAGCCAGTAACAACACAAACAGGACTTTTAATAACAGTTTGTATCATAAAATTCATTTTCAACTAACTGTTTTAATGGATGTGCGCGCGCGTTACACACATGTAACAGCTGTTTTTTATTGACTTATTAATGCATTCATTATAATGTTCACTACAAGTTCCTCATCTGCAGTCAAAATTTTCATTCACTGCTGCAGCATATTATTCTGTAACTATGTGACCGTGTGATATGACCTTGTGTGTTAGAATAACTGCTACTACTACTGCTACATCTACTAAAAAAAATAAGAGTGATTCTTTCCAGTCAGATGTTTGAGAGGACCGTTCTATACTTTTGAATTGTCTTTCATCCTTTACTGATAAATGGTTTATAGTTTAGTACGTGGAGAAGAAACAATGTGGAATGGTTCAGCCAGGCTGACGACAGAAAGACACAACGATCCCTCTGAGCAATAGATGAATCGGAACAGAAGAAACCAGCAGTCATTGGTAAAAGAAGCTGGATGCTTGGCATCAAAATGTGTGCAGATTTAAAAAGGAACAGCTTCTTGTTTCAGTGTCGAGTCTTTCACAATAAAGCAGCATAGAACAAGCTGGAAGGAACAGGCAACATGCTTTCGCACTATTGGATTATCAGCTGAACAAATCACAGTTTAAATAACTTGAGTCTAACCACTGAGTAGACTGCAGAGGGCCCAAAGTCAAAAACAGTTACCCAAAATAGTTTCGAGCCAAAATGCGAGAACCGTTGTGGTTCAATAATGATCGAGGGTCACTTGTGCTTTTCTGGACTGGAACACCAATTCATAATCAAAGGCAGTATTCTCCCCTGGCATGTAACACTTTACGATTTCATCATTTCATTCTTCTTCTTTTGGGGCCAAAACTATTTCATTTTTATATTATACACTTAGTGTCTAAATTATTCTTCATATTCTAATTATACTTTTTGTCTCTGTTAAGATAGAAACAACAAAGAAAATATTATATTTATGATACATTGAATATTGAATCAAATACATTACCAGTCCTTTTATATTTTTTAAACAGTGGGTCTGAATAGATTATGTTTACAGAGTAGTTGCCAATACCACTGTGTGTAGTCACTGTAGTCTGGCCCGTGTGTGTGTGTGTGTGTGTGGTTAAACCCAGAGTGTTACTGAGTGATATCCTGTTAGAGTTAGCCTCCAGGCTGAGGTTTGAACTGCCGGCTGTGGGCGGGACCCTGGAGAGGGCCGAGGGGAGAGAGAGGAAGCAGGGAGCAAGCTGAGCTAAAAGGGAGCAAGATGGAGGGGAGATAGAATATTAAGAAACGACAGAGGTCACAAACAATCCTCATGTGTTATTGAATGTCTTTTCCCGCCCTCTCTCTCTCCACCCACCTTCCCTCTTTCCATTTTTTCATCTCCTTCATGTCTGTAGGAGGTGGTGGTGTGTGGCCACTCTCTGGAGGTGAACGTGACCAGCAGTCTGGATTTCTACCTCAGCGTTGCCCAGGTGCAGCTCCTGCAGCAGCTCCTCAGAGAGAACCTGGTGGGGATGGACGCTCCTGAGAAGAGCTCTGAGGTGCGTGTACTGTAATCAGCAACAATCACTTCGTGAAGTGCCACAGTTTGACTCGCATCCACGTACAAATCACTGCACGGCTCAAAAAACACCGTTTTTCCCGATCCACTCGCCCCTAACTGTCCCCCTCGCTATTTTGGGCGAATCCGACACATTTAAATATTTACTCACTCAGAGCGAGGCTGGTTCTCTAATGTGGCCTTAGTTTACGGCGCCGTGCTCAGCTGCTGCTTTCAGGGTCCTCTCTCTATTGTTTACAGGACAGGGAGCTCCCAGGCGCCGTTTGCCCCGTCTGACCGCTTAATAAGGCTTTTCTAATGGAACACAATATAAAAATATTTACCAGCTGTGGTGAGGATGGGAGTCGCAGAGGAGGGGGGGGTGGGTTAATGGGATGAAATGACGCCAGTGGTTTTACTGTTGTGTCCTCTTTGGATTCATTACGGGAGGAAGTGTGTTACTGGCATGCAGCAACTGCGTCAGATGACTCAGAACCCGGAAAGGCTTCTGTGAAGTGACGTCCTTTGATTCTTAGGACAACATTGCACAAGAGCAGTGATCCCTCGTTGTTTAGTGTTACCACTGACAGTCCTGTAGGAACTAATACAAGCTCAGTCTTTTGTCCAAACTAACAACATTAAAACAAAGGTTAAAATGGACATTAAAAAAAATAATACCTTTATTTATAAAGTGCTTTTCAAAAGAAGTTAGAAAGTGCTCTACATACAATTTAAAAAAACTATAAGCAAACCGTTTATAAAGTATTATGATCAGAAAAAATAGTAAAACAACCGTAAAATCAATAAAAGCCAACTCTGAAATAGTGAGTTTTAAAAAGTGACTTAAAAAACGACGTGTCAGCTTCCCTGATCTCCTCCTGCAGGTCATTCCACAAACAGAGCTCAACTTACTGCAATATTCAGATCACGGGAGGCTCAATAATTGTGAACGGCCAAATTTGTGTAATTATTGTGGCCCTGCAGGACGTCCTAGCCGACATGTCATGTTCTAAAGACGAACGAGAACATCTTTGTTTGGTACTGATCCCCTCAAAAATCACACCGTAATCACTTTTATATGTTTTTTTAAATGAAGATGAGAATAATGATGTACAAATCATCCTATTGATATTGCATATCAGTGAAAATAATCGCAGTTTGATATTTTTTCCCAAAATGGTTCGGCCCTAACATCAAGTCAGTCCGCCTGTCAGATTTGTTACTACGGTGAGAATACGTTGTGTGAAGTTTGCGCACTGCTTTACGTATTCATATATTTAGTTATTTATACAGTCAGTCCGAAGGAGGTGCCTGCTGTGCATCTGGTTCTGATTTGGGTGATCTCGGAGCCCTCACCCCTGACTCGTAATGATTCATGGCTCGATTCTGTTGAGGGGCAGCTAACGGCTGCAGAGGGTTCATGCAGGTTCAAGGCAGGATGAGAGTTCAGCAAGCAGCTATTCAGGGAGGTCCACGATTGGCAACGATGTAGAAAAAAAACAAAAAAACATTCATCTTTACTCCGTAAAGAAAGGTTGAAGTTTCTTTCACCTTTATTTCTCAAGGCGGTGTAAACTGAGCATCTTTTCCAGCTTCATACACACACTGTTCCACACATTCACAGAAAACCTTCCTCTTATGATTTCAATTTTCGTTGCATTTATGCGGCGCAACTCCAGCCGGAGGATCTTGGGATTAAGGGTGTTGCTCAAGGGCACTGCGGCAGAAAGTGTGTCTTTCAGCCATGTTTCCCAGTTTATCCAGAGACGAGAACAGTCGACGTTTTGTTCTGAAAAATCACATCTAACCGCTGTGTTATTGCTGCCTTCGGCTGGATTAAGTGGAATTGAAATGACCCCTAGGTCCAGAGTGATGTAATATAATGATCATCCATCCGCTGTTGAGAAATGGAGTATATATGCTTGGGAAAATTCCTCTCTGCTTTCATTTAATATTCACTTTTTGGTCACAGTTGTTGGGAACTCTCACTTTTTTATTTTACTTTTATTATGCCGTATTAATTTCAGGTGCATTATCCCATGTTCCTTACCCGTCAGGGTTTTATAGTAGGGCCATTATGGAGCGCAACAGTATCATTAACACTGAGGTCAGTCCGTGTGTGTCTTCACCTCGCTGCAGCTGCAGAGCACGGAGGTCACACTGAAGAAATGTGCTCTGGCTTCGGCTCTTTTTGGACACTCTCTGTAAAACTATTTCTACCTCCGTCTGTCTCGGTGTCGTCAGCCTTTTTGGCGGCCACCTCTGTCCGGCTGCTTGGCCCCGGAGCCTGCGGAGAGGGGAGGTCAGTGTGTGACTTAAAGATGTGTCTCTGGTCTCCGCGGGAGCTCATTCTGCAAGCTGCAGAGCCCTCTAGTGGCGCGTTCAGCTACAGCACGGTGACGCACGCCTCTGCGCTCAGAGGGGGCTGCTTCTCTTCACCAGCAGTGTGCTCTGCCAGCAGCCTGCTGTCTACCCCCCCCTCTCACACTCACACATTAGACACAGCACCATCGGGTTGTATCAGTAGTATGTGTGCTGACATTGTTTGGAGTAGGACTTTGGAACAGGTGAATGCTTTTTGATGTAGCTAGAAATCAAACAGATGCCTGTCCACCCCCTGCTAACAGCTTACAAATAATAATCATAAAGTTCAGATGTATTTCCATTGCCAGTTTCCACAATATCAGAATCTGGATTCTGTGTTTTTTATTTTCCAAACCTAACTTCCGTAATGATATTTATAGTATTTGACAGTTTTGTTTGTACTTCCTTTATACAACCTGTTCAAAGGATTCAATTAGAAACAGGTCCTGGATCTCAAGCATCTGGTGCAGGGGGGGGGGGTGCTGTTTTTGTTGTTGTGCCTCAATAAAGCACAGTCAGCGCTGTCCCTGGCAAGAGTTTAAATTAAACACCGCTCACTCTCTCATTTCCAAATCCTTTCCTTTCTTGTTTTTAATTCTTTTTTTCCCCCTTCTCTCTCTCGCTCTAGACATTTAGACATTTTGAGAACATGCTTGTTCTCCACGATCCCGGGCGCTGATTTCAAACTGTTCCCATCTCCCCTCACAGCTGTGTTTTATTGTCTGGGTTAATGAATTTGTTTTGCAGGGGCTTTTTGGGTTTTCTGGCAGTGGTGAGGCGAGCCAGGCACGTGCGTGTGCGTGTGCGTGTGCGCGTGCGCGTGCGCGTGTGTGTGCGTGTGTGTGTGTGTGTGTGTGTGTGTGTGTGTGTGATTTCAGTCATGTTTTAGCCACTGAGCTGTGCTTTGTGTGAGAATCTGTCCACACACATACGCACTTTTATCATGACCCTTGACCCTTGCATGCATACAGACATTGTTATTCTCCTCAGACTCTGTGCATTCGGTGTCATGGTAGCTCTTCGTCCACAGCTTTGATACCACTTAAAAGCTGATTGAGATGCAAATGCAACATGATTTCGAAGCAGAGTTGTTGCTCTGTAAGTCGGTCGCGTTATCAGGATGTTTATTGCACCATTAGCTACGGTCCGTCGCAGGTTGACCTCATCTCTGTATTTATGTTAATGATGATAAAGCGACGCTGGGCTGAGATCAGGCAGCTTTCAGCAGCAGGAGGTCCACAGACAGGGGGTCCGTGAATGGAAGACAGAGCGGCCCTCCGACACTCATCTCGCCACTCTGTCCTCGGGCACAGTCACCCGGCAACTCGAAAAAGTGTACACCCTCACACGCATGCACACACATGCTCCCCACATTGTCGCCATGGCGACCGCCTGCAGCCTCTTATTTGGGAGCCAGCGCTGTGATACTGCTTCATGCCTGAGCAGCTTGTTTGTGTGTTGGTGCTTCAGCTTCGCTGCGAAGTCAGTGACTTTGCGTGGAGAAGTTTGCAGATCTTCATCCAACCGCCACTTGTTCCTTCACTTCACCCACCTCGATGCCACCCGCTCTTCTGGGTCGATTTTAGATAGTATCCTCTCACGGTCGGCGCCACTGTCATGCACTCGCCGCAATGACAAGCTCCCAAAGTATTTTAGTGATGTCCTACCAAACTGGTTAAGAGCCAGAATAGAGTTGTTTTATTTAATTGCTTCCCTCATCCCATGTTGGTTCGTCCCTCTCTTGCTCTCTCTCTCGCACACACACGCACACATGCACACGCACACACTCACACACGAGCAGAGGCAGCCCGGGTCAGCCATGTGCTCGTACCACAGTGTGAGAGGAAAATACCCTCTGGTGCAGGGGAAGTCCCGCTCGGCTTCATCCTCCACCTCATCCTGGGATGATTACACGCATGGGAAACAGGGCTTTAGACTTCCTCCAACACGCATGCACACACACACACACACACTGATGCCAGTGCACGCACACACACTAAGGCAGCACCCATGTTCAGGACTGAGGTATCAGGCCTCACAGGAACCTCTGAATTAGAGTTTTTTAGTAAACACACATGGGGGGAAACCTCTCAATCACTCTTCCCCTTCTCCAGTTTGCATCGTGAGATATGCATCTTTATCTCCCACCCACTTTGTCGTTCCGTCTCAATCTCCTGAGGTCTCTTAACCATCCAGCTCTTTCTTCATTCCCCCTTTTGTTTTTGCCCTTTTTCCTCTCTTTTCCATGCTCTTCGTCTCCTCTCATTCATCTTTTTTTCTTTCCTCGTGGGACTGGCACAGCTCCTGGTTGGAAACGTGTTGGCCCTTCCAGAGCTGGCTAGTTTAGTAGCTTCAGCTGGCTGACAGTGGAGAGGGTTCCTCCTCTGGAGACAGATGGAATGTGACAGTCTGTAGATTATGATATTACTGTCCCATTACACGCCTGCATTAGGGATGCACTCTCACCCAAAGCTGGACTGATGCAGCACCATAGACAGCGTGGGTAGGTGGCCAGCCAAGACCGACCGCCGCGAGGAGTGAATTCACAGAGGGCGCGAGTGCTCTGGTCGGTTGCTGGTTTGGTTTCTCAGTGGGTTTGGACTGCAGTTTTAGGTTGTTAGTGGGGAGGAGGCAGTGTTTTATTGAAGCATGTCTTTTTGTGTACTCATCATCCACACAACCACTCTCAAATACAGTTTGAATATCAAGTTTGGCTCGATTAACTTTCGTAAAGTGAAAACACACTGTGAAAGAGTTAGAGTTAAAGTAAGACCAAACACAGAGGAGTCTCAGACCAGACAACGCTGTGGTAGCGACCTGTCAATCACAGTAAGCCCCGCCCTAAAGCATACTCTGCTTTATGGTCCGTTTGACTCTAAATGGACCATAATGTACTAAATGAACATCATGCTGTATTGAAGAAGACTTGAAACTAGAGATTGAGACCATAAACTCATGTTTACAATGTTTACTGAGGGAATAAATCAAGAGAGAAGTAGAGTCATTTTCTCATAGACTTCTATACAACCAGACTTCTTTGTGCAACCAGATGTTGCGGAGCTAACTCTTTAGCTTGCAGGTGAATAGAACGATGAAACCCGTGAAACGAATGGAGACCGTCCTGCACCCCGGTCCTCTCTCCAGAGTCCTTCACTGTGGGAGAAGGGAAGCTCGGTGACCTATTCTCTCCCTGTTGTATAACAACTCAGCTGTGGTTCACGTAGGAGTACTAGCTGAACGTCAAGAGCACATAAGACGGCTTATCTAAGCCATGGTGTTGTTGACGATCTTGGCTCAGCGAGCGACCTGGGGGCCCATATCCTCGTCTGCGTATGTTTAAAGTAAAACCATTTCCAAGGCCGCTCCTCTCCGTGATGAGTGTTTCATATTGTCTCGTAGCCGTTTGCCTTGAGAACCCGAGTTTCTCCATTCACGACCTCCGATCCTTCCAGGACAGTGAGGTGTCTGAGGAGCTTTTATGTGCTCCGCTGGGCCAACAGAAACAGGGAGACATCAGATGCGAGTGTAAAAACTCCCCAAAGGCGCGGGAAAAAGGAACGGCCGAGAGAGTGGAGACAGCTTCGGAGAGGATGGTCCAGATGACAGAGAACACAAAGGGGGGGGGGCAAGGAGTAAGGGAGAGGTCTGCGGAGATGACACATGACACAGTGAGAAAAGGCCAGTCTGAATCCGGTGTTTGTTTGGATTCCTGGCTCTGTCCGAAACGTTTGCCTGTAAATGTGGGAGCTGAACGTTCGTCAGAGGTCGGCTCTCAACCAGGCCGCCTGGCTATTAGCCCTCTCTGAGGGCCGGATCCCTTTCACCCTGACCTCTTCCCATCCTGCTTAGCGCCGCTTTCCTTCGCCCTGTTGCTGCTCAGAGTAATAATAAATAAGGCTCCCTGCACGGCCATCTCCTTTTCCATTCTGGCTGCCTTACATCTGTTAAGTAAGCGTCGTTGTCTCAGCTTATCTTAAACACACATATTTTCATAGCCAGTGTTCATCTCGCTGCCCTTCTTTTGTTATGAAAACGTATCTTTTTTTCCTCTCTCCCCCCCTCTCGTTTTTGTCCGTGTCTCACTGACCCTCCTGTGTGAATCAACTGCTAATTGACAGCCAGTCATAACAACTCACCTTGGCTTTTCAGCCCCCCCCCCCCCTCCTCCTCCTCCTCAAAGCATGGCCTAGGCACATTCTTAAATCGTGCCCCCCCTTGGAAACTCAATCTATTTGAGATCAGTAGCAGCTGAATTTGCTCTCCCCTCAATCGGTTTTGGCGAAATTGGCGTGAAAACTCCAGATAAAAATCACGGAGGTTGGAATTCTGTTAGGGCAGAGGGGGAAACAAACGGCGCCTTTGAGGAGAGGCAGTGGGCCCCCGCCGTGAACCCTGGGATCGGGTGTCGACTCAGGTGAGGAGGAGTCAGGAGTGCCCCCCGTCTTTCTCTCTCTCTCTCACTCTCACTGCCTGCAGGGGAAACCGGGTCACACTCCCAGGGGACCAGTAAAAGCAGGGCACACCAGGCCAACTAGAGCAGACACATATGAACACACACCATGGTAGACTTTGTTCTGTGGAAAAGAGATGATTGTTTTTTGTCTGAGAGGTGAAAAGAGGAAACTGTTGTTTTTTTTTCTCTACACCTGTATAAGCAAGATTCCACCTAGAATAAGGTGATGGAGAGTATTGAGTTCTCTCTCTGTGACTTACATGTTGTAGTAAAAACGTGTGTGTGTGCTGGAGCATTCAAGTGGTTTTTACGTGTGCGTACATACATGTTGTCTTTGACTAATACAAACATACAGTATCTTCACTGAAGTACCGCTGAGTTCCTCCTGGACTGATTTCATGAAACTAAATATTTACCCTGAAATGAAACCCTAAAAATTCACACATCGTTCCAGGTTTTTGGAAGATTTTCCATGGTTCCAGGCACTTCTGTGTCTATGATACTAAATTATCCAGGTCGCATAGTGGTAAAATAAAGTAATAATAGACAATGTTGAGATATGAGTCAATATTTAAGTCATTTTTTTTCAAGCAGAAAGTCCAAACAATTGTCAGTTTCAGCTTCTTAAATGTGAGTATTGGCTGCATTTTCTGTTTTATTATTGTAAACTGACTTTCTTTGGCTCATGGTTGATTAAAACAAGCTCTGGAGTTTTGTGACGGGTATTAGACCAAACATTTAGAAAATAATCACCACGTAAGTCAATAATGGAACTCGTCATTAGATGCATCCCTAACTGTGAAATTATTTGATTTATTAATTATTATAATTTTTCCTTACTACTTTTTTTTTTCATCATCAGACGATTGTTCACTTCTTTATCCATTGCACGTTTTACACACGTTACATAAACAAATTACAGACAACAACTACAGTAAGAGACACAAAACTCAACCAAACCAAAAGCTAACTAAAACACCGAAAAACATATTTAAAGAAGAAAGAAATCAATTAAATTAAATTAACAAATTAATAAAAAGGGGGGAGGATGAGGGTGGTGTAGGAGAGGGAGGAGCATTACCTGTCTATTGCCAATCTTATTTAATGTCTATCTTTGGGGTAAATATTTTCAATATCAGCTCAAAGGTTAATATTTGTCCAAATTGTCCAAAATGGGTCCTATTGTGGATAGCCATGAGATTAGATAGACTTTATTTCAGACTCAGGGTCCATAGAGACATAGATAGACTTTGGTGTATGTGACTGTTTCCATGTTCTTGTCCCCTGCTTCATGGCCGTCACATGCTCTATCTAAAAAGATGCATGTCCGCCCATTTCATCTTGATCTAGTTAATTAATACACAAAATATTTTTTAGTTTCAGAGATTCTTTTAAGTCAAATAATGTTTTTTTAAACCTCTTCCCAACAGGGTATCAATATTGGACATGTGCAGAAGGTGTGTATAGTTTGCTTTCTGATATCTGTTTCTTAAATACATATTTAAAGAAGCATTCTTCTATGCATACCTCTAGTGCTGTCTCTGAATGTCTTTGTACATGAGGCTTGTGTAACCCGGCCCTGAAGCCCGATAGAGGCACGTGAACCCAAATGAAATGCAGGCAATGCGAAAGGAGACCCAACTGTAAAACGTCGCTCAGATGTTCTGGATAATCAAGAGGTGGGCTTCATTCCGTACCTCACCTGTTTCCGTTTGTCTGTTTTGGAGCCGCTCCCGTGGTTCAGATGTGCATGACGAAGATGAATCATCACGTGCACCTCACGCATTCCAACACTTGGAACGGTCCACCAGCTCAAATCCATTCTTGATAATGTGTTCATTTGAGATGCAGTATTTTGCCAGTGCTCCAGCCAGAGCGGAGTGTGTGGTGATGACTTTGTTCGTTTTGCACTTTAATGTATTACAGGTGTTCCCTCCGTGTTCAACTGTGCTTCTGAATCCCACCAGTGCAACCTCGTGATCAGGTCTCAAACACCTGGAATTGCTCTTCCTTCTGCAATGTCCTCTTGACCCCTTTGTCCAATGCAGCAGATCATTTTTTTTTTTGTCTGCTTTCTTTTTGCCCCGATGTGTCCTCCAGTCTTGTCCTCTCTGTCCCCCCCTTATCGAGGCCCTCCCCGCTAACCCAGATGGGGGGGGGGGGGGTCTTGCGTCATTCTCCTTTGAGATCCTAACGTACAGCACATCAGAGCCTTTGTCTCACTCAGCCCTGGGAGCACATCCAGAGAGAAATTAAAGGAAGATTACTTCAATCCTCCTCTTCTAATTTCAGCTCTGTAAATAGACGGCGGGTCCAGGACCGTTCCTGTCTTCACGCTGCTCTTTGAATTCGTATGCAACCTTATATGCGTGTTTTTGTGCTCATTTCTGAATGCGAGCACAGGCTGGTTAGTGTGTCCTCTCTTAGCTGTGAGTGTGTGTGTGTGTGTGTGTGTGTGTGTGTGTTGGGGGGCTGTCCACAGCAGCATCGCTCTCAGGCCTCAGTAGACCACCTGGATCTCACCCCCTACACTTCTCGCCCTGTCCTGCTCCCAAACGGCCTCACCTCACCTCGGGTCCACGTTGTTTCCCCGTGACCTCGTTACCAAAGCAGAGAACACAGACCGTCGCCGCCAGGCAGCCGCTTCAGAAGAACACTTTATGACCTAATGAAAGGCATCTCCGCTGCTTTTTTGAAGTCCCTCAGACGTCTGCTTTGCTCGAACCACCGAGGCCCCGCACTGAACACAATGCAGTCTGAAGTCTCTTTTGTTGTTTGTTTGTTGAAAACATAATGCCAAAGCTAATGACGTTAAGTTGAAAAGCTTGGATGAGTGATCTCGAGGGCCAGGCTGAAACCTGATGATCGTTCTGCTGCATGGCTCTCTGCTGTACTGTCTTCACTGCGTGCGTGCCGCTGAATCGTGGTGCTTTGCCACACTGCACTTTACCCACGACATAAACAGTGACACAGGGAAAGAAGGCTTGCATTGAAGCAGTGCTCTTACAACTAATTCTTGTCATGGAGAGTAGAAAATATCGATACCCTTGGGTACCACGATTTATCATTTGGCTCTACTCCAGAAAGGAAGTAGTGTATGGGCACACCACTAATGTTTTTTATGCATAATGCTGGTGTTTTCTTTCTACTATACTTTAATTCCTAAATATAGATTTAAAAATCTGAATATATTGCCTTGCTTACAGTTTGGCAATATATGGCAATATATTGTATGGTATCCCCTGTACACAGCCCTACAATATTGGTAAGTTAAGTCAGACACTTCATTGTCCACAATGTGAGGAATTGTCTTTGGCTTCACCACAATCAAGAAGACTTAGACTATAGTAAGAGACAGTAAAAACATCGGAGGTGCTTAGAGTTTAATCATATGCAATCAAATACAGTTCAGCCCTGTAGGCTACGATTAATGTTTAATAGTTTAGTTGAGTTTGGGATTTCTTGTAGACATATTTGGTTGCTCGTGATGGCGTAAAGTTTCTTCCTGGGGAAGACAATTCAAATTGAATGGATGGGGCGAGTGCACTTGTTGTGTCCCGAGCGTTCTCTTAGGTGTGCGGTACAGGCCTGCTGCTCGGTTGCATCCGCGCTGTAGACATTTAAAGTCAAATTGCGACACTGCAGAGCTTACACATTCTCTAACAAGCTTCCCCGCAGCATGTCTCACAGTAGCTCACCCACAGTCAGACACCTCACACCCCACAGCTTTCAGACGCCACCGTCACCATCAAGCCCACCTCATTCAGGGACTCCTGACCGGAGCCTGGATATTAGATTAGAAAATGACCCCCGCACAAATCTCTCAAACCAAATAGGGACAGTGACAGCTAATGAGAGCCAGTTGTTCTCTACTCCATTCCCATGGAAAGAAAGAAAGTAAAGAAAGTCTGACGATGACTCTGCTGCTGCTATAGAGGCCAGGATCACAGCAATTAATGACGGACCCCAGGGTGCCTCACTTTCACTCTTCTTGCAGCGTTTCCTCTAATCCCACCTTTCTCCACATCTGGCCTTCATCGTACTTTAATCAGTCACCAAATAAAATGTTAGCAGTCTGGCTGCAGTTGTCCGGGGATGTAAGACAAGGAGTTATAATCTAGATGTTTTTGTATTTCATGTAGAGGGGCCATTCATCCATTCATCATCCGCATTCTTCCTGCCAAGAATCTCTCCGTTGAGCTTTAGCCCCCATGATAACTATCATAGAATTTCAACGTCTCCGCTGTCCCCGTTTTGTTTACTATATGGCCGATAAATCTTGTTTATCGTCAGTGATGGACGCATTTGGCGATAAAGTCCGCGCGGCAGCATCCGGTTCCAGCCAAGAGATTATGTGGGATGAGCCGAGAGAGGCTGTGTATCATTTCTGAACGCTTGCATCATGACGGTGGAGCCACTTCCCCCTTTGTTTGTTTTCACTAACACATTCGTGGTGTTAATCTAGAAATGGTCTTCTGGCATTGTTTGAACGCTGACTAATAAACCACATCGTGCTTATACAAACAGCCAGCGTGTCCTCTCAGTCACCCCTAACCCCACCATTGGATGCGATAGGCGGATCCCAATCAGGGTTTTTCCGTTTAGATTGGTGCATCCGTCGAGGGTGACGGAAGCAATACGTCTCCTGTCAGAAATCATTCTCTATTGCCAAAGCTTACGAGCGGTATGGTGGGTTTGGCGAGCACAGGGAAGGCCTCGGTCTCGAACCCACCCGCGTTGAGCGTAACGCTGCGGCCTGCCGAGTGTCAGAGCTCTGGACCCAACTCCACTCTACTAAGCAACGGCAGTCTGCCTTGTTTGTAAGCAAACAAACATCATGTGCAGAACGGTTTTGTAGTTCATTGAATTCTAAAACAGAGGCTTTTGGTCTCTACATCTGCCGGAGCCAGGTTTTTGTTGAGCAGCACGCTGCAGCTCCACCAGATGGACCGCATTAACGCACCCTTTTCGCAATTTTCATCTTTTCATTCTCCAGCCTTTTTATCAGTTTGCATCTTTTGTTTCTGGGCTGAGGCTTTGCCAAGTCGTAAAAGCAGCTGGAAACATCTCTGTATTCACGTTTCCTCGTCTGTTCATCTTTTTTTTTCTTCAAATTAGGTGTTTCACAGGCATTCCTCTATGTAGACCATACTCCTCACCTCTCCTCCAGAAGGTCTTTCCGGATGAAAAAGGGTTCCAGCTGACCCAGAGCTTTAGGAATGTCAACACGCATGAATTGTTACTGTCACACTTCCCCCCCTGTACTGCATGTCACGAGGCATCAAGGGAAGAAGAGAGTGTCCAGCAAAGTAAGCACAATAATCTCTAATTCTGTCCAAAGCACAGACTGAGGGACTACGGAGAGAAGAAAAAAGGACGTCGTCTCTGGTGCTGTTAAACCCTGCAGGAGCAAACTCACCCACCAGCATCACCGGGTGGAGGGAGCTTGTTAAAAGACGGCCCAACTGTGTTTAAAATACAGTTGACAGTCCCTCCGAAGCACTCGGCATCCATTTGAGAGCTCCGGGGTCGCGACCTTCCGCTGCCTCTTTGTTGTGGTTCAGTTGAAGTGCATAGCAGGTTGCCTTTGTTATTGGAACAAAGTTGAATGTATTAAATGACCGCCTTTGATGCCCTTTTTTTTCCGCTTTGTGGCCGCTGTTACGGCGCACAAAGAGCGGTGACTTCATATTATAAATGTCTTCCCCCCTCTATTTCCCTCCAGAAAATGAGAGAATGAATTGCGGCCTTTATGGCGTTTGGTTAAGTATTATTGTTATTATTTTGGTTTAAGATGAGGTATTGCCGCATTGAGGTTTTCCTCCATCAGCACAAAAGCTCAGAGGCCTGCTTTTCGGCTTTATGGCCCCGGTAAACAATAGCGGGTAGCACAGCAGGGGCCCAACCTGTAAACTCTGTAGTCAAGATACAGAAGTTAATTTCCACGCTGGCCTCTCCTGCAGGCTAGTAGCTCAACTGAATGGTCCTGTCAGGGACATTTAGTAATATGACTTCCAGGTTTTTCAACAGGAATTCTACTGTAGCTACAAGAGAACATGGGGGGGGGGGGAACTGTGATATACATTATGCAATTTTTCAACGTGAAATGATTGAAAAGCGGGGACATGATATAGTTAAATTAAGAATTGTGCCTGTAATGTGTAACCCACATACAATTCTCTAAATGTCACTGACCTGTTTCACTCAACACTGAAGTTCTCTTTATACCACGCTGGCTTGACCTTCTGCCACAATTAGCACTGTTGTCACTTCCTAGTGATGTCAGTCCACCAACCTTTCCACTCAGCAGCACTTTGATTATGTCACCATCCAGTATCCATGCACTGTTGTCATAAGCCTGTCATGTGTTTTTAGTGGCATATTGTACTTTTTTCATGCTGTCCATTCATATATCTTTTAAGCCATCCTACAAATACAGTGAACATGTATTCATTTCTTTTTCTCTGCTTTTTTTTGGCTCCCTATTTGGGTGCTTTTCATGAAGCTTTTGTTTTATAACCTAGACTTCAGTGACGATGTGTGGCTGTTAAATGGACCCTCCTGAAAGGAATAACGGTCACCTTTGTTACCGTGACTTTATTTATTACATTATTTCCTGTCAACTGCCATGGACTTCTATATCTTAAAACATCCACAATTGTATGTTCCCTCATCTCTGAACCCCAAATTGCAGCCCACTCTTCATTCATCTGGAAACGATCAGCCGCGTATGTGGTATTCTCGTGTAAAAAGGGATGTTGTCATGTTTCGACCAGCCGGCCAACACCGTAATCGGGTGGCATTAGGACGATGTGACATTTGCTTCCGCACATTAGCCCCCCTCCGGCCGAGCTGCTCCGAGGTTACTCTGACAGAAATATGGGGTCAGAGGTCGGTATGGATGCATTCCCACATGATCGGCACTTGGGAGACTCACGCTTTCACACGTTGGGGATTATCCTCCTTTTTTTCCAGAATGTTCTGCCTCGAAACTCTTGAGGGGATGACCTCATGATTGGCTTTTGTGTGTGTGTGTGTGTGTGTGTGTGTGTGTGTGTGCGTGTGTGCGTGTGTGCGCGCTCGCATAATCACGAAGTTCAGAGAGAGATTGCGTTGGGATCTGGAAACAGTGCTTGAGTGAAGCCATTATATAATAATATAAAGTAATGGTTGGATAAGGGGGATTTCAGCTGGGACCAGGCCCCACAGCTACAGTGCATGTTTGTATTCTAAATTTATTGCCCCCTGTCAATGAATAAATTGGCGAGAGGTTAAAGCATGTAGACTGCAGAGCCGTCAGTTTATGTTTTCTGTGTGTACCTGCTCTCTTTTTCAACTGAGCTCCAGGAAGTAATCCAGTTTTTAAAAGTGCAGCTGAGATTAAAGCCTGGGAAAGCAACCGTCTTCATGTGTGTTTACGCCGAAATGTTTGCGATTGCATGCATTGATTCAAACTATAGGAATGGTATGCTGTATTCTCATTGTTTCTTTTCCTCCAGTTGTGTTCCCCATTATCCGTTATTCCACTTGTAAGCACATCTAAATATAGACCAAGAATTTGCTTAAGGGGCACTCTCTTAGTAGTGGCGGTTAAAGAGAAGACGGAGTATTTGCTGTAATTGTAAATGCATGTGTACGGCCTGAGCTTGGGAAGAGAGACGGAGCTGGCAGCTCCTCCTGGCCGCTCACTCTCTCCCCAGCTGCCGTGCAGCTTATTTGTCCCCTCAGACGCGGGTGCGCTCTTCAGAGTGGACATTTTGCCTTTTTTTGTGAATACCTTTTGCAAATACCTCCTTACCTCAGCACCCGCTTAACGCAACACACATGGAGAGGAGTCCCGGGCCCTGTTTCTGTGTCTCTCCCCTCCCCATTGCTTGGAAAATCTTTCATTTTTGCAGGAAAGAAGTGCACACATCCTGTCCTTATTAGCCGATCCTATAGCAGCCCCACACATGAGCCCCGGACCAACAGAACAGAGCAGAACAGGCGGGCGGGCATGCCGCAGCGTTTTATATGGCTCTTGTTCTTAGCCTTTGATGACACTGTTTAGAATAGGAAATATCTAATAAGTCAAGTATTCTGTCTAATGTGCTGCCAGTGGGTTTAGTATTTGCCTGGAGGTCTTGAAACACTATCTCCGCCACAGCAATAATATACATTTAAAATTCTCATGGAGCGGGTGGGAGGGAGCGATGTATAGAGAGAGAAGGGGGGGGGGGGGTGCTGAGGGTCCATGCTGTAATAGCAACCATGTGCAGGTCGGAGGGAGAGGAGGGGACATACCTTGGGTCTTTTGAAAGCTCTCTTTTTCGTATGTCTCCTCTATTTTCAATTTATCACAGTCGTGTTTCAAAAGTCAGCAGTAGCTAATGGAAACTGATGTGGCCGTTAACATGAATGGGAAACATGGGAGGAGAAAGGCCTCAATAACTGGCATGTTGGTGGAAATGATGATGATTGATAGGCCTGGGTCTCTTCACGATGCACCTGACAAACCTGCAGCTATAAGAGGGAAGCTTCATTGCAATGACACAGTTGAGTAAACTGAAAGGACCTTGATCGTTTGCCCTCTTTGCCTTTTGTTTTTCTCCATGTTTACTTTCTGAGAAAAGAACCTGTCAGTTCTATATAAACACGTGCAGTCATTTATTATTTGCAAGGTAGTTTTATGTGTTTGTATCGTTCCTGTCCCCTGGGAGCCACTGGTGGCTTCTTTATAGTCTCGAAGATGGCATGCTTTGGTAGCAGAGTAAAGATGCCTGTTTTCATTGTCGCTCCAAACCCAGCAACCTACTCGGTTGATTTATATCTTCTGTCACTGAAAGCTTTTTATTGCCACGGCGGCTGGAACTCTCCCGACATCCGTCAGTCGGAGCCGAGCATAAAGCCCCGGCCCCCTTAGACACAATACCACAGTCGCTGAATGGAACAGGCCCTTTTTTTTAAAAAGACATTTCCAATATTTGCAAGAAGTGCAAAATGATTTTAAGGCCGTGGAAAAAGCCCCAGAGCCTGCCTTTAATGTCTCTGTGGCTATTCGATCATCCCCTTCTTTGGTGAATTGGTCCATGGTTTTAATCAAGCCAGTTATTTGGTTTGTGTCCTCTTGTAATGTCAGGATTTAAACAAGAAAACAAAAAAAGATGCTCTCATCTATTTATATTTGATGCTGCGATTCCTACACAGCATCTTGGTTTGGTTTGAGGTAATGCACTTTGTTTTAATGCAAATCAAGCTTTTGCACATGTTTAGAGTCTTCTTTATCTCCCCTAAATACATGTATTTGGGGAAGGTATTGTTCGTAGTTTTTTAACTTCTACTTTTTGCAAATGATGTCTTTTACTGATATAAAGTAATAACTGCTGTTTGTGTGTGCACCTTACATCATCTTCTGTCTATTTAACTGTATCTAGATGGAAAAAACTGAAATCAAAACAGAGCAGATGTGTGCAAACTGCATTGGGCAGCACTTAGAATACTAAATAGTGCAAACATTAGGTGCAAGTTACACATTTTTACCTTCTTTTTTAATTTCATTATCGTTCTTCAAAACCAACATTTGCTCATAAAGCAGGAAAACTGTGAACCCAGCCATACCTCTCTCGTCTCTGTGCACAGGTGCGTCGATGCGAGCAGAAGCGGGGCCGCCGCGACCCCGCGGCTTGTGCCGACTCTTCGTCACGCCACAGCGGGACCGGGCAGGACAGCGGCTTCGGCAGCGACAGCGCCCGCATCCGCATCGTCCAGATAGAGCAGCAGAGCGGGGCCAGCCACCACCGCATCGCCCGGCCCTCCCGCAAGTCCACCATCACCAAGAACCTCAGCTTCATCCCTTTTGATGTCTTCCTCACGGCCGGCAAGCTGTCCGTCATGACCTACGCATGCTCCAGTGCCCCTAAGGCCCTTCCCTCGTCGTCGGACACACCCAGCACACCGGAGCAAAGGGAGCCTGGGGACAAGGTAGACCACAAGCCCCTGACATGGAGGCTCTCTCGTGTGTCACCTCCTGGATTTGTCACTTTTCCATATGTGCATATTTTTTACACAATAGCAATATGTGTCATATATGTGAGCATTGCAGTGGTGTAGAAGTACAAAGGAATCATATTGCACAGTTTTCAAATCAACTTTGCAATTTGAAATCACTTTATATGGTTTATGAGAGGAATTTCATGCAGTCCACATTCATAGAACTGAATTTAATCCAACACAATGACGTGTTTTATGCTTTTGCTGTACGGTTCGTTAATTCAATCTGTGACTGCCCATCTAGCCGACGAAAGACTTCAAATATATATGTATAATGTGTATTAAAGAGCTGCTCTTTGCACTCATTTCAGGGGTAATTTGATCCAGGCTGATATGTAAGTGAAAGACTTCTGGGCACCGACTCAACACTGTCCCACAAACACACACTTGTCACAGGCATTTAGAACTCTCAGGTTTTCATTCTTGGTAATAAGAATGTCTATTTGCTCACTTCTACACTGAGTGGCCGTTTGATTTGGCACATCATGTTTTGGTAAACAGCTAGTTCAGTGGATGTGTGTGGATAAGATCTGTGTAAACTGACGCTGGTGAGTTACGGTGGACCGAAACGTTAGTAATGTTCCCAGCATCTCGTTGAATCAGTGCCTTAAATTATTGCATTTTGTGGAAATTGAGGTTTGACACTAAACTAAACTAATCTCTGCATCTACCATAGGTGGGAAAGAGTGCTCTGAACCAGCCTGAGGTCCCGCCCGAGTCTCCTCCGGTCTCAGCCTCCCCCGCTCCAGACCCACCTCCGGCTGCCCAGGATTCCCTCGCCGGCCTCACCGCCGAGGACATCCTCAACAGCAACAACTCCCGGCCGGCCTCTCCGCTGGCGAAGGGCGGCCTGCTGTCCCTGGGCGGCCTGCCAACTCCCAGCCGCTCCTCGGCCCGCCAAGCGCTGGGCGTGACCATAGTGAGGCAGCCGGGGAGGAGAGGGGTCGGGGACCAGGTGCTGGAGCCCCTCCTCTACATCCAGGTGATGCAACCCTCGGCCCTGCTCAGCTGCCACCACCGCAAGCAGAGGATGGAGCTTTCTGTGTTCGACGTGGCCTTAAGAGGAGTGGCCTCTGATTATAAGTGCCTAGGTAAGAGAGATCGGGGGGGGGGAGAATGGTACGAAAGGGGTCTGTTTAGAGTAAAGGGTGGGATTTAGATCTTCTGATTTAGATATAGACCCTATTTAAAGTAGAGGGAATGAACACCTTTATACTCTCAAAGGAAGACTATCAGACAAGCAAATATGATATTTAAATGTTAAATATGTTGAGGCCATCTCTTATCAGACCTGTTCTCTTTCTCAATCTCCTCATCCTTCATCCAGACCCAGGAAAGACTCTGCCAGAGTCTCTGGACTACAACGTGTTTTGGCTGCAGACGGTAGCAGGAGAGTCGGACATTAAAACGGGCATCCCTCCACCTCTGCTCTGCCTCCAGATCAAAGATTTCCTCAATGGACCGGGTGGGGATCGCGCACACTCAAACACACATTGTTCATCACATGCCGCCCCGTGCGCTCACGCTCTTTTACTATTTCTAAAGCATCCGTTTCACGTTTAATACTGTTTTCAGGGGGAAATGCTGTACAGCAGCAAGGCGAGCACACACGCATTAAAACACACACACACGCATACACACTGATCAAAGTAGCTGTGTGGGCACATGATGAGCAGTGTCATTGTTTTCTACCGTGGGCCACTGATAACACACCCTCCTGTGTAACGTCCTGTGGATTGGCCTTTCGCAGGGTTTGGTTGTCTATTTTTAGACTGATATGATATCCATATGAGCAGCTTTAAGCTAAGGTTGTTGACCCAAGGGTGTGGCTCACATCCTACCCAAATACTACAACAGTGAATCAAAGCATGGAGTGGGCTATTGAGTGTGTGCAACCTTGTAATTCCTGTGAGGGTCTTCGAGGAAAGGGTGCGTAGGCGCAGGACATCCTTCAGAGTTCAGCTCCCCGAGCCCAGCGGGCCAGATGCTGCAGATGCTGCGGACACACACTCTTGACATATAGTCCGTCTTCTCTCCACATGCATACAATCAAGAGCACATACTGTGCATGTCCACACAAAAAATGGAGCTCGGGGCCGAACCGTAGGTGTTATTGATGATGACTCCCAATCCCTTCCTGCTGCTGGCGGAAGAGAGCCCCAGCTTCTCCGTCCACCTGGAATCACACGACACAATGCGGGCCCTCTGCAAACACGCAACGCAGCCGCACACCACCACCGACGTCCACCTACCCCTCCGCTCATTCCAGATGGCGGCAGCAGTCGAGTTACAGCATGCACGACCTTTCCACGAGGCACGAATTACATCAGTCGTGTTTTGAGCTTGTATGGTAAATAGGATTCCTGTCTGGCGCGGGAGGTTGATGTAGCGAGTAAAGAGAAACCGTCCCTCAACATAGAGAGTCTGTACTGCGCTGACCTCTGATCTCCCTGTGGAGAAGAGCAAGAAGGAAGAACAGCAGCAGATGTAGTATTGTTTCCAAAGGTTAAATAAATATTGAAATAGATTCAGCTTCACTTTGTGTATTTATCTATCAGAAATTGCATTACATTTTACAACTTAATGGGGTTTTATTAACAGGATGTTTCACAGAACGGGGTCACAGCCTGTCGTATCTCTGTTACATTACGCCGTCTGACTGCGGTGTTATGGTTGAAAGCGCAGATGTCGACGTATGTCAGGTGTTTCCCCTTGAACCGGGCGAGAGCGGAGCCGTCCGCACAACTTTCGATCACAATCACTCACATTCATCCTCCTCCTGCATGCGCACGCACGTGAAACAACGTGCTCCCACATGACTCACAGGATCCAGGCTCAGTGTGAGGTTGCCCCGGGTCAGGCTGTGCTGGAAATATCTGGAATTGACCACACATGCTACTGGTTCCCCCCTCACAGGCATACACACACACACATTTTGTTGTTTGGTTCGATGACTCTCTGGTGGAGATAATTATCCTCTCCAGGGATGGGGGAGCAAAGGAAGACATTACAAAGAATCAGTGAACGGATGCTAACTTTTGTGTGGAGTACAGTAATGCCTGTTGTTTGAACCTGAACCGAAGCATCAGTCATAAGACAGTTCAGTAAATGTCTTGATGCCTCAGTCGAGTTTAATTGTTTGGATTCACCTCATTTGAATATGAAACAAAAAGAGGTGCAAAGGAAGGATGCAGGGAGTATCGATGAAGACAGGATCAGGGGGGAAGAAGTGCATCAATTCCCTGGGGTTTTCACAGACGGCTCATTTGCACGTGCAAGACTTTACAAGTGTCTATCGCTATGTGTGTTGTGTCTTGCGATGTGTATCATGTCTGGCGGCCCCGCTTTGATTCGACAGTGCTTCACATTTGATTTGTTCCAACGAGGCGCAAACGGAGAGCAGACCGCCGCGAGGCCACGTCTCGCTGCGTGTTTATGGCAATGTGCTCGCAATTTCAGCAAACCAATCAGAGCTGCCCTCCCAAGGATGCCGAGTGGGAAACACTTGTAACATGTGTACTGTAAGCTGGATGGTGTTTCAGAGCTGACCCTCACTCAGCAGCCGCTCATCACATACACACACACACACACACACACACACGTGTGTATAAACACTGCTAATGCAGATACATACAGGAAGCCACATTTGTAAACCGGGAGGGTTCAAGGCTTGACCGGCAAACACATACATGATAAAAGGCCGGGATGTTTTTTTTTTTCAACATGAGCAGGGTTCAGTCAGAGACGCTTCTGAAGGGAGACGGTCCATTGAGACTCAGTTTCCTGTATCTGTGTCACGTGGGTTTGGCTACTGCCCCGCAGCAGGCCCCCGACTTTAATAACTCCAAAGGGAGTATTGAGCGTGAACATAAGTTATGACCGATTATTACGCCCCATAGTCACCAAAGTAAATATCAGACCCATATTTCACAAGCCATATATCTGCCGAACATTCTGACACTAATATGGCATTTTTCAACACACAAATCAGGACACAATTTAATAATTGTCTCAGCAACACACAGATTTCTGTGATGCTAAATATGGCTGTTTGCTGTGCAAATATCTAATCTTAACAAAAGAAAATATAACTACATAATACACACAAATCAGGAGTACATTTTATTTAGTTTCAAGACCTTTCTCTGTTTCAGCAACACACTCGTGAGATCTGGGAGCTAACGTTAGCGAATGCCCTCGCTAACACATTTTTGTAATGAAATATGCTAACAGCAGTTAGGTGTGTAAATACCTATTGTTAGCAAAAGGAAATATAAATAGATTGTACAAATACAACTCATTCTAATTTCATCCAATCTTGTAACCAATTGGCTATCGGTCGGTACTGATAAGCCTCTGGGGGCAAGGGTCTACATTTCTGGGGTTTCGGTATAGCTAGCGGATTTCGGGGCCAAGACTTCCTTGTTCCAAGGGCTGCTCGTTGTTTACAGTCTGATTAGCAACTTCAGATGCAAGACTCGAGTTGGAGTTGAGAGGCGACATGTACGACCTGATTGTTTCCCAAGTTTACAAACTCATTTTAAACCAATAAAAAGCGAAATCATCGTGAGACGATAGCCGGTCGGTTCCCAGATTGCGCTTCAGCCGATGCGCTGCGACTCTTTATCTCTCCACACAAACTGTTGACCTGCATTCAACCAAAAGCCACTTCAACGTGATTGGTCAATACTACATTATGATATAGATCATAAAGTTCACAATACTTCCAAACGAGGTAGGGGGATGGGAGGGAGAGGCGAACAGCCCATGACCTCGGGGGACAGGGAGTGTCTGCTATTTCAAAGCGTTGGCAGAGCTTCATCTTTGTTACGGAGCATCGTTGGTTCAGGGATTGACATGCCAGCACACAACACACATACACTTTCCCCCCTCTCATCTTCCCTACTCAGCTGCAGTCTTTGAGAGGGTCAGTGAGCGAGTCCAGAGATGTAACTGCTACCACTTGGAGACGGGAGAAGCAACAGGTGATAGATTAGCTAGAACAAATTGGAACCATTACTCTCCCGCGTCCCTGGTTCCCGTCAAGCCATGGGCTCGCAGAAATGTTGTCAGTTACTGTATACAAGCCTGTGCCCCTCCGAACCATCCAGAACCACTCTAATTCGAGTCAGATGCTATCTGAGGCGCGTGTCACTGGCCTCACTCGGTATGAGGCTTTTTCTTTTTTTTTCTGTGAAAGTAGGATTCTACAGATACCCACTCCAAAGAAGAAAAGGTTGGCCCTTACAAACACAGATGTACACGCATACCCTTCACATGCGGACCCTGTGTAATTGGACACATTGCCACCTTTGTCAGATGCAGGCTTTCTTCTTGTTGAGAGTTAAGCGTAGAAGTCAGCTCCAGAAATCAAAGGTGGGGTGGGAATGAAAACAATGTTCGCGGCGAGCTGCGCATACGCACAACCCCAACGCCAGGTTCAAAGTGGGGACGGCGTCATGCATGACCTCGCCAGAGAAGAGGCACGGCAACCTGGGTAATAAGCATATTTGATCTGTGTGTGTGTGTGTGTGTGTGTGCGCCTCTGTCAGACCTTGATCTTCCACTTTCTCCAGCGCTAATAGAGGCTGACACCTGAGAAGGGCCGGCCTATGATTCCCCCCAGCCTGTTCACATTAAGTTCTGTTCTTTAAAAGGTATGTGAGCACCGACACCACCTCTCAACCTCTAGGCTTGATGCTTTGCTCCGTGCGCAGGAACTTTACTCTCCAGATAAAAGCAGCCAGTAGTCTTATGGCTGAAGCCATGGTGTTCCCAATAAAAACACTCGTATGTGCTGGAAAAGCCCTCTTTATACTCCCCGATGAAAGTGCCACCGCGCTTTCAATCACTGATATTTCCTCCGAAAGCATAACAGGCACTTCTGAAAGAAGCGTTGCGTAACAGTGTTTCACAGGTCTTCATCATAATGCTGCGTCACATCTGAATCCATAAATATAGGATTTATTTGCAGCTCAGTCTGTAAATCGTATAAGTCTATCATGGCTTGTTAATAGATTTTTTTTGTTTATTTTGTTTTTGGCTGAGGTTTTAATTTCCTGGTTTTATGCCGTCTTCGCCTGGATAGTGAAACCGCACGGAGCCCCACTGCGTAGTCTGTCTCGGACACACACAGCTCAGGAGAAACAAGTAAACGTAGGGGAAACGACACAGATGCACTCGACTCAAAGACACATACTGCTGGGATGTGAGTTTATTGGACTTCTGCGAGAGATTCATCTTTTGGCTTCGCTCCACCGCAGTAAAAATGCGCTCCGTCGGTTGCTGGATAAAGCCAGGGGGGAAGCATGTACAGATGCTGTTCCCTCTCCACGGTCCTCTATGGAGAGTTTCTCCCTGAGTTCACACAGCTTAGATCAACTAAGTCAGATGCACTTCATCCTGATGTCCTTTGACAAAGTAGATTTTCCTTTTACTGATCTGTCAAAAAAGTGTATCAGTCAGCTGAACTGCAGTATGTTGCATGTCTCAAGTCATTTAATGGGATGCAACTAATAAATAAGCTGCATGCTGTACTTAATTCCCTTTCCCATTGATCATAAATATTATCAGTGAAAACAGTTTTGGCCAACAAACATAAATCCTTTTTGAAGGAAATTGTAATGTCCTGACCTGCATGATGTGCAGTTTGCAAGAAGTCATTGCTGAATGCTGAAAGCTGTATGTGGTCGCTCAATTCACAGGAGACAACTCCAGCTGTGTCCAGATAAGGTCCTGACTTTGTGTTTTAGGTTCCTTCAAATACATGTCACAGCTATGTGTGATGTGCATATGGGAATCTGCACAATGCCAGGCAACCACATCAGACTTTTTACTCATCATGTATGTCCCATATCAAGGAAAAATGAAGCATGTAGGATATAGCTAGCTGCATCAATCACACTGCTCACTCCAGACCAGGTGAGTTTCTGAACAAACGGGTAATGAATCCCTTACTGCAGGGGTCTGAAACTCAAGGCCGTATCCGGCCCGCCACGTCATTTTATGTGGCCCGCGAATCCGCCAGCAAAAAAAAAAATAATTTGAAAGTTAGACTTGATAATAAAAATATCCACATAGTCGAAATTATGAGATAGAAAGTCATAACTATGATAGAAAGTTATAATTCTGAGATAGAAAGTCAAAATGATGAGATACTTAAACACACAGTCATAGAAGCAGCTCTTTGGCTGGTTACTGTACACTTCAAATGGAAATGTATTGTGAGTACATTGAAGACTACTTTAAACGTGACTTTACAACACATGAAATACTTCACGTGGGATTGTGTAAACGCCCCCTTGAAAGGATTTTAAGCATTGAACAAAGTTATTGTAATAACTTGTCTTTGATATTTTCTTTAATAGTTTGATATAGTAATGTGGGTTTCTTAACCCTAAATTAAAAGGATTTAAGTTATAATAACAGAAATGTGCAAAATATGTGCAAAATATAATAATAACAGAAATGTGCAAAATATAGTTTTACATTTATATAACTGCATGTACAATATTTTTACACTTGAATAAACAATAATCAAATGCAGAGAGTTATTTAACAATATGTTAGGAGTAGTTACATTTACAACCGGCCCTTTGAGGGCGACCGTGATGCTGATGTGGCCCAGAGTGAAAATGAGTTTGAGACCCCTCCCTTACTGGCTGGGCATTGGGGGTAGGATGGGTTTCTCATGGCTGGGGAAGAGAGGGACCTCGGGTCGGGACGGAGGACAATCGATAATGAGGACCAGGTCCCCCTGTGCAGAGAGCCAGGCAAGGCCCCGGCGCTGGCCCTGACTGGGTGAATCAGAGACAGCTTTGTGTGATTACAAAGAGGGAGGAGGGGTTGATTAGATTGAGGGATAGAGGAAGAGTAAAAGATAGAAATTACTGAGAAAAGAAGCAGAAGGATGGGCTACATGAAACAGAGGGAGAAAATGAAAGACGAGGGGGGGGGTTAGGGAACCTGGATGAACCGCTGACGCGGGCTATTTCTTCCACCACTGGAAAGTTTCCTGGTGATAAGTCAAGTGGAAATGATAAGCTACATTGCACAGCAAATTCCACCTATCTTTCCTCCAATTCCTCTCTCCAGTCGTCCTTCCATTTGACCGTGTGCCTCACTTCCACTGGATTAAAGTAGAGACAAGCCTGAGGGGGGGGTGTGTGTGTGTGTGTGTGTGTGTGTGTGTGTGTGTGTGTGTGTGTGTGTGTGTGTGTGTGTGTGTGTGTGTGTGTGTGTGTGTGTGTGTGTGTGTGTGTGTGTGTGTGTGTGTGTGTGTGTGTGTGTGTGTGTGTGTGTGTGTGTGTGCGCTCGCGCGCTCGCCGGTCTCTCCTGGCAGCGTTCCCGCTCATGTCATCCAGCGCTCCTACCTGGGGAGGAGACAGACGGGAGGCCTACAAACCCTCTAAACACTGGTGCCTTGATGAGACCATGAAGAACAGCTGCGCTTGTTTTTCGGGGCCGCTTCCCTTCTCCCATCATCATGACCAAGTGGAAAAATGGGATAATGGAAGTGGTGTAAAACGGCATTGAGTTAATTCATGTGTCTCTGTAACTTCCAGTCAAGTGTTTGAATGCTGCAGAGAGAGAGAGAGAGTGAGTGAGAGAGAGAGAGATTTTATGCGGCTGGCATGAAGAAGAGATTCTCCTCTGCTATTCCGCGGTGTCACGTTAGGATGTCACAGTGAGACAGCCAGTAATTGTGTGTATATGTGCACATGAGACGAGGAGAAAGAGAGTGGGATTGTACGCAGCTGTTCTTTAACAGGTCCTTGCATGCAAAGCTGGGTGATTAGAAGAGGAGAAAATGGTTCAGTTTGATTCACGAGACATGGCATCAGGCGGTATTCCAAGACTTAGATAGCAACAGATCTTGCTCAGTGGGACACTGAAAAATGTAGTGTGTCCTGTTTATGGTGGACTTTCCAAATGACAAGAGAAAGATTTAAAGAGCAAGGGCCCAAAGCCAACAGTGGATTTATTCAGTTTTGGTCCTGGGTTTCAAAGTTTCCCAAAAGCATTGCTCTCTCTCTCTCTCTACTTCCTGCACTATTGATCACTCAGTCGTAAATATAAGTCTGGATGAGCTCAAGAGATACTCCCCAATAAACTGTCCATAAAGGGAAGTTGTCGTTTCTAAAGTTTTGTCGACAGCAGTTTAAAAAAACCAACAGAATTATATTTTGTCTCTTTGTTGTACTTATCTTTTCCTTTCCCTTCTTTTCTTTCTATCTCCCTCCACAGCTGAGCTGAATGTGGAACTGTCGCGCCCTCTGAAAGTTAACCCCACGCTGGCGAAGCTGGAGCAGGCCAAAGCCTACCTGAAGAAAGTGCTCCCAAACCACACGTGGGACGTCTCCGGTAAACCCATGTCTGCCCCCTCCACCCCCCACTCCTCCCCCACAAAGACGCCCAGGGCCTTTCCCTCGCGATCGGAGCCTCACCATCAGGCCTCTGCCCCGGGTAAAGCCAGCAGCGTCGGGGCCCTGGCGCTGTCCTTCCAGAAGGTCTCCCTCCACACCGCCCAGATTGTAGTCGTCATGGAGACGGAGGCCCATCCAATGAGGCCCAGCATGACGGTAACGGTGTCGGCCATGACGGGAAGCCTAAACATGAAATCAGGGCCGAGGATAGAAGGTGAGTAACAGAAAAACAATATGAGCTTAAAATAATTTTATTTTCTCCAACCCCCTGCTAAGACTTCTCTGAGCTCAGTAAATGACCCGAGTTGTCTCAATCCCAAGCAACAAGGGCCTGGACCTTAAATGACTTACTTTATTATTATATTTCTCTTAATGTGAAAATGAACCAGTGATGTGGTCCATTGCAAAACATTGCCACTTGTTTCAAGGAAATTCTTGAAACAGGTGGAGCTACATTGGAAACAACTGCGATGACTTCACCCCATTTGGCAGATTTCATCATCTTTTAAAGAAACCACAAGACTCAGTGAAGCACTACACTAAATATACATGTTTTTTTTGTGTGTCATTTGCCCCGTACCCAAGCTCACCGTGCGTGCCAACGGGAAGCGATCCAGGCCCTTTGGAAATGAAGTATAGAGACACGGAGCTCCAAAATATCCAATATGAGAATATAGTGGAGGACAAATTGTTCTGTGTCATTGTGTAACCAAACAAATAATGATGTGGACAAACTCTAAAGAGCTTTACCGAGCTCACCGCACTTTTATAAGTTAGTCAGATAAAAATGTATTCAGAATGTAGCTGTTGTAACATGTTCCCTCAGGAATGAGTTTAATTAAATAGCAGGTTGTATAAATCCATTCTGAATACATATTGATCAGTATCTCACTGACTAGTTTAGTCAAACTTTCCCACCCTTGTTAGTTAAGGAATGTGCAATGTCTCTGCCTCTTTGGACGATCCGTCACTCACACTGGGAGCAAAATACCGCTTCCTGTTTTATTTGGAGTATTGCTATTTTTTACACATGCCAGCAAAGCCCTCCTCTGCCAAAAACAAGGTTTGTCAGTAAACTGTAAAGTGAGCTGTTTGTGTTAGTCTGGGATCTAAAGTGTTGTGAGACTAAGAGAGAAAGACGTTGTCGTGTGTGTGTGTGTGTGTGTGTGTGTGTGCATGTGCGTGAGAGCAATATGTTTGCTTTCGTGTTAGGACCGAACCCTGCCTTCATCATCCACACTGACTATTATCCAGGAGGCATCGCAGTGTTTCCATTCAGACAATCAGAACTGCTAATGCTAATGTAAATTCAAAAAAGCTTCCAAATCCTCTGTGCCGTTGGGTGTGAGCCGACGCGCTGTAACATGATCAAGGATGTTTTTTTTTTGATTTGTGTTTCAGTTTTTTGCTATTGTTTTGGCACGTCTTCCAAATTGGACAGCAGATGGAAAGAGAGAGATAAAAAAGAGCGAGAGGGCTGACATGCCACGTGAAGGAAATAACAGGGAACACTCATAATGATGTGAGAAGACGGTTTGTACCTCGGTACCGCTGAGCAGCACATCCCCTGTTGACTGGGGTTACAGAGCTGGAGCCGGGCTCCCTAAGTGCCTGCATCTGTTTGACAGATGTTGTTATATTGGGTTACTTCAGATAAAATGATTGTCGAAAATGTTAATTAAAACCTCAAACAATTTGCACTTTGTTTACTCAGATCTGCATAACTGCACAGTGACACAATAGCCAGCGCTGCTGCCCTGCTCTGATTTTCACCAGCTTTTCAGCGTTCATCCATCTTTGATGTGTTGACTTCGATAAACACAGTTGAAACTGTATGTGTAATGGAAAAATAAATAGAGTTTAGAGAGAATTGAACTAATATGAAAGCTCCCATCCCGCTCACTTTGCTTTCAGATGCGTCTACTATTTATACACTCAGAGTGCTCATAAGAAAACACTTTTTATAGGGTTCTACTAGAACCCAACATAAAGGATTATACCTATAACCATCTGTGAAAGGTTTTGCCCAGAACCCTGTATCAGAGGTTATACAAAGAACCCTTAAATGGTGTAATGGTTCCACCCAGAACCTTCTGTGAAAGTTCAATCCAGAACATTTCCACCTTCTAAGGGTGTTCACAAGAACCCACTCAAAGAGTTCTTCCAGAAACCCTTTTATATTCCAATGTCTTCACCCAGGGGTTCAACGAGAACTCTTATATGTTCCAAGAGTTTCATCTAGAACCCACCCCGAGGGTTCTACAGAGAACTCTTTAATGCCATGACGAGGTACAGAACCGTTTAATATTCCAAGGATTTCATTTAGATCCTACCCAGGGCATTCGAACGAGAACCCTTTTTATAGTCCAAGGGTTTCATGGAGAACCCATCCAGGGAGATTAACCGAGAACCCATTTATATTCCAAGGGTGTCATCTAGAACCCACCCAAGGAGGGTTTTATCTAGAACCCTAAAGGACGGGCTGATGTGGTAAACAATCATGGTTCACAATCATAATTTTTGGGGGGTGGGCTGCATTGCGAGAGTTCCCTTTCAAGGCCCATGCTTTCAACTATCCTTGAAGAATTCATTCCTGCCAAAACGCTTCTTTAAATCACAAGGGTTCTTAATGGACCCTTACTGTCACAAAGTGCCCTTGGAAAAACAACCTGTCAAATGGTTCTGGGTAGAACATTAAAACCTCTTTGGAACCATTATTTCTCAGAGTGTTGTGATTTCTCTTCCTTTGCACACAGAACTACGTTTCAAAAGAGATTTGTTATTAATAGTAGTTCTGTGATTTGTTTGCTTAGTGTGCAGTGAATGTCTTTTCATGGGTATTGTTTACCCTTACAGTTCCCAGCACCTTGAAACCCTTAAGACGTTACAATTTTACTGGACGCAAATAAAAATGTTGGGTTCAGGACCACTGGTGTTTATTGACATCCATTGGATCATTTATCCCGTTAGGCTGTTCGCTCTTTAAAATACTGTTTGTTGTTATTGCCCAAAATAACACAATATCATGTATGACTGCTCTGAACAAGACGTTATAATAACTGCTGTAAAACTAATGCTGTCATCATGTGCAGCTAAGGTTTCATTCTGCTCCTCGTATATCATATTTTAGTGCTCTGTGAAATACCTGAGAGGTTTCAGATCCTGTGTGTAGATCTCATTATAGACCCTGATTTCATGTCTTTGAGAGCATGTTGAAACGTCTCGTGGTGTCACAGGATTACAACTTTTTACATGGCGCCAGAAGCCCACAAAAGGAAAAGGTACTTTTAAAGCAGATGTCAGAAGTTATCCTGCTGAATAACATGTTTGTCTCACCCTGTTGTTTCTTCGGGGTTAGGGTTTTTTTTTCTGGATAACTTTAGCACTCTTATAGATCTTTGTCACAACACACACGGCTACTTTCCCCCGAGGGCTTCTTCACATAGTGTTTCCAGATTTGTTGCCGTCGAAAGGAGACAAACTGTCTCCAATTACGCAGACCGATCACTGGTGACAATAGATGTATCTGCTGACTTTTAGCCTCAGCTGTGCCGCCTCCATCACTCAGCACTCTGGCCCCTCCAGTCGGCTCCGTACACCTCAGAAAACAAATACCTCTGAATTTTCTTTTCTTTCTTTTTTTTCCACAAAGATAAAGGTTAGGATTCTCGTGCTGTTAGGTCAAGCGTTTGAGCTGCCACCATAAGTCAGCGGGAATGACCCCCCCGGGAGAGGCTGTACATGAGAGATGTAAGACAGGAGAATGTAGCAGGACTACCGCTACGGTGTGCACCACTACTGTTGCTGCTGTTGTTCCTCCGCCAGTGTTATGGGGGCAGGCTCAGATCGATGGACCAGATCCTGTGCGGACCTCGGGAAGGAGAAAACAGTAGAGGGGAGGAAGAGGGAAAGGGAGTTGTGAATGAGGAAGCAGGAGGGTGATGGAGATAGAGAAGTAGAGGGGGACGGAAATAAAGGGAGAAACGCAAGGGGAGATAAGGAGAAGTCGGATATATAAGAACATGCAGAAGAAAATGCAGATGAAGCAGAAAGGAGGATACAATACAAGAACGGAAGCGGTAGGAAAGACAACGTTGTATAAAGGAAGCAGGCGAGGTGGAGAAAGAGATATAATACAGGAGGGGAAAAACAGAAGACCACTATGTGTGAGCAGTAACAGGGGTCTCCTCAGTATATGTCATCATGCCCACCCTGTCTTCATCAGCATACATCCATAGCTGCAACGGGGTGAAGACCCTGTCATCTACCCCTCCCTCATCCCGGGAACATCTGGGGCTCTGTACCTGGTCATGGCAGCCCCCCTACCCCACCTCTGCCAGGGGACAAGATGGAGAGAGAGGGGATTAGGTTGACTGAGGTGTGTTACCAGATCCTGTGTTAATGAAAAGCAAGTGGAAGGCCCGCATACCTCCCCTCCGTCCACGGCTCACCACTCCCCAAGGTAGAGGGGCATTTATAGTTCAATGAAAGAAAGGAGGGGGGGGGGGGGGGGGACTGAGAGAGAGAACATATGTCTTAAGGTCCATGAAACAAGACCCTCCCTAATCTCTCAGCTCTCCATCAGACTGCCCATAGAGTGCCCCCGATTTCCTAAGAACACACACGCATACACACATACGTATCGGCAGACCACGTTACTAGTGCAGGCTTTTTCACATGCATACAACAACACACACTCCCAAAGCTTTCTCCCTGGTCCTCTGCCTCTGTGGACCCCCTGCTTCTTCACGGTGATTTACTGCAGCACACTTGTGAAGGAAAACTTCTGTTGGTGGAACAAAGTGAAAGCTACCCATTATTTATTTATGGCCCTGGATTTTTATTTTTATTTTTTCAAGTTTTATTTTTTTTTTCCTGGACAGTCTTTGAGTTACGATCGCGTCAGTTTGTTTACACTGCTGAAAGAAAGCCACTCTTCTCCATTTCTTATGTTATTTCTGTTTCAATAGTCAGGGAGAGGCGAAGCCGAACACCAAGAGATTTATGTTTGGAAAAGCACCCCGCTGTGATCTGGCAACTTAACCCAACTAGTAAATTGTTTTCAATGCATTAAAAAGATATACATTTATCACAGAGAAGACATGAGGCGGAAAAAACATATCGACTGTATGTAAGAGGAGGACGTTATCACAGTTAGGATCATTTTCATATCACCCCATACCTCAACATATTCAATAGATTATCACATAACAGAGAAACGCAGCAAATCTTCACAAGTTAGAAGAGAATGTTTGCCATATTCGCTTGAAAATAATTCTTTCAGGATTTTCTATTGTCAAAATAGATGCTAATTATTTTTCAGCCAATCAACTCATCGATTAATGTATTAGTCTTTCAGCTCTAGTACGTACAGTTTAAAGCTACAAGCACAAAGACATGACAGCTATATATAGACTGGCATGCTGACTCTCCAACTGAACAAACTTGTTTGTTTTAAACAGAGACGTGAGCTAGCTTCTAGCGAGTTACCCACCATAGATAGAAATCAGTGGCGGGCCGTGTGTTTCATACCTGGACCTTCAGTGCAGTTGAACCGCCTCCTAATAACCTCATTATGACGCCACAGCTACGGTTATTAGGGGTGTAACAATACACGCATTGAACCGTTCGGTACGAGGCTCACGTTTCGGTACGCATTACGAACCGAACAATACGTTTGAATAATACTGGTGCATTTGGAAAATGCAGAAGCTTAAATTGTGGGAAATATAATGTTCTCTTGGTGGAGCCACTGCACTCAACCTGGCAACCCACCCAACGTAACAGACAACGTGCTGTCTGACACGCCCACCGCGGAAGAACAACATTGTACTCTGGTGAGCCACGTGTGTCTTGGGAGGCACACTATGCTAAACTAGCTTAGCAGGAAAACCAACAGCAGCACACATGCTACACTCTCCCCGCAGCGTTCAGCTGTTCCCTACTGATTCAAACAGGGCTAAAGCAATCACCACACAATCCCCATTTCTCCAGACCATCATGCTTGCTTTGTAAAAGAAAACAAAACCTCAAACAGAGAATCAAATGTCCGAACCTAACCCCTACAGGTTATTTGTTTCGTGTAAAAGTGAAGATCAACACTTACAAATACACTAACTGCAGAGTGCAGATACATGAATACGCGCATGATGGGATGCTTTGTCATTAACAGACAATGTATATAGTCAGAATCAATGTAATTAACACAATGACAAGAACAAACTCACAAGAACCAGTCACATATATTTATATGACAACAAAGCAACAAATCAATCCAGCAACACTGTGGTGCAAAAACACGTATTCCACCGCACACTAAAGAGCACGAGCCATTCAAATATTATTCACATCAGAGGGAACAATATTAACCATATCATAAAAACGACACCATAGACAAATGAACACAGTAGTAACGCTTCTGCAGATGTAAAAACAAAAGCAGTTCACTTACCAAAGCTGCTGTTCACTTAAAGACAAAGTCCATCCTCTTTATTGACGCGGTTGTACAGTACATCGATGCGGTTCAGTCATCTTAAACAGTCATACAATCCAAGCACGATCATTTTTCAATGAAGGCCATAATGTTCTCTATGAAAGAAGCCAGTCCTGAATCAGTATGGTTTCGAGAAGCCACCCTTTTATCAACATTATGCTTTATTTGATCCACTTCTGAGCGTTACTCTGCCAGGCTAATGTAACACATAACATTGGTTCAGTTCTGCTGTTTGTTTCACTGTTCCCACTGGGCACTGCATGTCCTACACATCGCACACAGAAAGAGAGCAATTTCTTATTACATTACTATTCGAAACTAACCAAAACCACACCGAGCCTGAAGCTGTATGAGAAGAGATGACCCGGACTCGACCTAAAACCCGATAATTTGTCAGGACCCATCAGGCTTGAGTTGGGTAACGGAATGGCTCTCTGATCGCAGCATTACCTCGATCTAATGTAGAGCTGAATGTTAAGAAATTCTAATATGTTGCAACTGCCACTGAACCCATGTGCAACTCATCAACACTCATCAGTTACTGTGTGACGGCTCGGATGACGCACATCTGCCTGCTGTCGTGCCGTTTTGGCTGACAGTGTCCCCAGCTAGGAAACCAGTTTCCTCCAGTGTCCCATAGTGGTCTTGTGGTGAGGGGATAGTGTATTTCTGTGGTGACTGACAGTATATTACTTCTATTACTCTTACCATCCCAGACAGTCTTCGGGGGCCTCAGCTAGTTAGGTAATGACTCCTTTAGGTCTCGTCTAATTGATACCAGCGCATCCCGGGGTATAAATCAGCCAGGCAGTGGTCAGATAACAGCTGCCAGGGAGAAAACCGACACGGTAAATCAATGTCTCCGATTCCTATCTAATCTCGCGCGAGCGTTTGCCAGAAATGCATTTCACTTGCAAGATTCCCATCCGCCCTGTTCCCCCACCACCCACTTTGTTCCCCGAGGGTTTGAAGGTTGTGTGTTATTCCGCGGAGCACGCTCTCTTGTGTCCAACTATGTCCATAGTTAGTGTATTACCTACGGTAGATGTCGGTAGGAAGACTCAATGTAGTGTTGTGGACGGGGGGCAGCAGCGGAACGTATTTTAGACATTGAAAAAAAAGATGTTTTTATCAACGTAGTCCTGTGGCTTTGAAGAGAGCATGGATACATTTCAGTTCAGGTCAGTCTGATGGCAAGATGAAGCGGGGAAAGTATTCTAAATATAGCGTACGCTTCTACTGATATTGACTTTTTTTATTTATTTGGTGTTTAAAATACATTTTGCTTCTGCCCCCTGTCCACAGCAGTACATTGAGTTTGTTTCTCCAAACTGGGGGCGCACTGACCGCCATCTACTCTCGGTAATATACTGACCAAGGTGAAGAACCTCATACAACCCCTCTTCAAATAAAACAAACCATCCCTTTAAGTGGGGATTGAGTGACATATGCCTCCAATATTTATCATTTCTCTTACTGCCACTGTGTCAAAGGTCAAGACTCCCAAAAAGATCTTCTGCTCCTTTATTTTGTTCATCATCATGCTTTCTCATTTATCTGTGTCCATGTCTTCTTTGCTCCATTTCTCTCTCTCTTCCCCATCGTCGCTTGCTTTCTGTCGTCCTCCGTAAACACGTTGGTAACACAGGCTCACAGGTAACTCCCACCTCCTCCAACACTTTCCCAGCTCTTTTCCTTTATCTCCTTAACATTCCCTCCACTCCTCCCTTCTCAAGGCACAACCTCACAGCTCAGCGGCGTAATGTCTATTGGGCTTGTCTGCTGACGCATCTCTGGAAAACGAACCGAAATGACGGCGGTACGGTCATACATTGAGAGATTTGCCTCTGACTATTATTCAACCTGGATGGAAGAATGGAGTTAAGAGGTGAAGAAAGAAAGGGATCCCCCCTCATTAAAACCACTCCCGATCAGGGTGATTATTAAGAGTGCTGGCTGCTGCTGCTGCTGCTGGCTGTAGCACCAGGATGCTGCGGTCAACTGGGCTGTAAATGACGCATGGTGAGACAGGAGAGAATGCTTTGATGAACAGTGTGTGTGTGTGTGCGTGGATGTGTTTTTATTTCCACTTGTTCACCTGGGTGTGCGTGGTCTGCATTTACATGCATTTGGCTTTTTTCTTTTCTGTATGTGTATGAATATATGTGTGTCTCCTTTTGTATGTGTGTGAGTGAAAGATCCTCCATTTAACAAGCCAGTTTGGGAGTTCCCTTTGCGCTGTCTAATAAATCCTAGTCGTGAAAATAAACCCCACGTCCACAGTTCAGTAAGTAATCTCTAACAGCTCGCTCCGTGCCGCGACACCGCGAGACATTAGCAGGTGGACTGCCAACTTGTATCAACAGTGTCTTTCCTGAGAGAAATGAGTCATCCCTGTGTAATATTTCCCCCCATGAAGATTTATTCAAGAGCAGCACTCTTTCATTGGATACCCCTCCTGTTGTGTTAATGCGCTCCAACGTTGAATAAGATGTTCCTTCGTCAGCTGACCAAGCCAGGAAAGATGTGAGGATGCTTGTGTCAAATTCTCTCTCTCTCTCTCTCTCGCTCTCACACACACACACTTTGGTGCTGTGTCTCCCTCCCTCCATGTCTATATCTATGTTTGTCCTCATTTATCACCTCCTCCCCACTCCCTTCATAGGCCTTTCCATCTCTTCCATCTAGCCTGCTTTACCTCAAGTGAACCCCAAGCAAAAAGGTCAAGGTCTTTCCTCAAAGGACTGATATATAAATAGGGAATTGCCATATTTGTGAAACAGGGGTGTCAGGTGGAGAGCGGTCAGCTATTGGTGCCTCTGGGAGATGGAGCGAGCGCAGCAGCTCTAATGCAGCCTGCACAAACCCTCCAGTACCAGGAATCCCAGTGGGCTGGTGGAGCGCTCATTCTAACCTGTGCAAAGGCAACAACAGAAAGTTTGGCAGTAGATATCTCTGCAGCACCAGGCGGCAACTTCCAGATCTGAAAAATTAAGCCAATGAGGAAGTGCCTTATTATACCTGCATTCTCTCTAGTGTCCATCAGGGGGCGACTCCTCTGGTTGTATAGAAGTCTATGAGAAAATGACTCTACTTCTCTCTTGATTTATTCCCTCAGTAAACATTGTAAACATGAGTTTATGGTCTCAATCTCTAGTTTCAAGTCTTCTTCAATACAGCATGATGTTCATTTAGTACATTATGTTCCATTTAGAGTCAAACAGACCATAAAGCAGGGTATGCTTTAGGGCGGGGCTACTTTGTGATTGACAGTCTCTACCATAGCGTTGTCCGTGTTTTCGTCTTAGACATGTAACCCTTTCTCAGTGTGTTTCAATTCATGAAAGTTAATTATCACATTTTGGTCGCCTAAAAATGTCAGTGTTCAATTGTACTTAGCTCCACCCTCCAAGATTGCAATGGCCAAAAAACAAGATGGTGACAGCCAAAATGTCAAGGCTTCCGTCGACAAACCAATGTTTGATGTCACGGTGACTACGTTCACTACAGACGTATTGTTTGATGTTTGTTCATTTTTGGAATGTTTTAAACTAAAATTTCTGGCCAAAACGTCGACGTTACCTTAAGAGATAAATACAAATGATGTTGCAGAAGACACCTTGTTTTTTGAACCTATATGTTGACCATCAGTCTACTGATATCATATAATATAACTTCTGAGTCTTCATTTTAGGTTTTACCAATGTTTACCCCTTGTGTGGTAGAGATGCCTCTGCTTGTAACTGTTTTTTTTAATGTGACAATCAAACCTTTCTGTCAAATTGTCCCTCTTTATTTTGTACAACTGTTGACATTTAAAGGTCAAGTCAGTAAACAACAGAAACTGCTTAACTTTTAGTGAGGGACTAGAACAGGTGTGTGGTTACTCTCCCAGACTTCCAGTCAGACTGGAGTGAGAATTACCAGAGTGAAGAGGCATCTTTAAAGAGCTGCTTCTCAGGGCATTATTAGTCATCTAGAGTTGAGGTTTCCAAATGGGCTGCTGCTGCTTTGCTGCTGCTTTAACCAAATCAGCCCTCCCATGTCAACGACGAGCAGAAAGTGGTTTCAGTCCGCTTATTTACGGGACCAAAAGTTCAGGACAGCCTGTTACCACGGTGAAACCACTCTGTGTGAATGGAAAGGACGGAGAATGCTGTGCTTATTAACTTGGGGCTTTTGCTGCTTTTGCTTCTTGCAGGATGAGTGGGTGTTTGGCTCCTCCTGTCTGGTTCCCATCAGGGTTTTCCTCACTCTCACATGATCTCTGCTAAACCTTTCAGTTCACCCTAATCACAGAAGCAGTTTGAACTTGAACCCATACAGGTTCAAATCGGTCAAACCATGACCCCAGAGCACCTCTGTTCAAAGAGACACACGGCTGTCTGCTCTTCTTATCGACTCAGGATGTGTTTATTAGCCTCGGACACAAACATTGGTAAATGGACTGTACTTGTGTAGCGCTTTTCTAGGCTTCCGACCACTCAAAGCACTTTGACACTACATGTTATCATTCACCCATTCATACCCATTCATACACTGATGACAGGGACTACCATGCAAGGTGCCACCTGCCCATCAGGACTATCTAAGCATTCATACACCGCAGGGACAACTTGCGGGACCAATTTTGAGGTTAAATGTTTTGCCCAAGGACACATCGACACGGACTAGCAGAGCCGGGGATCGAACCAGGGATCCTCTGATTGATGATCCTGCTCTACCAGTGAGCCACTCTGAAACTCTCACTCGCAACTTATTTATAGTCAGTCTAATTAAAAGCATCCTCTGGTACATACCAGCAGACTTACAATAAGTCAAGTTTGCAATTGTTCTTCAGACATCCATTCAGAATCATTAAGCTAAAGTGGCTTGTTGAGTCATTGTTAAAGAGGAACAAATCACGTTCTCCTCTTTCAGAGGCAAAGTGTTTGTGTTAATAACTTCAAATGAGTACAATAGTTTGGAGGCCAGTGATGTGGTCGATGTAATTGTACTGTATGTTTTACTACTGTGATATCACACAGGCAGACTGTCGTAGTGAGTGGTATCTTGGTTAAAAAACACAGAGGCAAGCGTTTGTGCAGCTGAATTCTGAGGTTGAATTGTTTATGCATTTCGGTTTTATCTGGCATGGTTGCGCTTGTATCAATGAACTGTGTTAGTTTTTGTATCTAATTAGAGATATCAATGGTTCACTTTGGAACTAGTATTTATTTTAGACATTTTCTCGTCTATTTGAACCCTCGTTCCTCTTTTTTCCCAATGTAATCACTAATTTAGTGGCCGCTCCTTAGTACACAGGGTTTGACGAGACATTGTTCCTCATCACAGTCCAAAGCGTCTTTGACAGAACTCTCCGTAGTTCCACCCTGTGCTCTACATGCCGTTCATCGCTACTCCTTCCTGTCTCTCTAGATGCGGTCCAGGCCGCATCCGTGCAGCTGGAGCTGCGGGATCTGTCGGCGAGGACGGGGCTGAGGGAGCGAAGCCGCCTTCTTCTGGGGCCGTTCTCCAGCAGAGCCTCCCTGGAGGCCCGCTGGTGTCGGCACAGTGGCAGCCCTGGATCCGAGCCCGGCCCCCCGAAGCTACTGCTGGACCTGAAGGGAGGCCTGCTGCAGGTCTGTATACCTGTGACATCAATTCAGCATCCTGAGTTGCAGGATTTCTCAACCCGGCACAGCTAAAGTCTCTCGAGGTTTCGGGTCAGATCAGCACCGCTAAACCAGGGTTGGATTGAGACACTTAAACTGCTCTCTTGCAGCTGGAGTGATGGCAGTAGGAACTGCATGCTGTAATTCCACTGTATATTTGAGTCACCTCTGCCGGTTAAGTGGTGGAATATTAAAAGCCTATTTTTAGCGGTTGGGGTTTTATCCTATGTGTGCCTATTTTCCTGTGAGAAGTTACATAATGGTCCACACTGAAAAGTCCCCTTTTTTCAATGTGACTAACTGAGCACATTATTACTAATGTATTATTCCACATTACTTCTTCGGGGGGGAAGCCCCTAACCCCCTCCCCCCATTCTCAATGGCTCGCTTAATGCTTTTATTGCGTGCCCATTAGCAGAAACATGATTCGTAACTCCACACTTAATTTGCAATCATACATTTCCCACTGTAAATATTGGCGTGTGTGGTGTTTCAATCAAGTGCTGAGCAGAAAAACCACCGGAATTCCTTCCGATTCCTTTCTTCTCGTGCTCTCTTTCCAAAAAAACCTGGGGAGAAAAAAGAAAATCCCCAAATTTTCCTGTTTTTAGAGTTTAGTCATAACCCACCCTTGCAAGCTAGTGAGTAGCAGGCAAGCAGGCAGCTCCATGTGTGAAGAGTTTTTGACTCAGAGATTCCGGGTCCTCGGTCCAAACCCCAGGCCGACTGGCTTTGATGGAGCACGGGGAAGGGGAATGCCGCGGGTAAATGAGGAGGATGTGAGGTTGTGTTGGGCAATGCGAGGCATGACATGAAGGGGTGATGACGAGGGTAACCCTGTCCGCCTCTCTTCCTGTTTTGGAGAAGAATGTTAAATTATCGTAACCGTGCGTATTTATGCATCAGCTGTGAGTCTGCGTCACTGTCTAGCTTTCTGTCTTATCACGCTCTTGTTTTTGAACTTCTCCACGCTCTTTAAGTGGACTTGCTGGTCCCTCCCGACCACCTCACCGTCTCTACCTCTTCTGTCTCGACAGGTCTTCTGGGGCCAGGAACACCTGAGCTGCCTGAAGCTGGTAGAGGAGCACCTAAGGGTGTACCTCAACCTCCAGAAAGGTGCAGATATAGATCCGGCTGAGAGCCGTTCCAAGGGCAAGGCCTGCCCCATCCAGCCCCCTCCTTCCCCGGGCTCTCCCTCCCCTCAGACGGAGCACAGCTCAGATGACCTGCGCACGGGGCATTTTCAATTCATCCAGGACTCAGGTGAATGTTCGTGGAGTGGCAAAGGGGCTGATAGTGTAGCGAGGCTGGAATCAAGGTAAATCCTATTTCTAGTGACAGGATTGCTCCGTGGAACTTTGCATTCCTCAGAACAGCACCTCACTCGATGTTCTGCAGAAGCCAGACTGATTTATCAGCTTATATTCCTAGCAGTTAGTCGCAAACAGACAAAAAGTATTATCCAACACTCTTTACCTGGACATACGGTTTCCCTGCTATTTCTTAACAAGGTTTTCAAAATGGATGGAACAGTGGTAAGCACGAGTCCCTGAATCCACAGGAAAGACGGTAACCACGGTCATTATAACTGGAGTTGGTGCTCAAGTTCACTTCACAAGAGCTAACTCAAAGTTCAGTTCACACAGATTCAAATGAACTAGTTCACATCTTTCTTTCTTCGTAAACTGGTCAGAAGCTCTTAATCAGTCTTTCAGACTTATTTTCAGCATCCTGACCAGCACCACCAGGCTCAGGGAGAGCTTCATACCACGCGCCGTACGACCTTTGAACTCTGAACGCATCACTATGACACTCTACACCAATATACTGTCACGTTACCTCTTCACACCTCTGTGTGTGTGTGTGTGTGTACATATTTTATTTACTTACACAGATTTTCATATTGCTTTTACTTCTGTGATTTTCCTCTCTTGATATCAGCCTACATATTGAATGAACATTCAGAGGGGAACCTTAGTTTCAAGAGCTAACGACACCATATGATAATAACGGACATGACACTGGTCTAAACAACCTGCACAGTTATAAAAGAAAACAGACGTGAGTCGAGCGCACAGAACTGTATCCGCAAATGGAAACGCGTCCTCGAGAGGGGGCATTTCTGCTCCGCGTGCGCAAATGTGGATTTGCACAAAGCTGTAACAAGCTCGACCCTCACTACGCCGCTCGCTGGTCAAGTTGACATTCCAGACTTTGGCGGTGGGGACGGACAGATGGTGGCCAATGTCTGTCTCTGCCCCCTTCATTGCCATCACTGCCATGCCATCATAATCTGTTCCGAAAATGTATGTTAAGCTCACGCTTATAAGTTGCAAGCGTATACGTTCAGTTCAACGAAAACATTCAAGCATGTTAAAGAGCGTGTTCATGCACGACACTGTTGGTACAATCTTTGAAAAAAAGGAACCTTTGTGCCAAAGTGAGATGTCACTTAAGATACACACGGGCTTAAATCAAAGTCAGATCAAAGCCCTCTGTGGAAAAAAGTTTCATCGGACATGTCTGCCTGGTTCCACTCTGAGTAACATGCTGTTTATTCCCCCTCTTTGTGCTCTGTGTGTGCTGTCCTCTGTGCACACACACACACAGACACAGGAACATTATACACAGAGGATCAAACTTGTCTCTGGCTGTAGACCAGCCATCCACTCTGTCAGCTGTGGTTGAGTCTTTGTTTGTTGCACTGTTCCACTGCTCTTTGATGCGTTTAATATGCTGGCTGGAGCAGGAGAACGTACAGTAGTGAACTAGAACAGAGAGCACAATCTGTCTGCAACATGTTGTCAGCGGTCAGGAGACAACCGGTGGAGAACAGCGAGTGGCCCCCGGGGGCCCGACACAGGGATGGATGGGAGAGTTGGACGGAGGAGGAGATGAAAGATGGATTGAGAGACGGGTAGAGGGGAGTCTTCTGTCCCCCGTCTCTCACTTCAAGCTAACTCCGATGAAAGTAAAACCTCATGAAAATCTGTTTTTTTCTTCTTTCATTCGCCCTTTTTTTCCTCAAAAGAACAATAATGCCGTTCCACCCTCAAGTGGGCAGCTCACCGCCTTCACATGAAGGAAATAAAAATTGCCACGGACAGCTTTTGCTGACTCGCAGTGTTTGTTCCTCCGGGGGCCAAACAAAGCAGCAGTTCTCCGCTCCACTGTTTTTTTCAAATAAACATTTTTCCAAAGGACTTGAATCCCAAACAGCAGCCACGACTTAAGTCAAACACCACTCAGGGGTTCAGACCCAGCGTTGTCCAGCTTTTGCAGGTGCTTGGCGGGGTTCAATCAATGGCTGTTTACTCCATAGTGAAAATGTTTACTCAGCCACTTTGTTTATACACGGCTTCTTACGCATATAAACATTCTGAAAGCGTGGAAACTTCTACAGCACTTCTTTTGGGAGATATTATTCTTGGGAGGGTTCGGATTCCGTAGTAGAACATCGCAGCATCAAAGTTAAACGCAAGTCAAAGTTGTTGTTGTTTTTTGCAACATCAGATCAATTTCATAATGGGAAAAGAATGACACACTGTTGTTCATCCCACATTCGCATTTTCTTCCCATTAAGGTTAAGCCTTTAAAACAGGCTTTTTGTTCTGGAATCCTGTGTTGTAGTTTTTTTATGATACCAGAAGACTTTAGCGCAGTAAACTCGTAATCTGCTGTATCTTAAAATATAAAATACTGCTCCTCTGTTCTGTGTTTCCTTCCATTAACTATATTCCCTCAGCCTCTCACCGTGTGTTTTCCCTCTCTTTTTTTTATGTCTTCCTGTAAAGCACAGTCTAAGCTTTGCTTTTTGATCACTGACAGATTCAAGTGAAGTTATTCTGATGGTAGTATTCATTTTGTGGCAGCTTCCCAGAGACTGCCGGGACCCCATGAGGTGGTGTTCTACAGCGAGACGGAGGACAGCCCGGGGGTGATGCTGTGGAGGTACCCTGAACCGCGGGTCCTCACCTTCGTCAGGATAACTCCCGTCCCTTTCAACACCACCGAGGACCCTGAGATCAGCACTGCCGACCTGGGGGACACCCTGCAGGTAGGGGCCGACACACATGCGTGTATCTCTTGATTAGAAAAAAATGTTCACGTTATACTCCCAACATATCTATTTTGGGTAAATTAATTGTTATATTAATCAGGAATTTAACAAATAATATTTAGAATAATCAATAAATTAGTCTTTAGAATAATCAGAAAAAAATAATTGATCTTTTATTTATTTATTTATTTCGATTAAGCCCTACTTCCAGGTGCTGTCTATCTTCACTACCAATGTTCTAAAGACCCTACCCAAACATAAACACACAGCATATTGTGAATAAATGTGGGAAACTCTAAGGAAAGGAAGCCTACTACTGTATAAAGAAGGCGAAAGAGACTCCACTCATCTCTCTCACTGCTCCCTGCTCAACATCACCTGCAATGAAAGAGAAATAAACTGTCTTGGAGTTGGGCTGGGGGCCATTTATAATTCCCATGACATGAGTCATGAGAACTTCCATTCCCTCCGTGTTATTGAATGACTGAGACCCCCGCTGACTCTCCAAACATGTACTACATGGTCAGACAGCTGTGGAAGTCATCGTGCATGCTCCGGTGTGAATAGCCAGGTGTCTCTAACCCCAGATGAGGTTATAATTTGGCAGAGCGTAGCAGCTACTGAGTCCACAGGGCCTCAGCGGGGGACAGGACAACCCACTTTTCCCCCTATCACTCATCCTCGGCCTCTCTATCCCCCGCCTCACTTTCCAGCTTATCGTCCTTGAAGGCGAGCTGAATCCCAAATCCCGTTCTCTGGCATCCTCCTCTGTAATCTTTCTCTTTTTTTTTCCTGGAGCTATTTTTAGGTCAAACGCCCCGACACTGTAATAAACCAAGTCACTCCGTGTCCTCTTATTTATTGACCATGCAATTAGGAATGGCATTTCTGGTAATACAATATACAAAACATGTTTTTTGTCATCCTGTTAGCTACGCTTAACCCAGTCCTGTTCCTGAACTAATGCATTGTTCCTGTTCTTTTTCCTGCTCATATAAAGTTTCACAGCTTGTTTTGGTTATGTTTAGTCAGATATTATTTTAATTTCTGCAGTTATTGAGGTTTCTAGAAATTCTTTGTGGCAAAAAGTCTTCAAAAGTCACGTAGAAGCAGAAGCTGAGGATCAGCCGTCCAGCAGCTCATAGTGAAATGCAGTGCAAGGATAGCAAACAAATGTATTAGAATAAGAGGATGTGATGAATACACAGATATGACTCTAGCAGTACATCATTGCATTGACTGGTAAGAACGTGATATAAAAGCTAGTTGGTCAACGTTCTATATCTCTTTTGATCAAAGATCAGGTGTTCTATGTAAATACTGTGAAAGTATCCAAATGCTCAATCCACAGAGAAATGGACACAGTTAGTATTCAGAAACTGAGCTGTCATGACACAGGGGCTGTGATGTCATAACTACACAGTCACTGGTAGAAGTGATGCTAAACTCTGTGCTGTTGACACGTGAGTGCAGGTACGCTGTGAATGGGGGGGACAGCACGGATACAGAAGACCGGAAACACCCACCACTCAGAACAGATAGGCTTTTATTTTCGGAGAAGCAGGTCTTAAAGAGATAGGCGCTCTGTCTGTGTATTCAGACACAGTATGAGAAAAATTGTGTTTTTTGAACAGTAAACCAAAATACAAGAATGAACCTGAAAATTGATGTCCCTTTAAATTATAGACTTTACTATAATGTCATTTTTCTGTTTTTTCTTGACTAGCCACTACTTATGATGTATAGTATTTATCACATATTTATTTCATAATGTTATTCCCAGCCGTTATTGCTATTGTTTTTACCTCTGTCGTGGTGGTGAAATGTGGCCCTGGAGAGACACCTGCTGCAGCGAGCACTACCACAGAAGAGGTTTCGGTGTTTATATGTCTTTCTGTCTGTCTCTGGGGCAGATTTTGTCACCACAATTGCGTCACAAGATGCAGTCATGGAGGTGTGTAATTGATGGTGGGGTCAGAAGCAGGCGGGTAAGAAGTGAGGAAGGGGCCATTTTGATTTGGTGTCGCAGCTGATGTGAACCCGTCACAAGAAGTTATTTCTGAAATTAATGACGGTAGTTTTATTTCATTTCCAGCCCATTAATAAGGACTTATTAATTACATGTTTAAGCCTCGGGGTTAGGTTCCTTTTCTCTCTCCGCACATCCTCCCCTTTATCGCTCCGATTCTTTCCCAGACTCCCACAATCATTTCACCTACAGCGCAGATGTTTTCTTCTCGTCCGTTCGGCCCAGGAGAGACGAGACACTGGAAGGTGCTGCAGATGTCTGGCTTCACAGCGAGGCCCCACAGCTGTAAAGTCTGTAATGAGTGAAACTCCAAAGCCTCTCGCTGATTGGCCACATATTGAGTTACAGTGGAGAGCGGAGGGAGATGATGTGTGTGACGAAGGGAGGGCGAGAGGAAGAGGCGGTGGGAGACAGAGTTAAGGGTGGTTAATGGGAGAAGATGGACAGGAAGGAGAAGAATGGCGATAGATGGTCACAGATGGAGGTGGTGTCTTTCACCAGCTGATTGAACGAGAGCTCGATGAAGGCCCGACAGCAGATGCAACAAGTGTTGTTCACATGATTCACATGTCTGTCGTTCACTTAGACAGCGGCCATCAAATGTCAGCTAGCGTGGGTGCCGGCATGTATTTCTGCAGCTGTACTTCCATCTCTGTGACCGCTGGACGTATTCGAGAACCGGCGGTTGACGAGCATGTGGTTTCCTCATCATCTGCTCCGCTCCTCGTGTCATCTGGCGCGGTCCTGTCTCCTCTGACAAGTCTGTTAAAAGGAATCAGGTGATGAAACTTCCACGGTGGGGAGGTGATGAAAGGAGGAGGCTCTGAGCACCCGGCTATTACTGAAACCACTTGGTGTGGGGATGAGATCCAGCGGGGGCCAGAGAACAGCAAGGAATGCTAAGTCAATGGAAGCCATTGTTATTGACGGCTAAGAAAAGTCTCTCACAAGTTTTAAAAGAGAACTAGAAACCACCTTTAAGGAGTGACTGTCCTAATTCTGTAGCTTGTGTTTGTGCGACACCCACATAAAGTCTCATCCATGGCGGTAATATGACACTTGGACTCCACAGCAGTCAACATGTTAACAAAGCTATGGCTGATAACATTCATTTAGTTTATCTGAAAACCGGTTTAAATCCGTTGTTGAAAGCGACTGCGATGCATTTAGTCAAGACTTCTAAAAACACAGCATCACGTATCATGTGCTGTTTTGAAAGGAGTGATTGTCAAGTAATTATAAGACATTGGGTGAGTTTACTGATATGTTACACAGTCCTCCTTACCTCGTGTTTCAATCCAAACAAAATACTAAAACCAGAAAGAAATCCAGGGACTGAAAAAGGAAATGCAGCCATAAAACAACAAAAGAAGCAGTAATGGTTCAGTTTCAGTTCCAAAGGAATTTTCATTTACTTCACATCCGGGCTGTGCAGAGAGAGAGAGAGAGAGAGAGAGACGGGGGGGAGAGAAAAGGCAGTCATAATTTCTCAGGCCTCTAAAATTACCATGTGGCCACACGGAGATGAAGGCTGATAGATTTTGAGAAATGGAAAGTGAGAGGCGTAGGGAAAGAAAAAGAAACACGGAGGGAAAGAGCGAGAGAGGGACGTGTGGCGTCGAGCTGTCTTCTCGTTCCTCCCCGTCGCTCAGTCGGTTCTACGGCCGTTTACCGGCAGGTGGATAGCGAGGAGGACAAGGTGACCTAAATAAAAGTGGCTGCTCTTCACATTTTCTCCATCTTTTCATTCTATTCCTCCTCCTTTTCTCTCTCCTCTCCCTGCTTCTGCCTTTGCTCCCCGTCTCCACCCAGCTGAATAGATGGAAGGTGGAGTTGATAGAGGGGTGGGGGGGGGGGGGCGTTCGTTGCTGTGAGCCATGCTGCTCGCTTGTCCCCCCGGAGCAGATCATATTAACATTTTATAAAATCAAGATTTCCTGCATTTAAATAGTTGTGGTTTCCCAAATGGTTCCAGTGTATCAGAGGGGGAATTCAAACCTTCTTCCATTACTCAAAGTCAAATTGCACTGCACTGTTTTTACATACAGTAGAAGGGGAACCATGTCAGAGTGATTGGGTTTGGGAGGTGGGGGGGGGGGAGCAGCCGCAGGTTCCTGCCCGTAGAGGGCCCAAGTGATGATGAGGGGATAGAAGGTGACTCATTCTCACCTTCTCACCGCCGTGTGGTCCGGCCCTCTGAATCATAAGCAGGTGTCCTCACTGCTCCTTTTTTCCGTCCGTCTCTCTCGCTCAATTCTCTGCCTCTCTGCGGGGCTCTGAAAGCCTGAGAAAACCGGGAGTGAACACAGGAGCTGGTGATTCAGCCTGATGCCGGCTCAGAGGAGGAGCAGGAGGAGGTACAGTTTGTTAAAGTGGAGTTCAGCCTCCGCGTGTAGTCATTCGCTTTTTTTTACCAATACTAGCTTTTTTCCAATATCCAAATAAATGTGATCATTCCTTTGCTGTTCCGGCGGGTACCCAGAAATCGCAAACATCACACCATCTGCTCCCCTGCTGTTGCTTCTTCGTACATGGCACTGTGGGATAGGCTTTCATGTCCCGCGACCGATATCATAAAAGCTCTGTGGCCTGAGATGAACCGGCAACCTTTGAGTCATAACCGCTTTTGCAGCTGCTGTTGCTGCCATTGTCGTTATCATGAGAATCGCAGGTCCACCCTCCGCTTTACATCCTTGTTTCACGTCCCTTTTTTATCTCCTTTGCGGGGAGTTAGAATCGGAGGGGAGTCGGTGGGTGTTTCACTGCGGAGCGGACCCCAAAAAAGAGCAAAAGAGTGTATTTTAGCCAGGATCACTGTTATTTTAGTGGGACAGCGCTCAAGCAGACCTGCATTATTCACAGCTCATGCACTATAAAAATACGAGACTGTCCGTGTGGTTAATTTGATCTGGAGCTTTTACAAGTCATTCACCAAAAACTTTGGCATTGCAGAGTAAAAGGAAGAAAAAAAAAGTGGAGCGTGAAGATCTGGGCGTGGGATTTTCCGCTCTGATTAATGTTAACCTATATTAGCCCACCTGAGACAGCATAGCGGGAGTCGTTTTCAGAACAATTTTCATTACATCTCCTGAGTAAACATTTGCTCAAGCCGACGTCAATTCAATTTGTCCGCCGGCTGATAAGAGGTAGCTAGCAGTGGATTTTTCGGACACATAGGCATCAGTGGAATAACAGAAGACCTAATAGCAGTGTTGATATTGTTAATAGGAGCAATGGCAGACGAGGCTGTGGGTGTCGGCGGCCGCAGCCTCGGATGGGAGCTTGGGGAGTCTTCAGTTGCACGGACATGTTTAAAGTTCAGCAGCGATCGCACCTGGGTCCATCACGGAAATTGAAATCATTTCTGTGTGTTGTGTATTTGCTTTAGTTTTGCCTGCCTTCAGTTAACCCTTTTTTTTGAGAGAGAGAGAGACTGTGATTGGTCAATCAGTCCCAGAGAAGTAACTCCATGCAGAGAAGTATGTTGCGGTTTGGCAGAAACAGGGTCCGGGTGACAGGGATGGAAATCAGATGTGTGTGTACACAATGCTGCCAACAGTCCTGGATTTGAATGCATTGGTAAAGAGTTTTTGAATATTGAAAGCACTCGAAAAGTCCTTCACGTTAGCTTTCTGGGCCTTTTGAACCACCTCCAAAGTGGAACCTTGACTCAAAAAACATCAAGATAGCATGTAAGATAAGCCCTGGGCTGATGTTTTGTCCCGAGGCCTAGCTGCCAGCCTTCTGCTTGAGGGGAACACAGATTGCACCCCTTTAGCCAAAGGGGAATGTCAGCTATTCGGGGTTACGTGTTGTTTATCAGATAAGGTACACACACAATCAGGCAGCGGAAACCGACGCTGCCCGGACTGTATCACGCACTCACATACATGCGCACACCTGTGTATACACACGTGTATACACGCGTATTGTCTTTCATACACGCAATTATACGTGGACACGTATACACAATCTGTTTGACATATACACAGGTGCCTTCTCCTCCCAGGAAGCCATTGCCAGACGTCCAACGTAGCAAAAAATCGTATTTTGGGGGTTTTCTTTTTCCAACATTATATCTTTTTTTTTGTTGCGAGCTGGTTATCGATTTCATCTCCACACTTTCTCTAAGGCCAAAGTCAAAGGGAACATGACGCACATTCAGCCATGCAAATGTATTCCACTGTACCATACATGCACCTCACATATTCGTTTCTGCATGCCGTCATGTGTATAGAATATCACAGGTGAAAAAAGAAACCACCCTCTCTGTTTAGCAACGCGGTTCTGGGAATCGTCCGCTGAGATTCAGTGAGTTTCCGCTCCGGTGGCTCAGTGTGTCGGGGTTGCGGGTGCACCACTCTTGTCGGGTACAATTATGAGCAGCGGATTCCAGGAAAACCTGTGTGGTATTTCATACATGATGTAAACTCACGGTTACCTCATGCATTCCTCCCCTAACAGTACACCGCACCCACCGTGCATACGAAACAACACACACACGTTTTGTGAGCACAAAGCTTCTCACACACAGTCTTGTTGACGGTTCCATGGGGTTCGGTAAGCGGCCGGGGAGCATCGGTACCTCCGGTAAACAATTGGATTGTCACAGACACATGTGCTCAGACAAATGCCCTCGCTCACCCATAAACAGCACACACACGCACACACACGCACACACACTGGCATCCTGCAGGTGTGCTGCTAAAAGCTCCCTGCCACCACAGATCCATCAGAGTTGCGCAGGTGGCCAAGGGAACTCAAGAACCCGCTTTTAGTTCACACAGGAGCACCAGACACATTTATGCTAATTTTGGCACGATGTGTGAGTAACGAGTTGAGCCCGACCAGTCATTCACACGAGCTGATTGTTATTCAGTGTGAGAAACAGTTCAGAAACTTCAATGCTAATGGATGTCTCATAGCATACAGTTGGCCCGGGGTCTAGTCATGCAGATGTAGTTGTCGTCTCGCTGCGTTGGTGGTCTGCGCTTGTTGTTTTTTTCCAGACTACATGAGAAATTATAGATTGGTTTGTCTGAAGTGAGTGAAATGTAAGGTTGTAATGCAGACACCATTAAAAAGAATAAATCGCTTGCTCATTCCTTCTCCAAGCCGGGGGATTCCCCGTGTCCTGAAAGGGTCAGTAAACTATCGATGATAAATGATCAGCAGACCACTGCTTAATGCTTTATGTGTAACTGGGGGGGATCTACAGCACTGAAAGGAGTACCTGTTGTGCAATAACAAAGCCTCACAGAAACATCTGATGCGTAATCAGGGTCACACTGAGGAGCTTACAATGCTCTGCTTATGCAGTCTGGATGCAAAGGTTCAAGTGATGACTCAGTGGGAGATTCATCAGTACGATGTTGTCATCTGATGGAGCAAAGCCACCACCTTAAGAGAACTATCTGATCCATCGGTAGCATCAATTCTACAACAAAACCATACAGGCATATACATTCAGCAACAATCTGAGTTAGTGTTTGATAACATTTGATCAAGTAGTCACAGAGCTCGGAGTAACCCAATAATGCCACCCAAAGAGATGTAAAGAAGCACATCAGTGTCTTTGGGTTCGCAAAAAGTCTCATTCACGTTTCCTCCAAGCTCTTTCAGAGAGAAAACTAATATCTGTGATCATTTTTACTCTGTGTGCAGGAAGTAAGGGAGAAAAAAATGGCGATAGACTCCTGTGTGATTTCATCCAAGTGAATACTGGGATTTATCCATTATTGACTGGCGAGCAGAGGTGTGTGTCTCTATACGGTGGAGGAGAGGGTTCGTTTGAGCCACAGGTATTTAAGGAGGATTTGCATGAGCAACAGCACAAGGATGAGGTGTTACAGGATCCTCTTTGACTTTTTCAATCATGTTTGCTCAGCAAATGAAAAAAGGGCTAGAATAAACAGCAGTAAACTTCCTTTTAGACTTGTCTTTTTCTTTTAGTCCCTTCCTTTAGGCAGTCAGTACAATTGTATTTGCATAAGCAGATGTAAGAGGGCCACAAGCCATTTTTCATTTCAGCTTTATACTTTCCACACAAAACGAGTGTCTTTTGTGATTTATGACGTGTGAAATCGTATAACGTGTTAAAAGAGGGAATCAGCCACAGAGAGTCAGTGTCTGGGCAAGTACTTCATTACCCTGAAAGGAGTAATATGTATTTTTTCTGCATTAGAATAAAAACGACTAGACCCATGTTATATATTTTGTTGGGTTGTGTACTACTGACATTATCTCAACTTTTTCAAAGATTTTCCATCTGTATGACTGTATGAATCTTTAATTTGAATCCAAGTAATGGTGTGTTTCATTTGGTCGCCTGTAAATGGCGTCATATCCCCTTTACATGTGTCGGCGTTGTTGTTGTCTAAGTACAAACCACATTTTTACAATACACCTTGTAGATCTTGGTCGTTTTTCTATGTTTTGAACAGTCATATGACGTCTGGATCTCACAGCCCTCTCCGGGGCATTCTGTTTCCGACAAACAGCACCAGAGAAACACTAATTTTTAAAGGTGCAGTGTGTGGGATTTGGGGACATCTAGCGTTGAGGTTGCAGATTGCCACCAACTGAAACTTTTCCTGTATGCCAAGCATGTAGGAGAACTACTGTGGCCGACACGAAAGCCTGAATGGCCCTATGTATATATGTAGATATAAACGGCTAATTCCAAGGTAATGCTACACCCTGTTCCTTTAACATGAAACTGCTTTGTTCAGTGTTTTAATCAGCTGATCCGTTTTGTTTTGGAGAGGAGAAGACCTCTGTGGTGAAAACCTCCTAAACTCTGACGGAATCTTAACCAGGAGAGGCCAACTGCATGGAAAAGCAATGCTGGTAGAGCATGACCCCACGCTACTTCACGGCATAACCAATTGCAAATTACATATTGTGCGTTAAAGGAAGCTTCAATCTGAGTTGAAGATCTCTACCCTGATTAACGGAGATGCATACAAACCTGAATGAGATACATATTTTGGGGGCTCCTTATGTAAGTTGTTCACTGTGTCTTTTCCTTTCAGGTACCGTGCAGCCTGGAGTACTGGGACGAGCTCCAGCAGGCCTTCGTTCCCTTCCGGGAGTTCAGCCTCTCAGAGAGCAGCGCCTGCCAGCTGCCGCTGCCCAGCCTCAGCCTCACCGTCCAGCAGAAGGAGCTGGTGGCCTCAGACCTGTGGAGGATAGTCCTCAACAACAACGGAGAGGGAGGAGATGAGCAGAGGTGTGTGGGGGGTGGGGGGGGGGGGGGGGCAAACCTGCGTTTTATTTAGCTTTTTCTCGGTGCTCTTAGGTAATTGTACGCAGTATGTGTGCCGTCCAGTGATAGAGAAAGCAGAGAGAGAGAGAGAAAGAAAGAAAGAGAGAGAGAGAGAGAAAGCGCACCCAGGCCGCCGAGCACAAAGAGCCAGCAATGTGTCCCTCGCCCCACATCTGGCGTGCAGGAGCAGGGAGCGGGCTTGGAAGGCGTTCAGATCGGCCTAATGAGATTTCCCAGCACACCAAGTGCCTGTCAGGGCCCATCCGGATTCCTTCCTGCTTACCTTGAGTGTATCTAATCGAGGGGGAAGCTCAGGGGGAAGCGAGAGGAGCGGAGAGCCCCCTTTTGGGTTGGCTCATGAGTTCTCAGGTCTGGGTTGGGCCGGGCTGAGCTGGGATGGGTTGGACCGGTTGGTTCAAGCCTGCCAAGCGCTCCCAACACCTCAACGGGGCTTTTACTCCCCTCTTCCAGCTACCACTGCTTCCTCTCTTCATCTCTCTCACGTCTCACCCCGTCACATCTTCCGTGCTTCGCCCATTTTTCATTTCTCTCATTCCCCATTCCTTCCTCATCTTAATTTACTCTCTTTTTTCTGTCTCTCTCTCTCACTCACTCACTCACTCTCTCTCTCTCTCTCTCTCTCTCTCTCTCTCTCTCTCTCTCTCTCTCTCCCCCCTTTTTACTTCCTCTCGGGATTTCGGGAACTTTTTAGTGGAAGAGAATTGCCAAGCCCACATTCTGTGTGGCTTAGAGAGCTCCAGAGGAGCAGAGAGGGAGGAATAAGAAAACATGTAAGAGAAGAAACAGAGAAAAAAGTACCAGCAGTACCAGATACAGTGTAGAGCAAAATATACATCTGCGTTGCATTACAATCATAGCCCAAACACTACATTTCCTTTATGTTTAAATTATTTGTCTTTTTTGATCAAAACTGAGTCCCCTTCCCCTTACTCGCCCGTTTCATCTGCCTTACTTTAGTTTCCAGCAAGAAAAAAATAACTTGGCTGCCCTGCCAACTGGAAGTAATGAAAATTGTCAACATATGATGCTTATCTTTTTTAAGGAGCACTCTGCTGCTCCAGCGTTTCTCGGGTCCTGAGCGTTTCCTGCTGGAGTTTTTTATTTTTATTTTTTTACGTTGGATCATGGTAGCAGCAAATTACAGAGCAAATGGTCATTCACTTCAATTACCTTCCATTCCACATCATCAACCATGACATGTAATTAATGTTCACGGAGAGGCTCTCCTGGAAACTGCGGCAGTAATAATGTACCTAAACTCGCAGGCTGGGACAGCGAGGAGGCCCGCTTCATACTGTTGTCTCTTCTCATTCCCCCTTTTGTCTGAATAATGGCGGCGTTTATCTCCACTGCAGATTTGTGACGAGGATGTCGCGCAATTTGTAACTCGCCGGGCAAGAGACAAAAGCATTCAGCTACAGATGAGGATCAGACTATTTTAATTAGTGGGGAGAATTTTTTGTGGCTGTGATTCCACAGCTGTGCCTGGTGCTTTTGATATTTCAGAAAATCAATAACCATGAGCTAGTTTTTCCCCTTGAAACTGTCCAATCTGAATCACAGTGGTACATTACTCTTTTCTCCTCCTTTATTATTTTCATATGAAACAATGTCATGTTCACAAAGTGCATTCGGTTCATAAGTTTTCTTTATTTCTCTGCACTTAAAGTGGTTTTAGTATTCTGTTGTGGTTTTTACAGTCAGTCACACCACTGAATCTGTTCCTGTCTGCTGTGTCTCATCTTCCCCCTCCAGTTCGGATAGTGAGTCCGGGTCCCAGCTGCCCTGCGATCAGTTGGTCTCCCCGATCGCGTTGGCGGCCTGCACCCGCGTGGACTCCTGCTTCGCTCCCTGGTTTGTCCCGTCCCTGGGCATGTCCCTTCAACTTGCGCAGCTGGACATTCACCTCTGCCACCATCTAGAACAGCTGGGCACAGGTAGGACACAGAACGCGCAGTTCTTCTGAGTTTGAAGATAAAGATCAGTCGGGCTGCACCAAATGGTTCAAAGCTTCGCTCATGACATTACAATACATTCGTATTCTAAAACATTTGAATGCCGACCAGCTTTTTTTAAACAGTTACAGATAAAGACTAGGCTACACTAATTGTTAGTAGGCTTTACTGGGTCTGATTCTTTGAATGTAAAAAAAAGACACTCGGTACAGCCTTAAAGATAAGTACATTTCAAAAAAACGTAAGAATTGGATCTTTTGACAGTTCTGCCATGTGATCAGTCCAGTCTCTTAATGCGGATGCTGTGTCTCACTCTGCTCTCAGTTCCACCTCGACAGCTTCGTCCCTTCCTGCCAGACAGGAAGTTGCCTCAGGAGCAGGAGTTCATGGTGAGCGGCGCCCGGGAGCCGCGGGTCTTCTTGCGCCAGTGGAGCAGCGGGCCACGTCAGTGTCAGGAGTTCAGCTTCTCCACCCAGCTGGACTGCAAGCTGCTGGAGTACCGAAACCTGACACACCTCCAGCTCCTCCAGCCTTGTGTACTGCAGGTAGAGCTCAGCTATTCATGATAGTTTATCTGCCTGGATGTTTAGGATTCAAAGCACTGATCAGGGAATGTGAAAATGAGTTCATTTAGATGTTTTACTTTTTTTTTTTTTGTGTGTGTGTGTTTCAGGGCCAGGCTGCAGCCACATGCTGCCCTCAGAACACCACACTGGATGTGAATGTGTTTGTGGATCCGGTGGTCCTCAATATCAGCCAGTATGCCATACACACCGTGGACACTGCCCTGCACAGCTGGCAACAGGTAACAGAGAGATACCTTTATGTACACTTAATATTCAAACACACTCCATAGAACACAATAAAGTATGAGCTCCATGGACTGATAGTGATTGATTATTGATATTGCTTTCAGAGCATTTGAATCATTTAGCCTTATACAGGCCCTGAGGGCGGAAGTTGTCCTTCAATTTATTTATTTATTTACCCATATCAGAAGCAAAATAGTTGATTTCTTACATGGCAATGTACAAAGGCAATTTCTTGCAACTTTTCACTGCTGCCTGGCAGTGTTGTAGTTAAGAGCACCTGCTGTAAACAACAGCCATGTCACGAGTGTATCGAGACTGAGACAAAACCAAGACTTTGAGGGGTTGAGACCGAGTCATGACCAAGACCAGACCACTGCGAGTCCCACATTGTTTGACACTTACAATAAAATGTGGAACAACAAACAATAGGCAATCCTTAAATTGATCTCAAAGATCCATATTCCCATAAAAACACCCAGAGAAAACAGCTGAAGATTCCTTTTTCATTCACCTCTTTTATCGCCATTTATTATGCTGTGTTTGTATATGTACAAGTGCACAATGAGAATTTTCTTGATATGATAATCAAAAAGCATTGCAGAGTTGAAGCTTATGTTTCATTTGTAATCACTGTAATAATGTTACTCTACAGAGTCCTCTTTGTCTGAGACGAGATGAGACCAACACCTTCAAAATGTGGTCTTGAAACCAGTCTCAAATACTACAACACCGCTGCGTGGTGACGTGCATTTGAAGTGACCACAGTAATCAGTGCTATGGTGACTTATGTAGCAAAGTATTGGAGGATAACTTATTTGCTTGTACTAGCATACAGCTATTATATTTGGATCCAGGGGCTAGTGAATCCATAGAAGAAATACGTAGAACATATATGTACCTTTTGAGAATATACAGAAAGAATGTCTTTTCTCCCAGATGGAGTATCGGCTAAACAAACTCACAACAAAGTGGATTTCATGAGAATAGTTTGGGGATGTATGCCAGCGGTGATAAAAACGTTGCCTTTCACTTCGCCGTGAGCTCTGACTACAGTGCTCCCGAGCTTCTAGTCCTTTGGTCCTCGTCATCTCTCAGTTCCCAGCTCTCAGCACTGCCTCTGGTAGCCAGGGTGTATTCGTGTGTGAAGTGATGCCCATGAAAACACGGTAAAACTTGAGTGCTGACACCTGCCAAGACTTCATCTGGCCCTAGTCCTCCACCCATTTGTCTACTTGCTCACACAAACACACACCCTGGCCTCTCTGGCTTGGTGTGCCCTATCATGGCTCAGCTCAGCTGCGGCTCTGCTGACTCATACGCTGGCCCCTGGAGACGTTGAAGCACTCACATGGTTTTGCATGCATGCAGACTCCCACTGCCAGGTGAGAGACATGATTACTGGTGTTTTTCTAAGAGCAGCTGTGTTCTTTTACCTGTGGAAAATAAAATGAAACAAGCTGTGTAGGAAATCTACTATAAATTGATTGTCTGGCTCGCAGTTGAATCCCTTTGTTTTCACATCGGTGGCATCGTTGACTCATCAAAAGCTCATACTGGCCGCGTTGGATGATCGGGCATAATTGACCCTTGGCTTCATCATTGCATCATGTAGGGCATGCTAGCGAATGTTCCCTATTTCTGCTGGTTAATTTAGCCATAAATAAGACTTTGGAAGCGCTGGTGGTGTTGTAATGAATGGTCATGTTGCAGCTTTACTGGAGTGTTTTGGACATGCTGGTATCCATGGTGGGCTTTACACAACAAGCCAAGCATGATTAGTTGGGGTATTAGTTGGTCGTGTGCTTTGTGCCAAAGCTTTTACTGATACTGATTGGGTGATACGTTTGGCTTTTTTGAACGCCATCTTTGCCCAGTATCTGGAGACACAAAATAGAGGTTAACAATACTCACGCATACAAACACACACAGAATACCTTTCTTCACAAACACAAGCCCCTGAAGGGTGTGTTTACATGTCCACCAGTATACGGATTGAGTCATAAAATGATTAAGCGTGCTGTATTGTCTTGATTGGTCTAAACAGCAGTAGCCTTGTAACTTGTACAGAGCCTTTTAACTAGCTCCAGCCTTTACCACTTTGCTGCACACAAGGGGAAAAAAACACACCATAATTATAAGGCAAATGTGCTGCATGTGGGTTTAGTAGTTATGGAGTAAGGGGAAGAGAGAGGTCAAGTACAAAAGGCAGATATTTTTTTTTTTTAAGAAAACACACTTCATAAATATTTCCGTCCACCTCAGAGAAGGTTGCGAACACTTAGATCATGAAATATTGTTTCCTTTTTGGTGTTTTCACTGAAACAAAATCTCGTGAGTGGTGAAAAAAACCTTGGGTGCGATTAAGCCCAAATCCGTCTGGCGGTGAGATGGATGCAAAGGACCGCTCCGGTTAAGCTAAAATGCATCTTTTGATCTGATGGAGGCTTGCATTCCTGACACACTCATGCGCACACATTGTCCATGCATAGAAAAAACTTGATCCTAATTGAAGACGTAATCAGAAGCAGTTGGAAATGTTAACAGGCCCTGTCCTTCCGCAACAGAAGGATGTATCCCAACGTGTGTAATTGTTTCAGTGATTTTCATGTTTCCTGGTGTCAAGGCTGGCAGCCAGGCCTGTTGTGATGTGGCCCGTAGGGTCAGCATTGAACCGTGGAGAAGATTCCTCAACTACCACACAATCGAAACCTCACAACCCAGACATGGTCATACCAGACCACCACAACCAGAACAGCTGGAGCACTTCCAGATGCAGAGCAATAAATATATATAAAAGAGCCTGCTTGGTGTATGGTTGCAATTCATTCTCGTATAGCTCTGATAAGTTATGATATACAGTTGTAGTCATGGTAACATTGACTTCTCTTGTGCCCATGATAACATCCCCGAGGTACTTCTGGCAGTCATAAGTACACCATCCAAATGTCTTGTCATTTATATTGACATGAATGTATATTCAATCTATTATGATACTCGGCATGTTCCCAAGCCGGCAGGCCCTCCTCCTCTTTCTTGTCTCTCCTGCAGCGCTTCCCTTGAGCTCCAACCGTCAATCAAGTCCTCGTAGATCAGTTCAGAACTGAGATTGGATGTAGCTCAGGAGGTTCAGCGGATCGTCCACTAACAGGGTCAGAGGTTTGATCCCTAGGTTCTCCTGTCCTTGAAAAAGATGCTGAAACCGAAGTTGCTCCCAACGGGCAGGCCAGTGTCATTGGCGTGCGAGTTTGTAAAGAGGTTAAAAAGAGGCCAATTGTTGAGCGCTGTGTCCGTTGAGGTAGAAAAGCTCTACATTAGTGCAGTCCATTCACCATTTACCTTTCAAATTAAGCATGAATTATGCTGTTATATGTAAAACTGAAGGTAAAACTCAATCTCGGAACCCATCGCCTATCGCTCAAACAACGGATGAGCCCCTGGGTTCAAGAAGCTATATTTCTGGGGCTCCGATGGAGCCGACTTCCTTTTCCATGAGCTGCTTGTTGTTTACAGTCCGATTAGCAACTTGAGATGTGAGACTGGAGTGTGTGTTGGGAGCGACGTGTACGACCGGGTTGTTTCACCATTGGCCAGCTTACAAGCTCATTGTAAATCAATGAAAAGTCAAGTAAATGTCAGAAGATAGCCGGTGGGTTCTTACATTGCATTTCAGCCAATGCAGTCAACCTCTTTTGCTCTCCATGTGGACTTTTTACCTGCATTAAACTAAATCCTGCTCAAACCAGATTGGTTAATACTATTCTGCTACAAATGGAAACCAGAACGCTTTCAATCCCAAAATCATGTCCTGTTGTTTGCATATGAGTGCACTATTTCTTTATAGAGCTACGGTAAACTGCAGTTCTACACGTTAAGAGGGTTTCTAGGTTCAAAAGAGAAGAAGGAAAAATAATTCTTTCAAAAATTTTTTTATTTTTTTTTGCCTCTTCTCCTCGCTCGATAGCTCCATATGGCCCCAACCACTCTAACCTCAGGCCTCCATTTTCAATTCTCGGTCCCTAGCCCCACTTTCAATCTTTGCCCCCCCAGCCCCTAACCCCAGGGAAGTGGCTTTGGTGGAGAGCCACACAAAAGCCCAGTAGTATTTACACACTCTGCTTTCTCACAGAACATTCACAGGCTGCTTACATGTGCAATTGAGACAACAGGAATTTTCCTCCTGTCCTTTGCAACCGGAAAGAAAGTGATAGAGAGATCAAGTTCCTGTTTGTGGCAGATGTGTGGGCGAGGGTCATCTACAGCAGAACATAGAGGTGATTGTAGATCTGATTATTGTTTCATTATGTCCCTTTTTACTGGTTTCACTATCTCCTCCATGGCGTCTTGTTTCATGAGTATTTCTTTTGACTGGCTGTCATTATTTACAATCTGTCTTCCAGACATTTTACTGTACCTTGCCATTTAATATATGTGCCACTCTGCCATGCAGATCTGGGCTTGACTCTGTGAAAACGTAACAGTATCCGGCTGGATTAGCGAAATGGATCCTTTGATTCCCGGTAGGAGCGCGTCTGGAGGAGAAGCTGTCATCTCAAGCTCTTTAACAAGGAAGACGTGTTGACTGTTTAATTATCTTTGTCCTAATATTTGTCCACTTAAAGTCCCTGAATAGACGGAGAGTTATCATGATTACGGCAGGGAGCGTTTCTGACGTGTGTATCACGTTGCCTCGTGAATCGGAGCGGAAAGGCGATACCATCAAAGAGCGGGCTTAGCGACGGCATCTTAGGGATGGCAGCAGGAAGTTTGTAAATCGCAGTGTCAGATTCGAATGGGAGCGCAGATAGTGTTCCGCTATAAAACTGGAAATGGATTTGTACCCACTGTCGCAGCTGTCCCGTCTATATTTTGCTCTCTTTAACCCCTTTCTCTCTCTCTCTCATCTATCATCAAGCGTTCCTTTTTAATAGTGTAAATTTTCCCATCCGTTTTCAATAGCATCAACAACCCCAGGACCCCGAACGTGCTTGGCAGTCAAACCCTGAGCTTTTACTGCCAGCTTCTCTTAACCATCAACCCCCTGCCATTTAAAAGTACACAGCGGGCTGGGGTCCCTCTTTGTTAGGATAGCTGAGTAGTTATTGAGAAGCTGTCTGAGCCACAGTCATGTGCCTCCAGAGTTGGGGAGGGGTGTGCAGGAGAGATCCCATCAGGGCCTGAGAGCCTCTGGAAGGAGCTCAAGTAAAACTCACACATGCACTTGCACCCACGCACTCGGCGTCCAACTCACATGCAAACTATGCTCTGTTTTGAAATTTGTGTACTTCAATTGCTGTTAGAGGAGACTCGACACACTCATCTCTCCCTGTTAAACCGGCGTTTTTCAAGAGCAGGCCAGTGAGCTCTTGCTCTCGCATGCGAGGTGACGTATGAGCGGACTTCGCATGACTCTAGTTTTCTGTGAGGCTTTCTCGTTGACCCCATTGCTGCAGTTGGGCCGGACTTCACCATATTGTTTTTCTCCCTAACAAACCACAATATTTTGATGACTGTTGCTTACAGGAATGCCTGCTAAGTGTCCCACTTTGCACCGAGCATTGAGAAAATGCACAAACGAACCAAGCTGCCATTTGAAATGAGTTGACATCTCATACCTTATTTATCTCACGGACAAAATTTTGCTTCTCTAAGAAGGAAAAAAAAAAAGTTGAGTTTTGGTCAAGAGAGAGGCCTCCTGGAGGTTTTATGTGGGACCAGGGGTGGATCTGGCCCCAAAAGCCAGGTCTAAAGCTGCGTCAGCCTGGATAGCTGTCAGACTGCGATGTGATTCACTCCCCTGTTGAGGTTGTGTTGCCCCCACGGGTGATATTAGTCATCTCTTTCTCCTACTGACAGACAGCTGCACTATTGAGATCTGCATCTTTACGATTGAGGATACATGCATTGACACCTGTAAATGTGCTTATACACACACACACACACACACACACACACACACACACACACACACACTGCATTGTACACTCACCATAAACATACACACCTGGAAGTATTTGCTTTTATTCACAAGCTCTCTTTCTCATTTCTCACTGCCTCTTTCTCCTTTATCCATCCATCCATTAAATGCCCCCCCCCCCCCCCCCCCATTTTCTCTCTCAGAGTGGGAACCCGGAGGCTGAGGAGCTGGTCTTCAGCCACTATGTGATCTGTAACGACACCCACGAGATGCTACGCTTTGGCCAGGTGGACACAGATGAGAATGTTCTGCTGGCCAGCCTCCACAGCCACCAGTACAGCTGGAGATCCCACAAGTCCCCTCAGGTAGCACACACACACACGCACACACAGGGTCTGGGAAATATCTGATGACCCTCAGCCCTGTGGTTTTTGTTGGACTTTTCAATGCACAGACATATGCATGCTCTCACACACACACACATTCACATATACAATATGTTAACTCTCTATTCTTTTAATAAATAAGGGTTACGAAACACATAGACTTCTATACAACCAGAGGAGTCGCCCCCTGGTGGACACTAGAGATAATGCAGCTTTATGGGTGGGTTATAGATGAAACCCTTGGAATATAAAAGGGTTCTCGGGAGAGCCCCCTGGGTGGGTTCTTGTTAGCACCCTTAGATATTGGAAAACATTCTGGATAGAACCTCCAATGACGGTAATGGGTGGCACCATTACACCCTAGAGGGGTTCTCTGTAGAACCTCTCTTAGGGGGCTCTGGGTTGAATCTTTTGCAGACTGTCCCAGGTATAATCCTTTTTGTAGAGCCCTCTAAAAAGGTTCCAGGTGGAACCTTTATAAAGGTTCTACGAGTAACCAAAAAGGGTTCTCCTCAGGGGACCAAGAACCCTATATAGTTCTCGTTAGCACCTTAGTTTCTAAGAGTATAGAGTGTTAGCACAAGCATTACAGACATAGAAACATAATGCACACATGGTACCTACAACCTACAAACACACACACACATTCTGGACCATACGATGTGTGTACCTGGATACACATGTACTACATGTGTGCACACACACACATCCGGTAAATATATAAAGAAATCCATACTCATTGACTTGAGCATACACACTCTGCCCACAGGCTCACAGAGCGTGCAGCCACTATCTGTGTGTTTCTGTCAGCGCTCTCAGACAGTGCCCTGACAGCATTGTTAAAGAAGATTGATTATATTTAACCCTTTGTGGTTTTGAGGTTGAACGGAGGGTGGGCTGGCGATCTGTGGCATATGTGTGTGTGTTTGGTGCGCACATGTTTCAGGACCCCCATGTGTTCCACTGCGAGTGTGAGAAAGTCGAGCTTGAGAAAAGACATGGACATAATTGCTCGCAGTAAGTCAAGTAAGTCAAGTTGTATTAATCATCAGCCATGGTTAATCTGTGCTCTTACCTCACTCCTTACACACACACACACACACAAACCCACACTTGGAGAGTGGCAATCTGGCATATCAGCACAGCGAATACCACATCTCGCTTTTAGCAGTGAGTCAAAATGATCGCTGTATTTTTTAGAGGTGTTTTGGAAGAAAGATTGTCCGAATGGGCCAAATGTCATCATCGATGAAGAATGCGATTCCAGGATGGTGCTGTCATGTGTTATTCCATCATGTGTTTGTGGTATATGAAATATGTGTTCTCAAGATGAACATGATTTGTGAAACTAGATAAATAAGAAGTAGTGCAACTTTGCCAAAAACACCCTCTCTCTCTCTCTCTCTCTCTCTCTCTCTCTCTCTCTCTCTCTCTCTCTCTCTCTCTAACTTATTGAGCTTGATGATAAAATGCCTGCCAATTGTAGCGCAAGCTCCTAATTACAGTTTGGGGTTATGATAATAGTGGCACTGATAAGAGAAAGGGTTGTATTTCTCAAATGGTCCTGCAAGTGTGTTTTTGTAGCTCTTGCAAATGAGTTTTGAGACAGAGTCCTAAGTGGTTGTGCTGTTTTGCTTAAGTCCCATGGTGCTTTGGTGTGTCTGGAACAACTGTGATCATCACGAGCCATCATTCCCCAGACCTCCATATTCTCCCTTCTCTCCTCTTTCTATCTGTAAGCCTGCTCTCCACTTCAACCTCAAGACCCTGCCCTTAACCCCTGAACTTTTGCATATTTCTCAGTTATATTAACAACCTCAGGTCCTATTATGCACGTAACACTTTCACGCTGCTGTTATTGTCCACTCATTTCATACACAATGTGTGGACGTTAAACCTATTATCGCCTACCACCCCCTCATCTCTCTCATCTCTTGAGATTGAGTCTCAATTTTCATAATTTCCAATTTCTATTTAATTAAACTTTGGAAAGCCATGTTACACAACAAGCTCCCAGTGCATCCAAACAGTGCTGTAACCCCTTTTAAGTACACCAGTAAACACTTTTCAGCTTGGGACCCACAGCGCAATTAGCTCACTCATACTGGGGATATGCTCATGCTGTGCATAGTATTCTGTGTCTTTTCTTGCCATGCGCTGTAGGAACCCACCGTGACACAGGCCAAAACCCATTTCAGCCCACACACACCCTAAACGGTTCAGAGAACAGAGCTGTACGATAGTCCCCTGACGACAACGCTTGGTCCAATTCTCTTAATTCTTGATGCTTCACCTCCCGTCAGCTCGATGAGATCAGTAGACCTGGAAAGTCTCCGGCCTCCACACTGTTTTTGGGGGTCTCACTTGGATGTCTTGTGTTTTTCTCTTGGCACTCTCCAACAGCTTCCCACAGTGTCCTTGTCCCTTTCTCAGTACAGTCCTGGTGTTTACGGCCACGCTGGCTGAGCTCAGTGGCCCTTATCTGGTTTGTCCTGCCACTGGCCTTCACCTGACTTTGTCCTTACTATGTCTCTGTCATAAGTGCTGTCCTCTCTTTTGGGATCATGGCCTCGAATTACCCCTAAACCTCGCCATTCCTTTTGGATTCAAACGGTTCTGTTTGTGTAACTTTTTACTTTCCATACATCATCCATGGTCCCATTGCTCTGTCAGACCTGGTTGGACTCTGTCCACTCTCTTGACATGAGGTCATAGCTCTCCCTTCCCTTTGGTTTACCCTCCTTGCTCTCTAAACCACCAAACTGCAATTAGTACCATCACTCAGTCCAGGGTTCATCTATCTCTACCTCCCAACCTTGTGTCCCCCGCCCCTGTTGCTCACCTGGGGCCTGTCAAGAAGGCAGACCATCAGCCTGTCCTCATGGCTCTGGCATGATGTGTGTGTCCCAGCTGACCTGTCCCCCAGGTGCACACAACACTCACTCCCACACACAAATACGAATTTGCTGTTGTAAGGTAATCCGTCCCCCCTTTTCTCTCTCCGGCTCCCCAGAGGAAACCAGTGGACATGAAATCATCTTGAAAAGAGAAAGATGGAGGGGAACAAAGGTAGAATGAGATAGGGAAATATGAGTAATTAAAAAAGGAGGGTAGCAAAGACTTGTCAAAGGGGCGATCCTGTACAGGCCTACTTGAGAAAACAGGAGGACATGGAAAAAAGGAAGCAAGGGCAGAGGATGAGTCGTGCTCCTGACACTCACAGATTGGGCTGAGAGAACTCCACAGCGGCAACGCGGCCAAAAATGTGTCCGCTCGCTATCTCACTCTCCCTCCCGCCTTCCCCTATTTCTCTCTGTTTATGATGCACAAGCAACGCATCAAGAAAGTACAGATGAGCAGGCTTGCCAACTATGCTTTATCATCACACATCAAATCCTTTAATCCTATCTTCTGTTATCGCCGGTCCTAAGACAAAGTCCAAAAGAGTCTGGAGAGAAAGAGCTCCCTAAATGAACAGGCCTGCTGTTGTTTCAGCTTGGACTAAAACAGGGAGGTATATTTAAAACCCTGCAATCTCCCGTGTGTGATCCCGAGCCTTCCAACCAGCTCACACTTCCCACGATGTTGACATACCTCCGAATATCTGTCACTTCTCTCAGAAGGGCACCCCGAGCCCAGTGTGTTTTTGCAGTGAAACGCGAACCGCGGCTCAGGTCACACACCCTTCTCAGTGCTCCTCTGTCCCCCCCCCCCCCCCCCCTCCACTCTCTCTGCCTCCCATGCATCCGCTGTCAGTCACAACCGTAAGATGCATTAAAAGGGTCGATTGAGGCGGTCACGTCCTTCGGAGCCCGCTGTGGTCCAACACTTGATCAAGTTCATGCCCATACGTGCACAGCCAGAACCCCCCACCCACTCACACACACACACACACACACACACTCACACACGCACACGGTGATGAAATGTTTCCTAAGGCCTGGAGTCTGTCAGGCCTCTCTGTCTAAGTTCTCTCTTTCAGGCTCGGCATGCCTTCACACCCCGGCATTTGCCAGCCAAGGTGAAGTAGTTTGTAAACAACACACAATTTCCCCTATTTTTTTACATTTTAAATTCTATACTTTTCTTATTATATAACATGTAAGAGAGATATAGATAGATTGACACATCAATTATAAAACGCCAGGATGACTCCACACTTCCACTATAATTAAGCACAGTTTATATCTATATCTCACGCGAACACACTCTGTCCCCATCCAGCTGTTTTCAGGGCTCTGGCGTGTGGTGCGGATGGTTGGAATAGCTGGCTGCTTGGTACAGGATGCAGCCTAGCTGATGGAAATCCCTGTGGTTACCGCGGTTAGCAGGGAGAAGGGGCGTAAAAAGCCCCCTAGATTTGGGAAGGGCTTTTTAAGTGCCTACAAGGAATATTCACCATTTGAATAAATTGTAATTTACTCCAGGGGCATGCTTCTACTGAAGAGCTCTCTTGGACCTGTGTGTGTGTCGGTGCTGCAAATGTGTGGTGTGGATCCATGCGTCAGTGTTGAGCCGGTATGTGTGTGTGTGTGTGTGGTTCCCAGGGGTAAATGTGCTGGAGATAACAGCCCAGGACTATTAGTTTGCGGTTAGATTGGCCGCGTGTTGTTGGAAGCAGGCATGACAGGGAGGTATTTGTGTGTGAGTCGATGTGTGTGGGTGTGGTGGGTGGGTGGGTGAGGGGACATGAGAGAACTTTTAACGCAATGCGCTTGTTCACGTGCGCGTGTCTGTATCCGCGTGTTGATGTGATGTGCGAGGAGCTTGATGTATTGTGTATGGTTTCCTGTCGCTCACTCGCCGTGCGCACATTGCTCCATCAATCTGATCCACATTCTTGTTTTTAAACCTTCACCAGCGCTCAACGCTCACAGCTCAAAATGTTAAATCCTTTCTCTAAAATCCACCAGTTCTTTTTGTCATTTATTCATATTTCGCCGTCCTGACTCATTGTTTAAGAAACACTGCCCAGTTGAAGTGGCTCAGTTGTGCTGTTCATCCCAGATTGGGGCTTTTGTCTGCAGTAAATTTCGGCCGACCCTCTGGGAGATATCAGGTAACACATTGACTGATCAGAGAGAGAGAAGCTGATGAAAGGGACTGATGTCCACATTGATCCCTGGAGAAAAGCTACACTTTCCTGTTGATTATGGTCAGAGGCTGCGTTAGGTCCAGAAGGAAGGCCGACTGGTTGAAAGTGACATGTAATTATAGGCATTACCTCTTAGGCAATGAAAAGAAAAGTAAGAGGTGAACTTCATCATCAGGCAAAGGTCAATCAGTCAGTTACCTTTTGATAATGGTTTGTGTCTAAGCTCACATTCAGGTGTAGTACAGTCATTGATTCTGTCACACTCTTTATCTTATCCCGGCATGTCTTCTGATACAATAATAATACAAATCAAAATTGATTTACCATAAAGATTACTAAGTCAAAGCCTTCATCAAAAAATGAAGTTAAAATAAGACGTTAAATCATTCCTTGTTCCAATACCCATGCTACCATTCTATTTAGTATGCCAGAGAAGATGTAGTATGTCCCAGTACATAGTATGTCAAATGCAGTATTCCAAAAATACCAGGACGTTCTACTGCATCTGGTCACGTTTTGCAGCATGCAAGCCAGCATGCTTTTCTGGCAATTCTGACCCACAATCCTTTGCAGAGCGGATATGAGCAACAGGGTCAAAGTTAAAGGTTCAATGTTATGACGTAGTACGTCTCAATTGAATGCATAGTGCATGCAGCAGTGTGTACTTTGTAAGGGCAGCTGCAGTACATACTTAAAGGAAAAGGAAAAAGTATATGATTTAGAATGCATTGCATGTCTTCCTGGGTAGGATAAACTACCAAAAAGGTATAAAAAAAAAAAAATAAGGAAAAACAATTTGACCTTCAGACGTCACTGAGAAACACATTTACTGTATAATTACGAGAAAAAAAATGAAAGTAAATACTTATTCAATTGTCCATTTTGCTGTCTTTTCCAGCCTTTTAAGACAGAAAACCTACATGCATCAAAAGTTTAGATCATCTGTACAGAATATATCCGGGTTCTTTAGAGCCATCATAAATCGTTATAGTATGTAGAGTATAAAAGAAAATGTGACTTACCCTCTCCCCCTCCCTAATCACTCAGCTCTCACAGTTTTTCTACTGGATATTGTTGAATCTGCCACCCTCAATGGCCTGAAGAAGGACACCAGTTCTCAACTGTGAAACAACAGATTGTTGTCTTCTAGATGTGCGAGGTGTAACACATGATTCACAGCTTGACCTTTGTTTAAAATGCATTTGTCCTTAAGTTTGTCTTCGAGCATATTTTCAAACCTATTTTCCATCAAACTTGAATAAAAGCTTACTTTTAGTAAGTTAACGTAACCACACAAATTATTCTTGACAAGAGTATGTAGCACATCGGCCTCCTCAGAGGTCAAGTAGAGCTCCTTTTCCCATGAAGAACAATGTGATTTACTCCACACAACCACCTCCTTACTTATGCTATCAGCTGACATTTTAATCAAGCAGTTCCACTGTCTGATGACTTCACATTGCCTTGTACTGACCCTGGTATCCCTATTGCGATGAATTCAGTCAAAGTATGTGTATGTACACAAGTGTGTCTGTTATGAGAACAGCATAGACCTGTGTTGGTATTTTGTTAGGGGGGACTTTGGATCTTTAGGGGGAGATAGCAGGTCAACAGTATATGCCACATAGACGTGGTATAAATCATCTGAAAGCTGGGAGCCTGAAGATTAATATGACAAGCTCAGCAGTGTGTGTCGAGTTCTAGTCATAAATCAGAAATAAAATGTATGTATTCATTGAAATAAATTGTGAAAGTGTAAAAGGGCTGAGAACATCACGATGGAAGTATGATGCCATTCTCTGTTGTCTCATAAGTTGGTGCAGCAATTTCTGAGTTGATACTATTTATTAAACTAGTTTGGTGCTAAATTTGACACATTTTGACCTCTTTAGAATCGATAATGGTAAAACTTCAAAATAACGCATTGAATAAGACACCAAGACCTTGATGAACACGATAGAAAAAACCCATGCTGTGATTTGGTTTAAATACCTTTTGAAATTTTGAGACTTCTGCAAGAATTGCATTTTTCGGCCATTGTATGGCAAGCGCTCCTGTTCTGGAAACTGCTACGATGTCAATATACCTAGCAAAGTCTTATACCCCCTGACTTCTCTGAAGGTCTCTAGATTGTGTTTGAGGTGAGAGGTCAAGGGATTCCTTCCAAAATCACCATGCCAGTTTTCCTTCGCCAAAATTGAGCCTAACTTTAGAGCGTTATTCAGCCTCCTTCTTGAGAAGCTAGCATGACTTGGTTTGTACCAATGGATTAATTCTAGCTATAACACTGAGCCCCAATAGACACTTAAAGACCGTTACATCAGTAGGTCTCAATGGGTTAAAGATGGGGTCAGGAATATTGGGGAAACCTGCGAGAGTACGCTAGATTTTGACAGTATGCCAGTGAAAAACCCAGCACAGTGTTGCCAACTCTTTTCTAATTCATGGCACGAGGCAGGACCAGGGTCCAGATATAACCACAATCCATGAAAACCTGTGAGGCGAGAAAGCACAAAGACTCTGAGGAAGAAGCAAAGTTAGTAATGTGCATTAATGGGACATGAATTCATACAGAAGGAGAGGGAGAAGAGGAGCTCAGTGTATCCTAGGAAGTCCCCCTGCAGTCTAGGCCTATAGCAGCTTATCTATGACTGGTCCGAGCAACACCAGCTCCAAAAGTTGCTAAATCTAGCGAGAAAGTCGCCAAGTTGGCAACACTGACAGCTCGTCCCTTCAGGCCTCCCTTCAAAGCATCTCCCCCGAAATTATCGTAATCCCTCTGAGGATTTACCTGTCTCTTAATGGCCATACAGAATCATCCAGTCTCACATATATGTCAGCTCACTGGACAAATTAGCCAAAGGGCTCTATGCTCAAGCACAGATGCTAAAGTTTTTCTTTTTGAGAGGTTAGCAAAAGTCTTTTTGTTAACATTTATTCTTAGTAACTGTCACTGGGGGGCTGGAACCATTCCTCCCTCCAGTGCTTGCTGGGAGCAGGCTTGATTAGTGATTAATAGGACGCGTCTCGAGAAGTTCTGAACCTCATGTTTGTCTCATATCGCAAAGACAGAGAAGAAGTTTCAACAGCATAATGTTGCCAGTACATTTTTGAAATCAACGACTCCTGAATATTCTGGGGACCCATTCTCATCTTTCTGCAACCCACCATTTGGTCCCCATCCAACCATTGTCAAACAATGTACTACATCCCCCCAGCTTTCCACCACAGCTGCCACAGCCAAGATTTTCATGAGAAATGCAGGGAGGACAGTGAGTCTCCACCTTTCACCACCCTCTTTTTTTTATCTTCGCACAGTTCGTTCCCGCTCATCCCTTCGAATTTGTCACTCTTACTGACATGCTGTGATTTTGTTTTGATTCAGCCTTGTATATCTGATGAGCCATCGGTCTGTCATGACTCTTGAGTGTGTATTTATATGTGAGTAATTCCTCTCCCTGTGTAGTTTGTCCCAGAGGAAGCTCTGCCTCTGACATGAGGAGATTAATTTAATTATCATGTTGATGAGAGCTGAGCAGCTACAATCTCATATTTGTTTTTCTATGTAAATCTTTTTAAACATGTCAATGTGTTAGCAGTTTAAAACAATATGTTTTCATCCTCTCCATCAAATCCTTGGCCTTGAAACTACAACAAAGAGTCTTAAACCACACGTTGCAGCCCCGTTTGGGCAGCAGAACTGTTTCTGGTTGGCCTCCACATGACAAAAAGTGTTGGTATGTTTTAATGACCCTGGACCACGTTATGAAAGCAGACGTTTTCGATTCATTCAAGTTCACCGACCTGTGTTGGGCTATGATGTCAGTTACAGAATGTGGTCTCTCACTGTGGCCGATGTCTTTTGTTTTGACAAGCTCTTCATTACTTTGTCTGTAGTAGAAGTCAAATTAAAATGATAGCAAAAAAGTATCTTTTTCTTCCTTCGGCTGTTCCTGTTGGGGGTCGCCACAGCCGATCATCTATGTCCATCTAGTTGGCCACCCGGGCCTCGACCGAAAGGGTATGCAGATTTTTTATGATCAGCATTTATGATTTGGCCTTTCCTGACACAACCCCCCGGGGGGAAAACACACGAAGAACACGGCCTTTTCCACACAGAAAGGTGTTCTGAACAGCAGCCGACAATGCTCCACAGTATACCTTTAACCAGCTCGCTGTTTGATCCTCTCGTGAATCAGAAGTCGGAGGTGCAGGTGAAGAATCGATACACGATGTGGTGCAATTTGGTGCTACCCTGGGTTCAGCACCACGGACAGCACCGTAGTGCTGTGTGACCACGGGAGCAGCTCTGGCGTAGTGGCCACAGTGACGCCCTGAAAAGCGTCTCGCCATACACTGTACATCCACCACTGAATAAACTAAGAGGATATCTTTTCTTAGCATTGCACATCAAGCAGGAGGAACTTTTTGTAGTGTATGGCCATGTCTTGGTTATATGTTGTCGACATTTTACTGGTTTCATAACACGATCTTCCAGTCTGTGGTCAGTGGGTAGCGGGTTATATCCCACGCTGCAGTTCTTCTTCAGCTTGTGGTTTCAATCACAGAGAACCGAATCCTCTCTGTAGTGAAGTGTTAATTTGCGCTATGCATTGCATTGTCAAACCAGTGGAGACATGTCGTCTGAGTTAGACTGCAGTCAGCCTACCATTGCTGGTGGTTCAGAGCACTTGTGATCCAGGTATGGGTTACTACGGTTTCCAGTTTTCTAGTCAGTCTGTGATAAAGAACATGCAACCTTTTGTTCACTTGTGTGTTCACGCTGTTGGGAAAGGCGATCCTGTCCAACGACTTGGTCTTGGCGTGGTCGGCTGGTCGCGGGCATGGCAGACTCTGGTTGCTTAGTGGAATGCGCATTTATTTGATTTGGCAGATGAAAGGTGGTGGTATAAATTCAAACAAGAGAACCAATCGAAAACAATGCTCAAAATTGGAGAGCATAATGTACTGCAAAATGAACAGAGCCTGTCTGGATGGAGAAACAGCTCCCTGTAAGACATCTGACTCAAATGTGTCCAAATGGCTTTTACTGACCTGCTTTGTCTGGAAATATGCCAAAAGATGCAAAGTTCCCCAAAGAATGTATTGTATATTGTGTACATGTAACCCCTTCGTAATCACCAACATTTTGATTCGTAACTATAATCTGATTACATATTTTTTTCTCAGTAACTGTAAAGGATACATTTACATTGTCATTTAATTACATAATGTAACTAGTTACTCCCAACAATGTACAGTGTGTTTATTTATTTGTGTTTGTCTAATTAAATGTGCTAATGTAAAGTATGTGTTAGCCCTCCAGTGGACTGATGTGTTCCTGCTGTTTGTACAGTGTTGGGCTGGGATAGGGTACGATGTCATGACCAGGAATAAACGGGTAGAAAGGGTGGATGTTGGTCTCAACACCCCGTGGGTGAAAAACCATGCATGCCTCTGTGTGGCTGTATATGTACTCTATATAATAGTTCCCCTCTGTCGTAAGCCTTTGTTTTTCTGTGTTCTTTAGACTGAGACAAGGCCCCCGTCCTTCCAAGGGTCCCCGACGACTGACTCTTTCACCCCCCCAGCGTGCGGTTCACAAACCTCCCTCTTCTCAGACAGTGCTCCTTTTGTCGCTCCCTTCATTTGGTGCAAACACTTGCCGTGTCTGTGTCTCCCAGAACCCTCGAGGCCCTGGATGTCTAAGATGCCTCGGTAGAAAACCAGAGGGAGAACTTTGGAGCAATGTTAGTCAAGCGTAAACCTCTTAGCGTCTCCTCTGTCAACCGCGGACCCACACAATGCCTTCTCTCTGTACCTTCTTCCAGCTCTCAGACCTCTTCTTAGACTTGCAAATCTGGGCTTTGATGTAGCACTGTCTTGCTGCTTTTGTCAGAGACAGGGAGCCAAGGAGGAGAGAAGCATTGCAGACAGCTGTTAAAGCCACCATAATACCCTCATGTTACATGGGTTGGCCCTCGCTGCCCTGGCAAGGATGCTGTTGTGTCTCTCTTTAACTCATTTATGCTCTCTTTTCTCGATCACTGCAGTGCAACTGTGTCTCTGGTTCTCCCCCCCCCCCCCCCCCCCCCCCCCCCCACATTCTCGCCTTTCCTAGAGGACAACCTAATCCAAATTCTTTTGTTTTGTTGTCTGGGTATAAACCTGTTTCTCATTTGTTAGGTGGCTAGCTAGCTCCCTGGTCCCAAAGTTATTTCCGTAGACAAAACAGGCCTCTGTTCCACAAACCACTTTTCTGATCTACACCCATGTCATTAAATAAGACAGGCGGTACAAAGACTTGTCCATCTATTGTATACCTTTGGTAAATGAAAATGAAATATTTTTTTAATTTAGATGTAGCGCTTGTTTTGGTGGAATTGATTGGTAATCAACCATCTAAAGACCGGTCGCAGCCTCTTCAGGCCTTTGATGGAAACTTGCGCAAAGCTACTGGTGTTGTTTATACTTCTACTCCATCTCAGAGTCTCAAGTCTCCCATTATAGTCTGAGTGGGACGGAACGAAGGAATGGTAGTAATGGGTAGACGACCACTGCGGCTTTGTCGGCCCGTCTTTTGCAGCGTCGAGGAACGCTGATTACGTCTCCGCTGCGGACAGACACTAGATTTGTGTTATGTGCACACAAGCACATTCCTGCTAGAGGACAATAGACGGACAGCGGTTACATTGGCAGGAGTGACTCGTTCTGTCTGCAAGAGGACAAGGGTTGGTGTGTGTGTGTGTGTGTGTGTGTGTGTGTGTGTGTGTGTGTGTGTGTGTGTGTGTGTGTGTGTGTGTGTGTGTGTGTGTGTGTGTGTGTGTGTGTGTGTGTGTGTGTGTGTGTGTGTGTGTGTGTGTGTGTGTGTGTAAGCTTGTCTGTATGTGTTTCTCCGTTCATCTACGCTTGACACCCACATTATCAAAGCAGACACTTGAATTTTTGCCATCCAGATGAGGTCATGGCTCTGCGTTTACCAGGAAGTTAATAGTCATTGCTTTTGGTTATGACTGACTGAAATCTTAGCGTCTTTTACAGGAAACTTTGTTGCTTATGATTTTCTCTCGGGACAGAATTAAGCATTGGACCAGGCGGTAGACATGACATCGCACCCGTGATGGAATGTGGTCGGTTAATTGACTTACGGTTTAGGCGGGCGGTGGTTCTCAGAAGTCAACACCTTTTCTGAATGTGTCAGTCCCCGTGTTTGGGTTCTGCGTTCTGAGTTTCCATGGCAACTGGGAAACGTGCGCGATGGGGTTTCAAAAAGTTCACGTGGTACTGATCTTATGATAAGAGCAGACACGGTCCCAACATGATCTGTGTTTGGATGTTAACATCATCACGCTGACCCCTGATGCTTGGTTGAGTAGACAGGTGTTACTTGTTACGTTTGGGTTAGTCACTAATTCAGCAGACTGAAAACATACGTCAAAGCCTCATTATGTTCTCTCAATAATACCTGCAGGCTCTAAGTTATTCAAGCAGATTGGATTGTGGCGGCACAGTCCGTAAACCAGTGGTGTTATGGTAATATACAAACCTCAGCTCTCACCAATGTTTGACCACTACAAGGCAAGTAATCTCCATGACGATGTGGCCCTGAGGTCTGACTGTGGACATTAGATTAAAGAAGAATGGAGTTGATTCAGTTCGAGCAAGAATGGACAATCCCATCTCCAAATCAGTCAGTGGATACGTCTCCATGGATCTGAGATGAGTCATCTGTAGCTTAGCTATATTAGTGCATTTGGACAAACATGTCACTGTAAACCTTCACGATGATACAAGGCTAGGATGTTCTGTCTAATCAAAAGTCATATCAGTAACGTGTCGTCAGTTCATTTCTCAAGAATTGGGATAAATGATTGTAGGTGGATTATATTACTGAGTGAAAAACATGTTTGGCTAAAGCCTTCTATTGATGCATCAATACCCCTGGTCAAGTTACATCCAAGGAATTTGGACGAATGCTTGTATTTTGTTGGCCAGAGTTGTTATTGGAAAAAGCAACAGAGTGACATGACCCTGGTCAAATCCTGCTCCCTATCAGCGATAACAGACAACATTACAGTACAATGCAGTCACAGAGTCAAAATGCTTTGTGTGGTTCCATCCAATTACTCAGTTTTAATAATCCCCCTGCAGATCGTTCCGGTACCGAAGCTGGAGCCCAGTAATGTGCTGGAAGCTACGCGTCCGCCATCAGCCAGCCATAATCACAATCTCTCCTCTGGGATTTAAGGGAAATGAGGCGAGATTGAGATTTCACATTTCTTTCACACTCAATACCCAACTTGGGTAATATCATAAGATGACAGATGGGTTCTTAGTTGGTTTTGGATAAAAAGTCTTCAAAGCACCAGTGTGTGAGGGTGAGCGTTGGAGTTTTTAAAAAAGATTTATTTGGAAGTGAGATAATGAAACTTATTTAGCATGTGGGATTACAGGCTGAAGGCTGGTTTTACTCAAAATGTTGCTGTTTTTTTTCTTGATACTAGCAGAGTAAGAGAATCACATAGTTGATTGATTATTATAATTCACATATTTACTTTAAGTAGAGTTTGAGTTTATGGTGGCCTTTTAAAAAAAAAATAATAATAATGCAGATGTGATTATGGTTGCTTAACATGACTGTAAAAAAAAAAAAAAGAACTGAATTTAAAGTTACCTTGAACATTTAACTGGTTATGAAAGAGTCTTGATTTAATACTGATGACTCTGGTGCTTGGAAACATTACTGCCAAAATCGAAAATAAAAGTTTTTTTCAAAAGTGAGTGAGAAACCAGTTTTAATTGTCGTCACACAGTCTCTCTCTCCACTGTCATCTTGTCACCTACAGGATACTTAATATTAGCTTAGCTAAATAATTTAGCTTCCACATCAGGGTCAAAAGATTGTTTCACATTTTTCTATCCATCTTAAAGCAGTACATACATACATTGAATGAGTACTTGGTTGCTGAAATCGTTCGTCCCGCTCCTACTCGCTGCAGATAAACCCTCTCCTGAAGCAACCAATACCTCTTACAGTGTATACAGTATATGGCATAAGTGCGAACTCGGGTTTAACATTCTGGGGGCAATAAATGTAGGTAACGTCTCATGGCGTCATGTTGTGTGGAGACTGCGCTCCAAACAAAAAGGGTTCTTTTCAATATGTTAATATCTCTGAACAGCCATGTGAAGGCAGCAGGTATCTGTTCAGCTGGAGTGATGTTGATGGAGGGTTGTAAAATGAACACAGAACTCCCCGTGCTTATGTGCACATCAAACTTGTTGTTTTGATTTATTACTCGACAGTTTTTTCTGCACATCAACAGGAGTGTTGGAGACTGACGCTTTGAAAACAGTTCACACAGCTCCACGAAAACAATTGTGTTATTACTTAAACTTAACTTCTTGCTTCGCTTATAACTCCATCAGGACCGTCCGTTCCCACATCTCACTCGGTGTCTGCATCCTAAACACATGGTAACCAGGGTAACGGTTGCACGCGCCATCCATTGTTTGTCTTTCGTGACATCTCAGTTACGCCTGGAGGGAATCTTTGGCACAAACGTCTACTTCTACTCAAGGATGAACTGATTAGATTTCGGTGGTCAAAGGTCACTGTGACCTCATGAAACAGGTTTTGAGCCATGAATCAAGAATTCATATGCTAACTATGACAATTTCACACAAATGTCTTCATGGTTAAAATGATGAAGTGATGACACATCAGACAGACATGAATGCAAAATGCAACTTAACTGGTTTGCGGAGGCAGACAACCCAGAGTCGTTAATAGACAGGTAGATGTGTTACTGTGGTGAGCAACACGATGCCATAGAGATTGTTCGGGTTCAACACTAAAGTTAAAGAATACTTTAGAAACATTAAGAGAAACATTAACGTTAACACTGTACAGAACTCCCAACCATCAACCTGTGGAGGTAAAGAGATCAAAAACAAACAATCTGAGCAGAGAAAGGACAGACAGGACAGACAGGAAGGACATCTGAGACATGACGCATCATCAATGATGTGTTGAATAAAACAGCACAAAGTAAATGGTGTACGGCCCAATCTTAAACGTTTAAGATTCTTTCTCTTTTCAGTTCGGACCATTACGGGGCCCCGTGGCTCCTTTGGTAGAGAGGGTCGTCGTTTGATCCTCGGCTGCTACGAGTCCTGTGCCGAAGTGTCCCCTGAGCAAGACACTGAACTCCTCCCCGGGCCCTTCTCAGGATAGAGCCGGGTCAAATGCAGAGAACTAATTTCCCCTTGCGGGATGAATAAAGTTTATGTTATCAGATCGTTGCCACTTTAATACCATAACACCTCAAAGTGGGAGGACAAAAAGTCACGTTGCCCCCTCCCCCCATCCTGGCAAGAGAGACATATGTGCATTTGAGTACAGTTTTGAGACTTAAAACATGTGAACCCGTCCTTTAGTTCAACTAGATTCTGATTCAGACTAAGCCTCATCTTCCTACAAAGTATTTCTATTGGTGAAGTACATTAAAAGCACCACATGTGGCTTACTGGATTTTCTCAGTGTCACCACAGATGAACACGTCACAGAGACGCAAAACAGCTTCTTATTATTCATTCTTGTTATCCTACGTGTCCAGTTCATCTGTGTCGCCGCCGTTTTGTTTTTGTTTTTTTTCTTCCACTGCTTGAGTCAGAGCGGTGATGAATTAAAACAAGAACGGCGTTGGCCGTTTGAAGTTGGAGGAGAGACGTTATTATGACTTCTCCCTCAAAGGTCAAGTTGAGCCACAGCGAGAGGGGGAGGAAGAGAGGGGTTAAAGGAGGGAGAAGTGTTGAAATAACAAGTTGGCTGCTCGCAGATGGTGCTGAGGCACGGCAGAGCGGGTTCACCACCACAACATTCTGACCACAATTAACACCAATGCAGCTCCACTCAAAATCTTAAAGACGGGGGCTGATGGGAGGGAGTTGAGGAAGATTTTTGAAGTTGCAAATTAAAAGGTTTCCATCTCATCCAGTACCCAGTCACTTAAAGAGAGAGCAGGAGCAGAATGGCAGAAAACCCAACATTAAGTTTTCCTCAAACCACCACCACCATGATTATAATGTTTTTGCTGGTTTGGGGAATCATCTAGTGGTTCTCCGCCCTTAAGGCCTAAACACACTGGGGGGGATTTTTTGTGCAATTAATTTGCATGTCAACATATTTATTTAACTGTTTTTTTTCATGAGTTCTTTCACCCAGAAAGCAATTATTATGTGGCGAAAAAGCGGCACCCATTGGTTTGTGGACTGACGTTTTGAAGCCCACGGCAACCAGTGAAAGAAAGTAACCTAATGTGGACTGTGAAGGAGTGATGTAGAGACAATGTTTACAGCTCTGGTAGCAACCTGTCAATCACAGTAGCCCCGCCCTAAAGCACACTCTGCTTTATGGTCTGTTTGACTCTATTGAAGAAGACTTGAAACTAGAGATTGAGACCATAAACTCATGTTTACAATGTTTACTGAGGGAATAAATCAAGAGAGAAGTAGAGTCATTTTCTCATAGACTTCTATACAACCAGAGGAGTCGCCCCCTGATGGTCAGTAGAGAGAATGCAGGTTTAAGACACTTCAGCATTTGCTTCACTTTTCCGGCCCGGAGTTTGTTGCCTGGTCCGTGCCGAGACGGCAGACTTGATTACTTCTTTCAACCTTGACAAAGGCTGTGCACTACAGATCCACTCCTTCCATTCCTACCTTTCACAATAAAAGCCCTAGATATATGCACTGTGTAACTATTCATCAGGGGTACTCAGAGCATTTCACTAAAATAACCTCAATCAAATAGTTTACAGTGCCCGACAACAATTGAGCTCAGACTGCACTGGTTCCATACGATCCTAGTAGTTGGTCCTCTGCCTGTGCAAATCCATTCAAACATTTCATTGAAACAAATGTTGCAACAGTATGAATAGTTTTAATATTCGGTGATGAGTGTTTCGCATCTAGTGTGATTTATACATCACGCCCCCCGGTGTGTGAAGGCCTTCAGGCTTACCGTTAACCTCTGCCACCTGGCTGTTTACACCATCCTGCCACTTTCCCCGCGTGAGCAAGTCCACTGAGCTGGAGATCTGAGAAATGATGTCATTTCCACTCAGCCGACAGGGAGGAGTGATGATCTTGAAGAAAGGGAATTCAGGCTTTGATTAAGAATGTTGTTGTAAAGAAATCTGCCTTCAAACGGCAAGGAAAGACTACAGCGGAGAGAAACATAGACGGTCCCGACCAGGGTCCCCCATGCTCTCTGACCTCAGGGGTAATTTGTTTTTCTTTAGTCAGATTGGCTAAACGCTCGGCACATTGAGGCGACAGGCCGAAGTGTAAATCTTCAAAAACGCTTTTCAGTGTTCCACTCTAGTCGCAACTCCTCTGGGAGAGGAGTGAACCCCAGCCCACCTTCCTCGTCCCCTCTGTCTTTCTAGACTCTCCCGCTCACATGCATTCTTTGTCTTTTCTCACGTCCTCCCTCCTCCCTTTCCAGCTCTCGCAAGTTTGAAGTAGTGTTGGCAGCTGGGCTGACACGGAGAGTTCAGTTAGGTGGTAGGTCAGCCGCGCTGCCTCTGGAGGGGGGGGCGGCTTTAGATCTCCCCGCGTATTTATGATTCTGCTCCTGTATTGTGACCATAATCTCGTGACAACGCTCACATTGTTTTGATAATTTGCTTTTCCTTGTCACGCATGACCTCACTGGAGCACAGATGTACCGTATGCAAGGATGGACATCTGACCAGCCTTCTGTGCTGCATGGTGTGGATGTAGATGAAGGGGCAAAGGCTTGTATCTATCTGTAAGCCCCTGCTGCCATGTCGTGGCCCCACATTATGAGGAATTGTCTGGAAAGTGGTCGGAAAAATGTCACCATCGCAAGGCTGTTTTGTGTGTCAAACGATAGGACGCCGTCTGTTTATCGCTGCCCCCCTGAGTGTGTGCGTCTGCACCCAGCCACACACGTGGATGGGCTCCACAGCGAAGTGACGGATACGAAGCCGAGGAAGGTTGAGAGCCAAGCTGTTTGCCTCTTATTTAGACGTGTGGAGAACAGAGCGCTACACATCGAACCGCACACACACACACACATAATGAGCTTCCACATCAGCTGTTTCCCAGCAGCCAGTTTATTGTGTGCGGCCCTCCAGCAGCAGCAGCAGGTCTGTTCAGCACCAGTAAACAGGAACTTTGTTGTCTCCCTTCTTCGCCCTACCAAAATCCTCTAAACAAAGACTGTTTACTTGCCTTTTGCTCTGGAATAAATAAAGGGCAAGGAGACTAACCTCTGATGTCTGCTGTCTTCTGTCTCTGTTTGTACATGTGTGTGTGTGTCCTGCTCCGTCCCGCCCTGCAGCTGCTGCACATCTGCATTGAGGGATGGGGGAACTGGCGCTGGTCAGAGGCCTTCAGCGTGGACAACGTAGGGACCCTGCTGAGGACCATTCAGTACAAGGGACGCACGGCTTCACTCATCATCAAGGTGGTGCAGCTCAACGGTGTCCAGAAACAGGTACGGCTTACTGGGCGTTTTTGTTGTAATGAGACATCTTAAATATATCAGAAATAATGCAAGAGAAGAGAATTTTGTATTTTTATTTTCTGAAGCTTTATCCCTTAATGGAGTTCGTTCATGTTGTCATAGACTTGTCATGCTCATTTTTTGTATTTCTTGGTACATAAGAAAAGGTTATACATATTTCATATATAAGCATAAATGTTAACCAGAATATTGGTAGAACTAACTGTAGTTAGTTTAAGCAATAAAATGAGAGACAACGTTGAGCGTTACTCAACCAGGATTTCATTTACAGAAAAGAAAAATGACTCACAGTACTGGCAACACATTTTAATTATATATTGTGGTGAAAACGCACCACAGCAATAAAGAAGGCACAGTTTTTAACAACACCAAGAATGTAGGGACAGCATGTCTGTTTTTTGTCAGTTTTCATAATCTGTTTCATGGCACTCAAACAAAGGTTTATGAGCTTGAAGCCACCCCATTGATCCACAAAGAAGATCACAGGAAATCATAAACCAGCTGCGGTCCCTTTTTACACAACGAACGGCGTGTTTTTTCCACGAATGCAACGCAGAGCCGCCGTGTTCCTGAAAATGCCGAGATGCCGTCGGATTACGGCGGTGACACTTTGTTATGTAAACAGTGTCGAATGTCGCACATGTCTCCCTCTCGTTCTCCAGACAAAACAGACTCGCCCTCTCGCATCCCTTCCCCCGTCTGTCCCAGACTTTGTTTACATCTTGTTCCCATTGGATCTGATGAATGTGTCACACACTTCTGCACAGTCCCTCTCTGTCCAGATAGTCTCTTCATCGTTTATATTGACACCTCACGTTGACTGCTGCTGTAAATGATGGAGAGATTTCTCTCCAATATCAGTACCAACGCCACAACCTGCAGAACACACACATGTAGATATAAAACACACACACACACACACAGAGCGTCGAAAGCAATCAATTCTGAGCACATTTAGATGCGTCAGTCCCAGATGAGAGCTCCCTGGTTTTGCTTGGCTTGGCTTTGCGTGTGCATTTGTGTCTATAGATACAAACATAACGTGCATATGTCCACACAAGTAGGGATTGTATGTACAGTACATATATCGGTGGACCATGACCTACTGCTGAAAGAAAAGTAGTACATGCATATGGTATATGGATGCATTTCCGTCATTGCTTAAAAAAAAGTGATGCATCAGCATTTTTGTTTTTGTTTGTTTTTTGAAGTGAAACCTCACTGAGGTAAACCCTGTTTTTCCATAGTAAAGAATCCTGTAGTGTTCCTAAATGCGTTGGTATGCTTAGCCCAAAATGTATGTCAAGCAGCGTCTAAAACACTAAACTCATGTAGCAATTCTTGTTTTTATGAACATACTGGGACTCAGATGTAGAGCTTGTGTCAGACTCTCATTTGTGTGTTCATGGTCATCTTCTTTAAAGGACATAATAAGATCAACAGGACATCTTTGCATTCAAGGCTTGGTGTTATTTTAGTTGCATTTAATCCTCCTCTGTAACCTTCTTCTCTTCCAGGTAATAATCTGCGGGCGGCAGGTGATGTGCAGCTACCTGACTCAGGACATTGAGCTGCGGGCGGTGCAGCACTACGTGGGGCCCGACGGCCAGACGGTGGTCAGGGAACACTGCGACTGCCTGGAGGCTGGGGCCAAGCTGCCCTCGTACGTGCTGGAGGACGCCGAGATGACAGAGCTGTGCGTGAGGGCCAGGGGAGATGAGGACTGGTCCCAAGACGTTGAGCTGGAGAGGAGGGAGAAGGGCAACAGCAGCTCTGTTGTGCAGGTACGGTAACACAAACGGACCTGGACTGAGACCTTGGAGTCGCTATATGACCTTTGAGATGAAGTCCTTTAAGTTGTTTTAAATGTCATTTTGAAAACATACACGTTTGATGTGGATGGATATTGGTCACAAACACAGATGGACGCACACATTGCACGCACCACTGCTTCTAACCACTCCAGCCACACACACAGGTTTGGACTGGACCACCAACCATGTCCGGATCCTTCTCTCCTGGGTGGCCACAGTGGCAGAGCCGCTCACGGTGGGAGAACAGATGGAGATCGTCCCCTCAGATAGGCTTACAAAGGCCCTCCAACCCAAAACCCGACCATGATGAGAGGCAGAAAATACAGTTTATGCTCTCTCATAACAACGCTAACCATAGACAGGAAACACTAGCTGATACGTGGGCACAGGGAGAGGCTTTGAAGGCACTTTCGCACCGCTGGACCGGCGCCAAACAATCGCTCCTTTGCTCCGTCTCCTGCGGTTCTCGCTCTTGTTCTGTATTTTTCTTGGTTTCCCGTCATTGTTTGTCTCTCTCTCTTTGTTTTCTTCCTTCATAAGCCCCTTGCTGTTCACAGCTAGCTAGTTTCTGCAGCTCCAGCTTCTGTGTGCGGCCGTGAACATCCCTGACTCCGCTCCAATCTCTCCGCTGTTATCTCCTCTCCTCAGATCAGCCGTTCATTACACATATGGTGGTTTGGCTCGGAATGAGAGCCTGGACTAGTAGCTGGGTCCACAGATCTCTCCATCTCTGTCGGTCTCCTGATATTTCACTCTCTCGTTTCCTCCCCCTGTCTCTCTCGCCCACACACTGGCTCGCTTGTCTATCTTGTAGCTGTTCACTCCTCTTCTTTATTTACTTCATCCCTTGGCTTTCGGCTCGTCCACCTGTTCCACCCTCTGACTCTCTCCCCTGTCTCTTTTCTCATCCGTCTGATTAACCGGTAATCCATCTGTGGTAACTCCTCTTCCTCATATCTCACCTTCCTCCTCCCTAACTCCGATTTTCAACATCGTCCTTTACTTTTGACAAAGCACAGGAGGTCGTCTCGACCTTATCCCAGCTGTGAGTGTTTTCGGTGGATCAGGCCTAAAGAGTATCTGTTTTCCAAAGTTTCACTACCTCATCCCAACAAGGCTGGGTTTTTTTTTTTTTTTTTCAAGGCGCACTCTGTTAGAACTGAATGGTCTCTTGACTCCACTCTCTCTGTCCCCACCAAGTACATGAAGTCCTCGGTCTGTCATAAACCAAACCGCTTGTAATGTGCCTTGGCTTTAGGGAGACTTTAACTTTAAACTACTGGAAGAAGCCAAGAAACAAACTCGTTTTAGGATAAAACATAATAATGCGTTACTGATGGGGGCTATAAACATTCTGTCTGTGAATAAAAGGCAGCACAAGGCAATAAAGTAATCAGATATCCATATTTTTGCACTGTACCCGCAAACAAAAACAATCAAGTTGCCCTCGAGTGCCCTTGATCAATCTTTTTTCTGTTAACCCTTCGCAGTAATGGAAAGATATGAGACTCCACACTCTCTGGAGCACTGTAAGACTAAAAGGTTTTGGATTGGACAGCTTGGAATCATAAGTAATGAGACTGTCAATAACAGCAAGTTTGTCTCTTTTTCAGGTGCCTTGCTCCAGCGGTTCTTTGCTCTATGTTTGGTGCACTCTTATCACAATTGAACCTGGCTCTCACATGCAGCAGAGAGTGGTGAGTATCTCTACACACACACGCACAGCGTTCATTTCCATGTTGTGACACAAAGTTGTTGTTTTTTATTTCCTGATGCTCTATCTGCTTTCACTATGTGCAGGTATTCCACTCTTGCCAGGTAGTTAGAGCAATATCTTATTGATTACTACGGGATGCTATGCCACTATTCCAAAACCACCAATAGTCCAAAGAAATACCCAACACTCCGTTATCCAGAAAACAAACGTCCATTGCTCCAGAAGTACACCCTCTGTCAGCTACAAACAGAAGCACATGGCTAATTATTATGCAGGATGACGTCATCTGGTGGCAATATCTTTTGTTCTACTCTGGCGTGGCCCGGCCTACTCTGCGTCTTGGCTTACCCTGATATTCTTACCCTAAATAATCTCACTCCTCATGCCTAAACCTCACCAGCCAAACTAACGAAGTCAACCAGCACCAGCCAGTCAGAGGAGTAGGGCAATTTATGGCTTCCCCGTTGTAGTAAATGTTGTCGGATGACATCATTCTGCATAATAATTAGCCATGTTGGTGTGTTTTCAGAGCAATGGGCTTTCGGAACAATGGGCGCTTGCTTTCAGAATAATGGGCAGTCCTCTACAAGAGAACACCAACGCATTACATACCCATGTGCATTTCTTTTCACTTTGTTGGCATAATTCAACATAAAACCATTCCAGACCAGCCTGGTGTGGTTGTTTTTACTTGGTTGATCTGTACTATTGTCACACAATTTAGTGCCATGTTTTCAACCCAGTGTATCTTATTGGGATCGCCGGAATTCCTTAATTAGTCCAAAATGAGGAAACAGACCTCATAAGAATACACGGCAGCTGAATTGTTGAACATCTCACTATCCTTTTCCCAGTTTAATTCAGTACTGCCTGTTTGTTTGAGCAGTTTGTCTCACTGATGATTGTTCTGTATGACTCCCGTTTCAGGTGGTGTTCAGTCCACTGTTTGTCATGAGGAGCCACCTGCCAGATCCAGTAACCGTCCACATAGAGAAGAGGAGTCTAGGGCTGAGAGAGAGCCAGCCAATACGTGGCCAGGGCCACCAGGAGCCCCTGTTAAACACCGAGGCAGACCTCACCCACCACCTGACTTTCCAGGCCAGGTAAAAAAAAAAGAACAAAAGCCAAGAGCTTTACCACATTGAGTATTGCCGAACATTTACAATACTTTTAAACCCTGATAAAGACAAAATAGATCTTAAGTGTATAACAAAAAAAAAAATCTACCTCACCTGCAAGACCAAGCAAAAAAGTCTTTTAGATCACAATAGTTTCCATTCTCGCTATTTTCTCATGACCAAGATGGTTGCTGATCAGCAGTTCTTTCAGTCCAGTGTCGGATTATGTCATCAGCCACCAGCTCCCACCGCCGCAAAAGACCGCAGAGTCTGACTCTGGTCTTCTGTCGTGTTTTTTACACCTCGATGTGACAAAGGTGGAGAGACACTTACTTAAGATTCTTTCGCACCACATTTCCGATTTCCGTGAGCCAACTTGGAGACGTGATCCAGGGGAACCCAGGCACAGTGCAGGGGAACAGGAAGCCAACTTGGCAGCAGCTGAGACGCTGACACTCCCAACTCCAACATGTCAGGTTGGACCATAATTACACCTCATTTAGATGCAGGCCCTAACAGAGAGCAGGTCTTTCGCCCCCGTATTGGATTGCGTGCACGCACACGTGTTTCTGCGTCTGTCGCTGTCTTAGTTGTCTGTGTGCCAACGCAAGTGTGGCAGTCGCCACTTCATCACGGGCAGAGTCTGTCACATACATCACTGCTACGCCTGTCGCTCGGGCCCCAATTTGTCAGTGTGTGTTCACACGTTCTCATATTGTGCGTATCCTCTTGCAAGAGACAGCTCTTCATCCAGTTTGTCGCGGTGGGTTCCACTAAGCTGAACCAGTCGTCTAAAAATTGGATTGCGTCGAAATCTGCACGTAAAAGGGAATCATCTGTAAGGTTGTGAATTCTAATGACATCTCCTGCCTCGTGTGTCATGTCACAGTGGCAGATGCTTTAGTCCAAAGAGTCTCTCAGTAACACAAGTGTTTATGTTTCTGTATGGGTGGCCCCAGGGGGGGAAATAACTACCACATGTGTACATGCCGCGTCCTTGTTGTTCCTACTGTGTTTGTGATCTGTACATCTGTAATCTATGTTGTTTTATGCGGATCCATGAAAGACACATCGCCCCTTTTTGGTTGCAGCTAGTGGCGATCTGAATAAACGGAGTAAACGTTGAGTGTAATTGACTCCCCTTGAGAGATTTTCTTTGCTGTAACCGTTGTGTGTTTGGATATCTGGTCACAAAGTTTGTTTTGATTTCAGCTGCCATTAAGGAACCACAGTGGCCATACAGTGACTGGGAATATTTTTGGCCCCTGTTGTTGGAGATAAATCCTTTTGGGTTTTTTTTCATGCGAGCTCAGTAACAACTAAGTGTCTTGTCTTTCTTGTTTGCGACCGCAGTGCTCCTCGTGTTTACAATCCGTCCCCTGCCTAAACTGCCTCTCACCGTGTGAACGCACATACCCCACCCCCCAACAGCTCCACCCATCCATCTCTATCCTCAACACACACACACTACAAGCCACAATTGTAAACGGACGTTCACTCGCATACACACACATATACTACATGCACACAAGCAACCCCCCCCCCCCCCCCCCCCCCAACCCCAAACCTCTAGGACGGATCCAATCTCCGATGTTCGCTGGTCAACAGCTCGTCTTACCTTCCTGTTGTTATACATAGTTGTGGGCTCTAATGGACGAGGTGGAGAGCAGAGCTGCGGTCTGCGACACAAGAGAGACACAGACGGGTCTTAACCAGAACCGTTGCGTCCCACTCCCCTCGAACCGGCCACCACATTAGAAAGCTGAGGGTTTACAATCAGAAGCCTCTTCCAGTTTCCCCCCTCCCCCCTCAGGAACTGCTCTGGATGAAAAGCTTCCTGTCAACACCTTGTCGGCGTCCTCTGTCTTGCCCCCAGATCCATAAGCAATTGTCCCGTGTTCCTTTTATAGCACAATGAGCTCTATTAATAAGCTACTGCTTTGGGGTAAGGGGGCTGCTTTGCTTCAGCCAAGTGGAACTGGATGCTGCCCAGAGAAAGAGAAGAAGCTATTACAGTTTGGATTTAGTTATTTTTTTGTTTTTGTTGCAAATCCATAATTGACCAGTCTGGGGCTGAGGTATCCAATAGGATTATTCACTGCTGTTCAGCTTTTTCTATGATCTTTGTCAATTAGTGTTTGTAAGACAAGACTGCATGTCAGGAAGGGAAAAATCCCAAACAAAAGGCAGATTCAAGCCCTCGTCGAGGTTTCGGGCGGAAAAGCAGAGTTTAGCCGGAGGTCACTTCGATTGTTGCGAACAGAACAATGGGAACAGTCTGCTGCTGTCAAGAGATGTCTTGTTCTTCAGTGAAATAAAAAATAAAAACCAGTTTGAATCGTTAGAATAAGTAAACGTGCTTCCAAGTCTGGTTTGCTGTCAAAAAATATCCAGCAGTGGTTCACAACCGTGTGCCTTTATAACCCCACGAGTGAGTAGGTTTTCATTTCAAGCTATCGCTTGTCACACCGTCCACCACGCAGGAGGACATGGTCAGAATAAGTGGAATCAGCTGGTACAGGAGGACCCTGCAGATTGTCGGGTAGAGATAGTGCGAGGACATGTATGGAATGGGAATGTTTGTCCACACAGACAAACAAATGCACCTAACTCGGCTGGTTAACAAAATCCATAACGATTTTTGTGCTCCATCTTTTCAGGGAGGACGAAGACGCTTCCAACTGTGCCGTGCCGATCTCCACCAGCCTGATCAAACAGATCGTGAACAAGAACGGAGGCGAGGACAACCTGGAGCACATCCTGGCCGACTTCTATGGTCCGAGGCCCTCCGCCGGGCCGCCGTGGCCCTACGGCGCCAAAGACGCTGACAGGTACCCCCCCCTCTCCCACTAGCTGCTGGTCAGTGCTCTGCATTTCTGACGATTGCAGTTTTGTATTTTTACTTCTACGATTTGTCTTTTTTAAACAGAATCTTGAGGCACCCGTCTGCACTTAGAAGTGCCCGGGTAGTATAAACAAGGTGGAGCAAGGGAGGATAGCGAAATAATGACACATTGTGCAAGTTGTGAGCCAGATTCATGCTCAAAACCAACACGAGTGCCCCACGACACCTTCTGATCTTTTGTAATAAGTCAACATGTGTTATTCTGTGCCATCTTTATTGTAGCGCTTCTGCGGCAAGCGTTAACTCCCACTGTTAGATTTCACAACACACATGTCATCGTGTGTTTTGCAGTGTGTGCTCTCTAATAGTAGGCTTCATACAGCGTCCCTCCTCAAAGCACAAAGTTGTGCAAGCGAACTCTTCAATGAGGGAGGCTTCTCTTTTTATTGCTGAGTCTTTGTTCACATAATAAAACCGTTAACGGCGAGGACAGTGCAGAGCCGCACATCAGAAGTCGTCCCCACAGACCGGAGGTTTGGGGGCTGTCACTCACTCACAGTTCCGCTTTCTCACACTAGTCACAGGGCCTTGCGTGCAGTTAAAAAACTTGGCACAGCTTTGCAAGAGCGTACAGTGTGCGCGCTGTATGGATGAGTGCAAATGTGGCCCGCCGTGCATGAGGCTCCATACATGATCGGGGCAGCACACACATGTGGATCTGTCCGCAAATGTCACTCTGGGAATCATCTTTTGTCACAAAGCAATCACATTCTGATAGCAGCCACATGCTCTCCCACAGGCTCCGAGTTACAAGAGAGTCCTGGCGGATCTATCTGCTGGACATGTGGGCCATATGTCTGCCTGTGGTTGCCCCCGGGGTTTCTCCGCTCTCTATACGTACTCCAACACGCACACAGATTGTTGCCCTGCACATGGGTGCAGACACACACATAACGCTATTGTTGCACACACATACACCACCGTTCACATCGCTCACCTTTAAATGTCACACACACACACACACACACACGGTGGACGGCTGCTGTCTGGTGGGTTTGGTGTCTGGTTTCTCCGTCAGCCGGGCCCCCCCCCCACTGCGAGACAAAAGCCCAAGGCCAAAGCACGTTTCCGATCATGGAAGTGACAGTGGCAGCTTGTCTGAAGCCCAGAACTCTGCTACTTTTTGTTCAAGAGCATGAGGGGGGAAAACGATCTGAGGAAAAAGAGTAGGATTAATAGCACCGATTGCTATCTGTAAACACACTCAGAACTTGGACAGCAAGTGAAAGCCACAGTTTAATTTGTATGTTTTTGTTTAATGTTGATAACAGGGATGCAGTTTGCTGTTTGAAAAGAGGCTTCTCGGTCTCTCCGGCTCGGTGGAGAAACCGAACCGACTGCCTGGCAGGGAGTGTGTAAATATTGTGTCTTAAAGGGCCAGAGGAAGTTGAAAGTGGTAAACGTTATTTTTCTTTCTCTGTTGGATTTTTTAAATGGCAGAGAGGCACCTCCACAATCATTAAACAAATAGCTTGTAGTGGTTGGGGTTAGGGTAAGCCCTAGCTGCAGGCTAGTGTGTGTGTGTGTGTGTGTTTTCAGAGCAGTGTGCTTCTCAAAATTCATACTTCCTAAACCCGCAGCTCCAGAGTTGGCAGGTTTTGACAGAAGCTGCTGAGCGCATTTCTTTCAATAACCTTGTTTCTGAGCTCTGTCATGTGATTTATGAGCCCCGCACCCTCAGCCTCGAGGTCAATATCCCGCTCAACCGCACGAACAGTGGTCCCCGTTCCGCAGCGGGGGAGTCTTTAGGGTATGTGACGAGTCTGAGGTGGCAGTTTGGTAGGTTTAGCCGAGTCCAGGCCTGCTTCGGGGGAGAGGGGAGACTGGTTTTGATAGTTTTGAACTTCAGAGTGAGTCTGAGAGAACTGTTTGTTTGGATCTCCTCTGGCACTGCTCTGTTTAGGGTTCACAGGACCGTGATTACCGTGATATGACTGCTGCTGTCGGTGGATTGGTTTGGTGTGTGTGTGTGTGTGTGTGTGTGTGTGTGTGTTTTCTCAGATGCCCTGTCGACTGAATCTGTTTGCATTGCATAACTTGTCTGCAGACCTTTTCTTTTATGTGTATTTGTTTAGACTGTCAGTGTGTTCATTTGTCTGCACAGTATAACAGAACAACAATTGTTTGTTTATGTACGACACATTTCAATGTTCCATACTCGGCACTGTGTAAAACATGTCCATAGATGAATTACATAGAGTAGACGGGGCAAATTGTATCCTTAATTAAAGTAATTGAGCATGAATGAGTTTTATTACCAAGTTGACAATATGGTTGTTTATCAATACTGCATTACAGGTAGCTGTGTGTCTGTCTCTCTGTCTATATGTATGTCATTATAGCTTTGTGTCTAGGGTGAAGTGTTTACAGTCCATGTACAGCCATGGCCTTATACTGCAGGGGCTTACATGAGATACAAGCTCATGTGTCCCGCATGTCTGCATTGTCCAGCCCAGAAGGTGTACCTGTGCTTCACATGTGTGCATCATCTGTACTGTAAAGACCAAAGCTTCCACTGTTTCTGGCTGCATGATTGAATCACTGTTCTCTCCTCACAGGTCAGTGCTGGAGCCCCTCGCCCAGTGGGACAGTCCCATGCAGGTTAAGTTATCCTGCTGGAAGACCGGGCTGAACACCCTGCTGGTGGAGCTGTTGCCCTGGGCACTGCTGGCCAACCACTCCCAATGGGACCTCTGGCTTTTTGAGGGAGAGACCATCGTTCTGCAGATACCAGCCGGCAAGGTCATTGTGCCCCCCAACTTCAAGGTATGGTGCCAACTACATATACGTACATGTGTCCTCCAAGACACCGATATTAAAAAGACGCTACAGAGGCCCAGATATCCTGACTTCTAGTCCCAAGCATGTCTTCAGATTCCGACGTAGGCTTCAAGACAAAATCAGGATAATGACTTCATCAGGGTCCTTTGCTTTAGAAATGTCCCTCCACAATCACAGAAGACAATATACAACTGTGTTCCAGGCTGAGTAGTACTCCAGTAGACTGAACTTTGTGTGTAAAAGTCTGTTCTTTATTTTCTTGTATCGTGTCCACCGGTAGCCACCGGTAGCCATGACCGGAGCCATTCTGTTTTTATCCGTCCAGTCTACTCTAGTGAACGATATCTCAGGAACTCCTCGAGGGCATTTCATCAATTTGGACTCCACCTGGACTCAAGGATGAACTGATCCTTTGGTAGTCAAAGGTCAAGGTCAAACGTACTCAATGATGAACTGATGAGGTTTCAGTGGTCAAACGTCACACGTGACTCAAGAATTAAATCAATGACTATTTCACGCAAATGTCTATGAGGATAAAAGGATGAAGTGATGACAGTTTGAACATCTCTGGTTAGTGGGGGAATACTACAGCAAGCTGGTAATAGTAGTTTTATATAATACTTGCATATCGTTTACTATTCTGTATCAAACAAGTCATATTGCATCAATGTTTCTAATCAGGTTAAAAGTTTAGTATTGGTCAATTTCGGCAGTGAAAATATTTCTGATTCTGTATGTTATTCTAATTTCAGTGGCTGCATGATCGTTCTATTGCACTGAAGACTGTCTTTAGACCAAGACCTAGACGAAGTCGGCCTTTTTGTGGCATTTCATTATGAAGCCAGCTCTTCCCTCATCTTGAATATTAAGCTGCATTACAACAATATTCCCCGGGCATGTCTCCTCAGTGGCTTCTGTGATCAGAAGCAGAGGTCTGCAGAGGATTTTCCCCCCGTGGAACATAACGCACATGTACACAGACTGTTCCACCGCTCACCCGGCGCTAAGCGGGGAAGGCAGCGTGTCAAAGAACAAGTGCTGATATGGTTGAGCTCAAAGAAACAAAAATATAAAGTTGTAAATGTGCAAAAGCCTGTGAAATAAAATCAAATACAGCATTGTTACGTAGAGCCCTGCTTTTTATCATGGCATGACGTGTGAAGATTTGGTCTCCGCTGACACCAGAGTTGATTGGTTTACGGGAGAAGGTTGCTGTTTGATCGGCATGTTTCATCTGCTAGCTGCAGAGCCAGACGACCAATCAGTGTCATTCTAGCATCTGTGGGACACTTTAAGTATGTTCTCCTAACAAAGCCAACAGTCGTGGAGCTTGTATACTCCTCAGTTCCAGGACTAATTGAGATGTTATGCAGTGAACATGGACACTGTCAGGAGCATTGTGCTGAGTTGTCTGTAATGAAGCCACAATTGACCCCGCCATGTGGCCGTTTCCAAAATGCAATCAAATTCAGTCGATGTAGATATCGCATTTCGTTTGACATGACTAAAGATTTGACCTCAGATTCCTTCCATCTGATTTCCTCCTCACGCTTTCATTTTTCCCCTCACTGCCTTCCCAACCGCCCAGGAAGCCTTCCAGATTGGCATCTACTGGGCCCACACCAACACTGTCCACAAGTCCACGGCGCTCAAACTGGTCCACGACCTGACCTCTCCCCGATGGAAGGAGGGATCCGGCTCAGAGGTGGTCACTCTGGACGAGGAGGGATACGTGGAGACCGACATCACCCTGGGAGCCTTTTCCGGACGGCAGAAGGTGAGGGAAACAGCGGCCACTTGCTTCATCGTTGAATTTGTAAAGTCACTGAATTTAGATTTAAGCCATGTTGGTGGCGTATGAAAATGTTTCGTAGTACTATTCAGTGAAATGTAGCTAACTAAAAACGTTTGCACAGACGGTATGTGAGTGATTGTTTTATCTTCAAACTGCTTGTTCTATCCACTATAGCTGACAAATTGGGTGTCCGTTGTTTCCTCTGCAGCTGTGTCAGTTCTGCGTGTCGTCAGTGGTGAAACACGGCATCCAGATCCTCCAGATCGAGGACAGAACCGTTCTTGTCAACAACACCCCGTACACGATCCAGTGCAGGCCTCTGCTGGCCGCCCATCCGCTGGGAACAGATGACCAGGTGACGTGCATAAGTGCTCCCACATATGAGCTCTCTCTCCTCTCTCTCTCTGCGCTGAACTGAGGGGTTTCTCTGAATCACGCTCTGTTTTTAAACTACTATGCACGCAAACGTGCAAATGAGTAAACCTCGGCCGTGTGACTCAAAGGACGTTTCCCAAGAGCGCAGCATTATTTCTCTGTGAAATAACGCCAGTCGTGTCAACTCTGGGTTATTTTTGTTTGTGGTAAAATATGAAAGGTGCAAATACAGGATCTTAATGTGCTTTTCTCCACCTTTATTTGAACAGTTAAAACAGCTGCTTGTGCTGGCATAGCGCTAGAACGTATGAGACGTTTCAGGCTAGGCTAATAATATTCCATACATCACAACACCTGCCCAGTCTCTTAAGTCCCCACCAACTTAACCGCTCGCTCCAGCTCTCCAGAACACAGTGAATTAGTGTAAATTCAGGGGCCGCAGCTTCATTTCCTCACTGCTGCCTCAGAGCCATAAGGCCTGTGTGTATGTGTGTGTGTGTGTGTGTTTTCGTTTTGCTCTGCATCGTGTCTTCCCTGTCCTGCTGAAGTTTCTGAAACTTCACACATACAGTATATTCCCTGTGTGCATTACTCACACACATCCAACCCCAGCGCTACCCCACACACACACACACACTGCTCGGACGCGAAGCCGTTTTCCATCAGATCATGCTTTTTCTCCAACCCCCGCTCCCCTCTCTCTCTCTCTCTCTCTCTCTCTCTCTCTCTCTCTCTCTCTCTCTCTCTCTCTCTCTCTCTCCCCCTTTCTCTCTCTCTCTCTCTCTCTCTCTCTCTCTCTCTCTCTCTCTCTCTCTCTCTCTCTCTCTCTCCCCCTTTCTCTCTCCCTCTCTCTCTCTCTCTCTCTCTCTCTCTCTCTCTCTCCCTCCACCGTTTTCACCATGTGGCAATGGCACTTCATTGGGACATTAGACAAACACCCAGAATTGGATGCAGGTTTTTTCCCCACTCCCTTTCATCTGCTGCTTGTCCCCAAAGAGAGCAACAATGCAGTGATGTCATTTAACGAGCCTTCAGATCCTCTTAAAGGAGGATGGCAGAGCTTGCCAGTAGCCACTAATTGACTGAAAACTCCTTTTTTTTTGTTTTTGTTGAAGAGCTTTAAAAAAGCTAAATAGCGGGCGATGGGCTAAACAATAACACAGACCACAAACAAGGCGAGGAATGTCTTTCTAGTCGCTCTATTCATCATGCTTAGTGCCTAATCCCTGTAGTCCTCAGCTACTCGCTGCTCGCTGGCTGCTAAAGCAGCACAGCAGGGCTCCTCTGCTACCAATTTAGCACTAAGCTCAGTGGGAGAGAGAAGAGGGAACAATAACAATGAGGTTTTACGATGCGTCTTTTGTTGTAGTCACTCGCATCTCCTTTGCTCTCTACTTTTCTTTTCTTCATGTCCCATCTCATATCCCTTTCTGACGCAACCATTGTCCACTTATCCTCCTTCGTTCTCATTTGCTTTCATCACTTCCGTTCATTTTTGTGTCTTGTCTTTCTTTGCTTTTATGTTTTTCCTTCATCATCTCCTTATTTTCCTTTTATTTTCCCTCTCCTCCCTTTTATATCCTCTCCTCTCCTTTTCTTTCTTTTTTCTCGCTCCTCCTCCCCTCATATACTCTTCCACTCCTTTTTTCTTTTCCTCTCCTCCTTTCTGTTCCTTTATTTTCCTTTCATCTCCTCTTTTCTTCTTCCCTTTTTTTATCATGTTTATATCATGTCCTCTCCTCAGGCCTGTGAGATACCAGAGACAGCACTGTTCAGCCTGGCTCCCTCTGAGGAATCCTCCCTGGCTAAACCCTGCTCCCTGCCATGCTGGGACCTCCTCCAAACCAGTGTCCAGGGAACGGTGGCGTTCCCTCTGCCGCTCAAACACATGCTCTTCAGCCTTTTTCCCGTGCATGATGGAAGAGCGGGATCTGGATCTGCGGCGTGGAGCCTCCCCATTCCCGTCCGACCGGACTTCCCCAGGCAGAGTTTCTCTGTTCCTGGGGAACCGGACTCCGGGGGTGGCCTGAGCAGCAGGTGGGTGAAGTGGAGCATTCGTGGTGTGCTGGCTGTGACAGTCCATTTAGAGCAGGGCACCGAACCCCGGGCTGGCACAGGACACAAAGCCGGTTGCCGGTCACAGCTTGTTAAATACTGCAGATGAAGCAAAGGGAGAAATGCCCTCAACATTTCCACTGTCAGTCTCTCTGCTCGTCTCAGTCCTTCTCATGTCTTTCTCTTCTTTGTCTTACTTTCTATCTTTCTCTCTTTCTTTTCTTATTTTGTCTTAACTTTAGCCCAAATAAAAAGCTATTTCACCAGCCAACTACCAAAAACACAGGCTATGTACGATACATAGGCCAATGAGCATTTTGTATTTTTCTTCACACTTGTGCTCTGGAGTGACTGGCCAGCTTGGCTCTCATTTACTGTGTGTAAGTGATGCATCACACATACATCAATAGAAACACACAGAGTGACAGTGTGTCGCCGCCTGGCTTCGGTTAGGGCTCTGCCCATGGATGTACCTCAGAGATTTGCAAATGGACGTAGTGGTAATGTGACGTCTGACATGTCGGTGGGCTCTCATCAATGTGCGGTTACGAGGGGCTGGGACATGAGCTGTCTGTGGACAGTTTATTTATGGGCTTGCTTTTGTTCTTTGTTTTGCAGAGGCATAGTACTGACATATCAGGAGCACTTTGGGGTGACATACATCATCCTGAACAAGGACCCCTGTCCTCGGATGCTGATCCACAACAAGTGTCCTATCCCACTGCTGCTGAAGGAAACTGTCAAAGGTAAGCAAGGAAATGCCCGGACTGGTCTGGACTGGTCTCCTCTATTCTCCGTACCTCTCCTCTTGTACTACTACTACTACTACTACTACTACTACTACTAGTATGCTGTTTTACTACTATTCCCTCATATCTTCAAATAGAAACTCCGAGGACTGAGGTTCACTGCTGTCCTTTGCCTGCCAATTGCTCCCTGCACCATGAGCTCTACCACCACTTTTCCAGTTTCCCAGAGTGCAGGCAGAAAGACACGCTGCCCGCACTGCTGCTGAAAACCACCTCGGACCACGGCTCCACCGCCTGGACCGACCCCATAGACGTCAACTGCCCCGGCACTCAGGTAAAAGCATGCGTGTAGGCTGGGTGGAGGTGAAAAGATGGCAGGATTTCATCTGCACTGAAATACAGAGATTGTATTATGAGATCTGACTTCCTTAATGTTTACTGATGTACATTAAAGAGTTACTCTGAACCCTTTGTTGTCACAGCTCCCACTGATAGGTGGAGGCAGAGTTTGTCAGGCTAGATTAGCCCAATCACAGGCTTATAGTTGATGTTTTTAAGTAGCTAATTTATAACAGCCAGATACATGATGACAGGACGTAATCCCTTGAACTCATAAGGCCCAAAAGTAGCTTTATATATGGTAGTTTTCTGTCACTCTATGTGACAATATGCTGAACCTCATATTTAGTATAACTGGAACATCCCAAGTTCGATTCCAGACTTTGTTGCTTGTCATACCCCCCCCATTTCAACACTGCCCTCTTTCAAAAAAGGAAATGTGTGTTATACTTGGCAACACTCCTTGACAAATAACTTGTAGAGAAATGTATATAAAATGTGTACACATTTCCCCCATTGTTTTTGGGCAAAGCAGTTGGTGTGTGAAGTATGTAGGTGTTTATACAGTATTAGTGTGTTCATGCATACCATAATATGTTTTGGCTAAGTGTGTGTGTGCGTGCGCGCCCACTGGCTAGCCAGCCTGTGTTTTTGGTTGTGTCAGTGTAGTAGTGCGGGGTTAGCGAGATGTAAAGGAGCAGTGCGTGTGATGTTTGGTGTTGTGTCTAGCCAGCTGCAGGTTGGGGTTGAGGTTGAGGCTGTGTATCTCTGGTTACTGTGAGGTCTGGGTCTGACCTCCGTGGGAGGGGTCGGGAGGTCAAAGGTCGGACTTGTTATGACTGCTTGGCGAAGCATTGTGGCAGCGCTCTACTTCCTTTCTTCACATGATGGGGCTCTTCGCTCTGAACCTGGAGCGGTGGAGGTTAAAAGTGAGACACATACAGTGTAAAGAGCACCGAGCTGTGAACATGTGAATGGGTAAAGTTACCTCCTCAGAGTTTATTTAGAGGGGGAAATAAGCAACTCCATCCAAATGTGTTGATCCGTCTCACGACAGATCTGTGTTCTGCTGTTGCTCAGGTGGTGTTCCTGCCAGGCTTTGGCTGTCTCTACATAGACGTGGTGTACCAGAGAGGCACCCTGGTTCTGTGTCTGGCACCAGAGAGCAGCGTGGACGCTGTCATCAACCAGCACAGCAGGTACACGTGCACAGCCAGTGTTTTTTAAATTTTTTTATTGTTATTGTTTTATTCTCCCTGCATATTTAAACCGTAAGAAATCATCTGCGCGTGTTGTTCTTCCTAACCTCAAGGTATCCACGCGAGTGCCTTTTACTGCGCTCACTCAATTTGCTTTATAATTATCTTTAACAGCCATGTTTTCATGCAGCAGTTGTTACTTGCAGAGACGGGCATCATTTTGCACCACACGAGGGCAATAAAAGCCTCTAGTGTTGTCATAAAGGGAATAAGTACAGTAGAACATGGCATTACAGCTTTATTCCATTACATCAACACATAGCTGCCTTTTCATTTTGACAGAACGGGAAATTGATATAATCACACATGGGGTAAATGTAAACAAATAACGTCAGACAATGATCTTTGTTCTGGTGGTAGGAAATTCACAACATAATCAGCGCAACATTAATGAGTTTGGTCCTTCGGCAAATCATCCGAATCATAACACGCCTACTTAAGACTTAAGTCTTAAGACTTAAGTCGGAGATGGAGCCGTTTCCTTTCTCATAGACTGTAATAAAGGGCGATTGCTAGACATGCATGAATGAAAACCATTCATATTTCTTCCCCTATATAATACTTTTGGGGGCGATCGTGGCTCACTGGGTTAAGAGGGTTGTCTGGTAACCGCTGGGTCAATTGTTCGATCCTCGACTGGGACGTGCCGCGTGTCGTAGGGTCCCTGAGCAAGACACTGAACCCCCGGCTCCCCGGGCGCCTGTCATTGGCAGCCCACTGCTCCCTATATACAGGGATGGGTCAAATGCAGAGGTCAAATTTCGTGTATATGTATATGACAATAAAAATGGTTTCTTCTTTCTTCTTCTTTCTTCTTCTTTCACATGAATGACTTCTGTTTTGTTTCAGGTCTTTTAAGCTGTCCTCCAGAGTCCTCCTCAGCGAAGCCAGTGTGGTGCTGAGCGATGACATCACCAACCCTTCTGGATCCGTGGAGCTGCTCAGACTCACGTTGACCAAGCTGCTCCTCACGCTGGCCCCGGCGCCGCCCCCAGAGCTGGTGGCCGACCCTGACTTGGGTGCGGCATCCGTCTCCGCCCTAATGCCTGACGCCTCTCTGATCGAGGTCCACTGCTCCAGTCTGCAGGTAGACAACCAGCTGTACAACCGGGCCAGTTTCCACTTCCCCGTGCTTCTGTGCCAGGATCAGAGAGTGGGAGCTGAGCCAGGCGGTCCGTGGAGCAGCGACGCCAACCCCACGGACTCCCCCGAAGCCCTGGAGGAGTTCAAACGCTCTTGTTTCCTGCAGCTGAGGATGACGCTGGCCGGGGACAGATGCACTGCGGAGGAGGTTGGATTCATTCTTCTGTCTTCGTAATTCTGTTTTTCTTTGTCACAGTAGAGGGTGAATAATATTATTTGAACCTTTATTTGGTTAAGTAGATCTCTATTTGCAAGGGAGACCTGAGTGCTCATGTCAAAAAGGACTAAATCTCTTAAAGAGACGGGTGTGTCCAAGTCTTCATCACAGCCTCGTGTGTGTTCTCCTCAGATCACCTTTCAGCTTCAACCTGCCAGAGTCTACCTTGAAGACACCTTTGTTTACTACATTAAGACCCTGTTCCACACCTACATCCCTGACAGCGCCATGGCCTCAGCCACAGCGGGGACCCAGAGGAGGAGCAGAGAGTCTGGATTGGTCCCCATCCTCCCTGAACAGGTGCACTACTCATAACATAATGGTTTTATGGTTTTATGGTTTCCTCACTCTGTTCTCATTACATTATTACTACAGAGGTGCATTCAGCTCGGACCAGACATGCAGAAGTGAACTTCATTATTGTTATCAACATGCCAACGAGGGAGGGCTGCTCATTTAGCAGCAGTATTTGATTAGTTATGAAAATAGTTACTCTATATAATAGGTCATTTTATATATATTTGTGTTTGGTACTCTTACGGTACCTTCTTGTAGTCATCTTCACATCATCTCATCCTTAAATAATACGTATTTGTACAGGAATAGATGATACTGCGTCACATCCTTTTGGTGCATGGCAGAAAAAGATTTCTCATGATTATTCTATAATAATTGATCCATTATTACCTAATCCAGTAAATAAACTTTAGTCTGTGTGTCACAATATGTTTTAATCATCAGTATTACTTGTGATTACTCTCTTATGTCAATACTAAAACTAGAAATTATTTATTATTTTTAGTTTTTTGAGATCTTAAAACAGGGAATGTCCTGATCTATTGAAAATTAAAAGTTTTTTTTTAAGTATTAAAAAAATTGTAAAACTAGTAAATTTCTTCCAGGTGCTCCAGTCGGTGCAGGCACTGGTCCACCCTGTGCGGCTGCAGAGGCTGACCATCCATCCAGTCAACCTGTTGGTCAGCATCCACGCCTCCCTGAAGCTGTACATCGCTTCGGACCACACCCCTCTCTTCTTCTCCCTGTTTGAGAGAGGGCCGCTGTGCACCACGGCCAGACAGCTGGTCCACGCTCTGGCCATGCACTATGCTGCCGGGGCCCTCTTCAGAGCTGGTGGGTAGTGTTGGACGGATAGGGTCGCACAACTTCTCTCTTCCATCTCTCTTATATGTTCCCCTGCTGCCACATCCGTCACACCATACAGCAAGGGGTCCTTCAAGCCAGCTTGTGTTTCCTGTATGGACACTAGACTGATTTCTATTCACACTGCAGGGACACTGATTTACTATCTGTCTCAAAAAGGCTCACACTCAAAATGTATGGATCAGTATGCACTCAGTATAGGCAAAATACGGACGGAAGGATGAGTGAGAAATTCCGCAATTTATTCTTACAAAGTCTGGAGTTAAAATGATTGCACCCAAGAGCTCCCGTCGCTTTGTGACAGAAAGTGATGTAGAGCTCCAGGGAGCAACATCTGAATCACTGGGGGCTCGAAAAAGATTTAGATTCTCTCCTTGTCGTAATTTACCGTTTCATCCTAAGCTTTGACTGATGACTCATGGTTGCGTAGGCTGAACACGTCCGACTTATCTGGCCCTTAAAAAGTGGCTCCGTACCTCTCTCCTGCGTTGTCCTCATGTCTAGTCAAAGCCTCCACACATGTTCTGATTTAAGCCCGTCGTTTCCACATCAGAAATCACTGTTCTGGACCAACACTTCCTCCCCGCTGTCTCTCGTTAGAGCCCTCGTTTCTGCTCGTATTTCAGCACGTCACCTCACCGCTTCCTGAGTCAACACGCAGAGTGAGGGGGGGGTCGGACACCGACGGGAAGCTTGGCATTCTGGGACTGATTAGTATTAGGATGTACGGTATGGTGATCGCACATACACCCACCGGCGTAAAACGACGCACATACTCCTTCTGGACGTACTAAAAGGCGTGCACTACCTACGTATACACACTTGCACTGTACATGTATGTGCATTTGAAAGCATGACTCAGCCCTGTAAACATCAGCTCCTGTCAGGACTTTATGCTTTACCAAAACTACAACTGGGAGACCATGAGAGGCAGAAACGACCACTAGGCCGCGCCGGAGTCGGTTTCCAACCATTAGGGCCCATCACTCAAGTGCAAATTGACGGAGAATAAGAGCAGAGCGGGGTCGGCGTCTCGAGAAACGTCTATTTGATTTTTGAGATGCAATTGTCAGCGCATAAATATCAGTGAGCCGTGCCTTCTAAAGGGGACGCTATGGTTGAATGAGAGAGATGAGGTGAGATAGTAGGAGGTTGTAAATCTAACTGTGGCACATGCATGATTTCATGCAGGAGTGTGTGAGTCTTTGTGCATGAGTGTATGTGAAACAATGCTGGACATACGTATAATCAAGATGTAAAAACATTGTGCAAATAATTCTGCGAAGCGTTTAAATTGGGAGAGCCAATCCAAACGAGTAGAGGAGGGTGAACGTTTACTCAAGGGGCTTGTATGTGGAGTGTTCCTCCTAAAAGCAGGTGTTCCAGATGTGTTTCTGTTAAATACAAAACCCATTTTAGCAGTATAAAGAATTACGGTTGTGTTTTACGGTATGTAAATTCTGTAAATTCTGTGGTATCACACCATTGCGGCTACCTCCAAAAATAATACAGTTAAAGTTTATTTCTTTAAATATTTGCTTCCAGTCCAAGTTTTTCTTGAAAAGCTAAACTGAGAGAGAGAGAAGAGAAAAAAGGCTGAATAGACTCATTCAAGGATTCAAGGATCATTTATCGTCATTATGCAACAAAATGCAGTTGTAGCCCCACACGAGAAAAACCTGACACAAACAGGGATGCATTCCTGTGATGCATTGTTGGAACTTGCATCAGGAGGAATGTAAACAGCAGCAAAAGAACTATTCTCTGGCCAGATGATATGGCCGACATATTAACATGAGAAATTCAACACCGGCGAAACATTGTCCATCACAGTTCACTATGTTTGAGCATCATTCATGTAAACACAGAGTAATACAACAACATCGTGGATAATATCACACTTATTTCATTCATACATTCACTTATTATGAAGTGTTATTGAACAACTGTGCTGTGGTCGTCGCTGTGTTCACAGGTTGGGTGGTGGGATCTTTGGATATCCTGGGCAGTCCTGCCAGCCTGGTGCGGAGTATCGGCAACGGCGTGTCCGACTTCTTCCGGCTGCCATACGAAGGTCTGACGCGTGGGCCTGGAGCCTTCGTCAGCGGGGTGTCCAGAGGAACCACCTCCTTCGTCAAGCATATCTCAAAAGGTAACAGCTGTTCAGAATGTTTACATTTGTTTTGTGGAATAGCTTACTTTAGGCTGATACAACACATACTGTACGTTGCCTGATGAACACTGTTTCTATTTTGTGGGCGACTGTGGCCCAGAAGTTAGAGCGGGTCGTCCCTCAATCAGAAGATCGGCGGTTCAATCCCCGACTCCGCTAGTCCATGTTGATGTGTCCTTGGGCAAGATGCTTAACCCCAAATTGCTCCCTAATGCTGTGCCCTCAGTGTATGAATGGGTGAATGATGACATGCAGTGTTACTACAGTGGTCGAAAGACTAGAAAAGGGCATACAAGTACAATCCATTTACCATTTACACATTTGAAATGAACCGTTTTGGTTGAGCATTGAGCTTGAACATCATTTGTTTTGTGTTCAGGCACACTGACCTCCATCACCAACTTAGCGACGAGTCTGGCCAGGAACATGGACCGCCTGTCTCTGGATGAAGAGCACTACACCAGGCAGGAGGAGTGGAGACGCCAGCTCCCGGAGAGCCTCGGGGACGGACTGAGGCAGGGGCTGTCACGACTCGGCATTAGCTTGTTAGGTATGCAGAGAGAATTTTTATTTTTATTTTCATTGAGCTCAATGTATGATCCCCTTAACATCAGGTCATTTGAAACATGCACACGCATTTCACCTGCTTTCCATTGGCATCAGGCGCGCACACACACACACACACACACACACACACACACACACACACACACTGGTGCGCACAATGACAGAGAGCTATGAGACGGAGCAGTGGAGACAGCACAGCAGGGACTCAAAACACCCAGAGGGCAATGAAACCATATATATCTATGAGTAAAAGTCAAGTCTCAAGACATACAGAGCATATTGTCACTGAAACCAAACAGCTGCGCACATCTCTCTGGGTTACAGTGGATTATAATTCCTGATGTGCCCTGTCGATGTGTCATACATAAAATGAAGGGTCAGATATTTTCTGTGTCTGAATTCCTGTGTGAGTCCCATTTATGACGCTATGGAATAAGTTTGTTTCCCATGTCTTGTTAAAATGAAATCCCTCTGTGTCTTTTGTGTATTTTGTAACTGTACGTCTCTTATTTAGTTTTTATTGAACAAAGCACGCTAATAAAGAACACTGACTTTTCCTTTGTTCTTTCAGGCGCAATAGCGGGCATCGTGGACCAACCCATGCAGAACTTCCAGAGGAACTGGGAGCTGCAGAGCTCCGCTGGGAGCAAGGCCAAAGGGGTCATCTCTGGAGTGGGGAAAGGCATTGTGGGGGTTTTCACCAAGCCCATCGGAGGAGCAGCTGAACTGGTGTCCCAGACCGGATACGGTGAGTTCAGGATGGTCAAAGATAACAGCCTGTTGAATAATGAATTCATGTTTTTCTTCTCCTGTGTAGGTCTGTTTCAGATGCTGTGTTTCAGGTTGTTTTCTATTTCAGTGGATGAAGTGATTGGTCATTAAAGCTTGATTAGTTCTGTCTATTATAGTGACTCTTGTTCCTTTTCCTGTGGTTTACAATTTAACCTAAATCATTTCAAATGCATTTATATATTGTCCTGTAGAGACACGTACTGTTACACAAGCGCAGTGTTATCACACTCACACAGCAGTCAACCGAAGTGTAAAGAGAGATTTGGTCATGCAGCAAGGTTTTAAATCTATTTAATACCTCTTACTTTCCAAGAAACACACACACACCTGTGTCCACTTGGCGCCTTTTTCTAGGCCGCCTACAGAAAAAGCGCTGCACCCAGCGTTTTTTTGTGCAGCGGCTCCGAGCGCTTTCAGTTGACAATCTCTTTTTTCAGAAAAGCGCTGGTGAGGTCACTGTAGTAAAGGGAGCAGAAGCTTGTTTTGTCCGTGTCCATCGATGCTTACGGTGAATAAAACAAATATATAGTAGCCCAAATAGATAAAACAAAGCACAGGAGCGATGCCAGTCTGTCATACAACGGTGGTGATATTGTTGTGCCTCCTGCCACCGATTTTCTGCCAGATGTGGACACAAGCCCTGAGCAACAATATTCGAATGAACACACATGTGAATTCGAAATTGTGCGTCAGGAAAATGTCAGGACAAGTTTTCCCCTTCTGTGCTCTTGGCTCGAGCCAGAGGTGTTTACTAGGACATGACTTCAGTAGCACAGGAACGTTTAGAGAACGGCTGAAAGACACACACACACACACACACGCATATATATAAGCCTAATCGTACATGCACAAACACTTGTAGAAGTCTTTGGAGTTAGCTTGAGTTTTATTGGCGGTAGATGGAGGTGGGGTGTGTTGTTGCTAACAGGTCATAAACTACCAGCGCTGTGTAAGAGCTCTGATCCACCTGAAACACATCGGCTGGTAATATCTGCAGAACAACCGTGTCATTATGAAACTACACACACACACACTCTCATTCACTCAGAGCAGCATTGCAGAGGACCACTGCACTGCATCATTAATGGCTCTCATTGTGTTCTTTATGGCTCGATTTTAACCATTCGATGACTTCGCTGCTGCTGCTGCTAGAGTGGGACGAAGGAACACTTGACCACACGCTCGTGGGTTATGAACTCGCTGTGACGTGTGCCCACAGAGCCAATCATGTGTTTGGATGAATGCAGACACACACATCCAATGTCCAGTCTATCAGCTTGTTGTAGGGATTTAAGTGAGAATGGTGCCAGTCGGCCTCGTGCATGACCCTCAACACTGTCAAACACAGGAGACTAAACTTAGTTGAGCTTAGTTTATGCTCGCCGTAAAGCACGATTTACATCTCTTATTCGTTTTAAAGAAATCTACATTTCAGTAAATATTTTGCAGCCAAATCAAATTGTTCACAGGATATTCAACTTTTGTTTCTTTGTAATACATTTAATACTTGAGTTCTTTCTCTGCAGGTCCAAAGGCAATAAAGTAGGCCATGAATGTGAGATATGAGTGAACAGTTCATTACATTTCCTCTGCAGCATAGTGGAGTTTGGTTTATGGCGTTTTGCAGGTTACACTCGTCGTCTTCTTGCTTCTTCTCAGTACATTTTGTTTGCACGCCCTCGGAGAATAATGCAATGAACAGCATGTTGAGCATAACTGATGATGTTGACTGTCTTTGTTTGTCTTTGTCTCTTCTGACAGGGATCCTTCATGGAGCCGGCCTGTGGCAGCTCCCTAAACAACTGTACCTGCCTACAGAGGAGAAGTCCTCTCAGGCCCCAAACAGCCACCTTAAATATGTCTGGTATGAAACCCCTGGCCGTCCCGAGCCGTTCGTCCTCTCCGCAGGCTCCTCCTTCATTTTTGTCCAGCGATTCGTTAGAAGTGGGACATGTGTTCTCGCCTTTGCTTTTCTTGGAGTCTCTCCAGGATCGGCTGTTCTGTTTCTCCCTCTTACCTCTCATCATTTTTGCTTGTCTTGTTTTTAAAAAAAAAAAGAAGAAAGAACTTGGACGGTTCATTACCCACTTTCCCCCCAAAAAAAGACTCTGGAAAAATGTTTGACCTTGATCCCACACATGGTAGCCAGCCTGCCCTCCCCTGTTCTCATCGAGTCATGTTAAAAGGTTTTTATAAGCACTCTGCCAAAGCCGGCGGCTAGAACTGATTCTTGTTGTTTAACTGTGAGTCTATCCAGAGATGTTTCCCAGTGCCATCGGATGGAGGAACACCTTCCCTTGTGTGCAGGAACGGTTTGGAGGTTGCAGGTTGTGCCAAGCAGAAGGTTACTGTCGGGTCTTGTGTTGTAAAAAAAGAAGAAAAGAAAATATGGCAGTGGTATCGAGAGCACTGCATCAGAAATGAGTGTTTCAGCTCAACAGCACTTAATATTATCATACAAATTTACAAGAGGCCTGTCTCTCCAGAAGGTTATCAGGAGCTGCAGAAAAAATGCATTTATGGCATTTTTTTTATGATTTTTCTGCAATTTAGTTTGGTTTCCATAGCTATCAAACATTTACTTCTAATAGCAGTCTGTGTTGACTGTCAACTGCCATTTCTTTAGGATATTCCACTTAAGTTGTCATCACCCGAGGGGTCAGCAGCATGTCGTGCTAATGTTAGAGGAAGACGAAAAACAACACATGAACGCTGAGATAATGCTCCCCTGTGCTTTTTATTCATGCTGCATTGCAGTCAAACTGGTTTCCATCAGGCATCCGTCAATTATTGTTACTACTACAGGTAGCCCAGACACTGGAGGGGTCAGCCGTATGAGCAGAGTAACACTGAACAGAACCAAACTGTCCCTACTTGTGGCTGCTTTCACATCTGCGCCGCAATTTGAGCACCTGCCTTCCAAAGTAAACACGCTGTCAGAGAAACATGACTGAAGACTGCAGGTCCCGCCTCACACATATTCCCCCATCCAACATGTGTGTAACAGGAACCGCTGCAGAGAATGTGTGGAAATGTAAATTACAGGATGTACAGAGACGCGTGTTTGTGTGTGTTGAGGTGAGTCGGGGCACCTTGTGTGGTCTCGTGTTGATCGGGGAAAGTGTATAGCTAGAGGCCTGTGTGTGTGTGTGTGTGTGTGTGTGTGTGTATGCACATAATCCATGCAGGAGAAGTCTTGTGTGTGTGTGTGGGGGATTGTGGCTTGTAGTACAAGTGTTGATGAAGCATGAAACTACCTAGCCTTAGTCTTACGTGTTATGTGAAGCTGGAATTTAGCGTAATGTGTCATAACTTGTCCTCGCTGGCTCTCTGCTCCACAGGAAGATGCTCCAGTCTCTGGGGCGGCCGGAGCTCCACATGGCCCTGGAGGTGACCATCGTGAGCGGGTCGGGCCAGGAGCACGCCGGCTGTCTTCTCCTCACCTCCGAGGTGCTGTTCGTGGTTAGCCTCAGCGAGGACACCCAGCAGCAGGCCTTCCCCATCACAGAGGTAACTGACAGCAGTCAGGAAGAAAAAGAAAGATCTTTTAGTTGTGTGTTGCTGTGAAGTAAGAGCGCCCAACCTCCTGTCCCTCTCAGGTGGAGTGTCAGCAGGAGCCGGGGCAGCAGGGCCAGCTCACCCTCACCTTGCAGCAGCAGACAGTAGCCAGCGACACAGAGGTGAGACTCTCTGAGTAATGGAGCTGCACAGGGGCCACATGGTGGAAATCAAAGAGGAACGATAGTGTTTAATTGATGCACTGTTCATACAGGCTCATTGTTGAAACATTATGTACCACATCTAACTTTTAAAAGGGAGCGATGCTATATAGTAGGGACAGTATTTTTCTGAATAAAGATAATATTTAAATTATTTGTAACACTTATTGCATCTTCACAGCAGTCTGTGTGCTAAAACGCCTGAACCTTATTTAGCAATATTTGTGAACAATTCTACTTTATGTTTGGAAGTCTCTTGGACATTGGCTTAGTGTACAACATACATGTTTCCTCTGACAAATGTTTAAGAGGCCATGACCTCAGAACGGGGATTGCACCCTAAAATGATTCTTAACCATGAGTAGTTCAGTTATTTTCACTAATTATTTTCTGTCTGCTTTGATATTAATAAGCTGCTGTAGTTTCTGATTTGCATGAGAAAACGCTCCATCGTGTGTCGTTGGCGGCTCATTATTGGACACCACCAATGATCAGGACCAATGTATTGGTAGTCATTTGATCAGTCTGTCTCCCTCCTCAGGGTGACGGCGTTCGGGAGCGTCTGTCAGAGCAGCAGTACCGGCGGCTGGTGGACTACGTGACGCGGGCCTCTCAGTTCCTTTCCCCCTCCGCCGCCTCGCTCCAGCAGCAGCTCCCGGTGACGCTCGCGGAGCCGCCGCCCTCCGTGACCAAGTCTTACCGCTACCTGGTGTGTCCCGCCTTCGCCAAGGTGTTTGTCAGCAAGTTCACCATGGTAAAGAATAAAGCCTTACGCATCGGATTCCACTAATACACAGGAACACACATCTGTGGATTTATGCTACAAAAAAAATCTGATTCAAAATAAGCCTTAAAAATACACTCTACTCTGAAGGAATAACTACACATTTATGCAAAAGATATGTTGAGGTAAAATAAGAATTAATTTTTTATTAAAGTAAGTCCACCTGGTCATTCATGCCTTAGGGATGTAGAGAAAAGTCTTGCATTTGAAAGATATATTTTTACAGATACAAACAAGCTCATCACATGAATGAGAATCAGTCTGAATCTTAGAAACACATGTAAGTTAAGACATTTCACCGAGCACATACTATAGTAAACACTAAAACCAACAAAGAGTTGTCAACTTAAACCTCCTCGGATCAACAGCGTTTCCTCCCAACTTTAAATGGGGGCTCTTTCAGTCCGTGTGAAACCTCAGTGTTGCAGTACACAACTAATCTGTTCCATTTCCATCAAACCGCTGCGCAATGTTTCACTCTGCAGAACAAGCTCTCTGTTTACATTCTCCATGTAGTGACTGTCTCGTGCCAATGTTAAGTGCAATATTACATACATGTTGATGGACACTAGAGAAACCAGCTGTCAACCAAAATGTTGTTTTATAGATGATGTAACATACTTGTTGACAATAAAACTGTTCCTTGTAACCTTACGTGGATGCCAACCCCTCATGATGCAAACATGTTATTGTTGCCTTTTATATTGTTGCACCACTGAGCTCTGTCTGATGCCTTTAATGTATGTATATGGATAATATTTTAATAAATACATAAAGAATGATGAAGTGTTGTGCCTTTACTGTGTACAATGTAAGAGGGAAATGAAGTGTGAATCTGGCAAATATGAATGAAATACACGAGTGGACACAGCCAGAAACTGAGTCCGATATAAATTGTTTGTGTTGCAGAAGTCACAGCTGCTTTAGCATGCTGTTCATGTTGGAATAAAACTGAACATCCTGAAACATCACAACTTATTTCGTCCATCGTATCACATTGGAGATTTTTACAAGAAATGAATGCCTGCCAAAAAACCCACAGCACTCCATCAGTCAGCAGAAGTTGACGTTTGCCAGCAGCAGACTAACTAAACAATTTTGAAAAAGGCAGCAAGCACGAATTCAAAAAGCTGCAGGTCTGTGCTGGACACAAAACAACACTGGAACAGTTTAGAAGCAGTTCATAAGAGAAGCAGAATGCCACTTCGGAGAGCGCAGACAATGGTGCATTCACGTGCTTCTCAGATGTGTCAGATGTCCCGAGGTGGGAAGTCGTTCTTTGAACATCGGTGTGTTCAGGAGCTGCAGGTCGCAATGTGGAATCAACATGGAGAGTAGATGAGTAGATATCTGACAACGTTAATGAAAGTGAAACATAATGCCTGTACAGACAAGCTGATAACCTTCTTGACAAAAGTAACAGTTGTTTACATTGACCTTAAATGAGCAGATGTTTTCTCGTAGGAATGCGATCATAACAGGTTGTTGGTCTTGCAGACTAACGGCACTGAAGCTTTACTAATGGACAGTACTGGCCTTCTCTCACTAGTTTGCATGTTTATGCTTATGTTAAGCATTTTGAATTGCCCTTGTGTTATAGAATGTGCTATATAGATACAATTCCCATACCTCACCATTTAAATGTTTGTTTGTTGTAATACCAATGTTGGCCACAAGAGGCTGACGTTCACCACTACCCCACGATCTAAATAGGAATAAAAGCATTCATGTTTTCTTTCAGGTGAATTTTAATTTGTCCATGCACTCTAAAGGCAAGGTACATATATTGTTAGCAAGTTATGTAAATGTAAAGTCACCTGGAGGAAACCGATGCTTTGAGTCACATTGTGTAGCAGTGCACGTCAGCCTCGTGTAGCCAAAATGAGTATTAGAGACCCTATTCCTCACCTGTGCTAAAGTCATAAACACAGGATGGAAAACAATTTAGATCAGATTTATAAAATAGATCTGTTTTTTTGTTTTTTTAAAATCTCACTTCCTCTCAGGGCTCCCATATCTTTGTCACACAGGGTTCAAGCAACTATTCTTACACCATGTGTAAACCCAGCCTCAGACTTCTACCTCATCAAGACATCAGTAACAGCTGTGCTCTTAGTTTTCACTCGTGGCGCTCCGATAACGGCGTTCAGGCACCGCCGTCATCCGTTTGTGTCAAAGCTGGGCGGCACGAAGTCACTTCTTAACACTTTGGTTTCATATCACGGTTGCAGGCTTCAGTCAAACATGAGAGCCAGTTATGTCTGAGTGGCAAGTAACTGCTTTGTTATTTGTTACTAAATGTTATTTCACTCTTTGTTCACCATCGTATCTGTTACACTGTTCACTGTGTAACAGATAATGAAAAAGGCATTGTATAGTATATCACTAAAATGTTATATCATAGTGTGTCAAACTAAGTTAGAAGTTCATCGATACAATAGAAGACGATGTGGTGAAGAAAGCCGTTCATCCTCAGTTCTGGTTTGGAAACAAAACTCTGGACTCAGTCTGTGGAAACACACAAGAAGAGAATGACAGAAACATGTACGTGACAATTTAGGGTACAGCACTTCGAGTGGTCGGAAGATTAGAAAGGCGCTGTATAAATGCAAACCCATGTATTATTTATGACCTACTATACTGATACTTTTATGTCTTTCACTGTTGGGCAGTATTGGTTGATCTGGTAACTGAAGTTTTCAGTAGCTTAGCTCTTTTATTGATCAAGTCCACACAAGCTAAATTTGCCCGATCATTTCTGCTGTGCCATGAAATGAAACAGTACAACAGCACCATACATGGACGTGTAGCCGAGAGAAGCACTTCTGTATCACCGTGGCCTAAAACCCTCTGTCATCTTCTGAAGATGCTGATTTGTACCAGTTCTAGATAATGTGTCAGTTACCCCCTCTCTAATCCCGTTGTTTGTCTGTGTGAATAAAAGGTGACACCACCTGTACTCATTCTGAATGTGTAGTGAGTCCATCTGCAGATGTTAAACTTACAGAAAGACAAGACAAGACCCCATACGATATATAGAAGTTGCCACGCCAGCTTGTGTTTAACTTGATGGGTCAGGACGGAGAGAAAGTGATCCAGAGAGAGTTTAATTATTCTGATTTATTTATAATGTTATTGCTATGATAGTAAGGTGCAGGATTGTCCATGGATGTTAGAGTTAAGTATGCAATAAACTACTTCTGCCATGTTGTGGTAGCTCAGCGTGCTACATTCTCTCCAGCTTCCTTTAAGAAACTGGTAGGTTGCTCAACACCGTAAAGTTTTATAACATACAGTACTATGACATTTACAAGCCTATGGGCTCTAGTTTTATAATGATTCAATGTTTTTGCTCGGACCATAACCATCAAAATTATGAAAAAACGTGGTCATGTTTTGTTCTACCTTGGGCAGGGGTATTCTAACTCCTGTACAGAACATTACCACCTAATGGACAAGCTGAAGCTGCTCTTTTGGTCAGACTTCTTCATAATGAGACAGTTCTGACAGATGGAAGGGGTTGGCGTCGACTGTGAGAACGGCTAAAAGTCATTTCAGTGTTTTGATTTCCTTCATTTAGTCTGACTGGTAGCAGAGAGTAGTTAAAGTGCTGGACATGGGGATTTGACTGAGCCCTGGGAGACAAATGGAGGGGGGGTGTACCTGAGGCCGTGGAGAACGAGGCTCCCAGCTGACTCTGTCTCCTCAGCAGCACCTCTTCTCTCTTCAGAGCTGCCAAGTACTTGGAGTAGGACCACGACAACTGAGGGAAGAACATTGTTAGAGAAATGGCTCAATCTGGCCAGTGATTCCAAAATTCCCACTCAAGAGTTATGCTGAAAGACCAAACAATTGCACTCAAAAGTTATTTATCACATAATATACACGTCAAAATGTCACAAATGTGTTTTGACATTTAAACATTTTAGAAATACAATTTAGTTGGTTGTCACATGACGTCTGACACAGCAGGATTTAGTAACGTTAGCTAAACGCAGTCAGATTCAGACTCAGACGTGAAATGAAGCCGAATAAGTGGAGATGTGAAATGGCTACAAGGTCCTGAAACAGTCAAGAGGCTGAAAAGTTGTCGGATTCTGCATTTTGGTGGTCCAAGGTCACTGTGACCTCTCAAAACACGTCATATACTAATTATGTCAATTGCACATAAATGTCTAATAGGATAAAATGATAAAGTGATGACATTTTGGACGCACGTGGATGTAAACTGCACTGATTGGAGGAGGAATACAAAAGGAAAAAAGGAAATCGTTTGGTTCCTTTCACGTGATACGTACACACATTTGTAGGAACATCAGACTGCTCCTTACCTGTTGTGTGGGAGTCAGCAGCTCTCTGCTCTGTGCCCTCGACTGTTTTTTTACACTTCTTCCCTCTTGTCCTTCTTCTACATCGTCTTCCTCCTCCTCTCCAAGACTGGACTCCGGCCTCTCCAGCTCTTTCTGAACAAGAGAGGTCAGACTGAATTAGTACTTTCTTTTTCTCAACACTATTGCAGTAGTATTCAAGGTTGTTATCCCTCAGTTTGGACCGTTTTCTCACCTGAGCTCTCCTCTTCTCCTCCTCGCCCTCCTCTTCCTCCTCTTTTCTCCGCTGTCTCCGTACTCTGGCTCTGTGTTTGACCCGTTTCTCCTGCAGTAGAGGAAGAAGTTGCCCCTCTTGGACACTGCTGCTCAGCTCTTGAAACTCGGGCCAGAACTTCAGCAGTGCACTGAACACTGACATCTACATACAGAGAGAAAAGGCACACACATGCAGTCTACATACTGGAAGGAAATACAACACAAACCACACTCTTAGACACACACACACACACACACACACACACACACACACACACACACACACACACACACACACACACACACACACACACACACACACACACACACACACACACACACACACACACACACACACACACACACACACACACACACACACACACACACACTACCTGTGCCTCTCTGAAGATGTAAGGACCCAGTTTGTGGCGTCTCTCCAGAACCTGCTGGGCCTGTTCAGGAGGGATGTCTATCTGCAGAGCCGGGGGCATGGAGGAGTCGATGAAACAGTTAATGATGGTGGAGACCTTCTGCTGGACAGTGGCCTCATCGCTGTGGGAGTGACAGAGGTCCTGCACAGGATGAGGAGAGAACATAAATGTGTGGTGGGAAATATTTGTATGTTCCAAATGCTCCTGAAATGTTTGGATTATCACTGTATTTTGTTTCTTACTATACACAATGGGATATTACGTGAAAGTTTTCCTGTTTTTGTAAATTCACATGAGAGATTTGTGTTTTTCCACTGTACTACTCTCACTGGTTTGAAGTCAGTTCAAGTGATGTTGCAGTCCCCTGAGCACCAATCAGGATTTAGCAACATTTAAATAAATAAAAAAAATCTAATGACAGTTTGAGTTTGTTTGCTTATGTTTCCAGGTCACTGTTAAACAAACCTGATCAAATCACACTCACATAGTCCTGATGAAGCCGATTGGTTGACGTTATGAGTGGTAACTTGGTTGCCTATTTTCTCATGAATACGTTATAGAGAACATGTCTTTTTTTGTAGACGTGAAACCAAGTTTTCAGGGGCCTTGAGCTTAAGCGTAAAGATACCATCAGCGAGCAGCAGATCTTAACACCCTTAAAGACACAAAAAACACTTCAAATAACAAAAGCTCACGTGCAATGCATGCTGGGATATGTAGGCATGGAGAGCCAGAGAACTCGGTCAATATAGCACACACTGAGGAATTCATTGCTTCAATTGACTACATTCACCATCAACACTGATTGGACAACCACAGAAAAGGCGGCAAATTCCCCTTTTTATTCCAAAAGTTCAAGTTGTCTCCTACTAATGTAATGTAATGTCTAATGTAATGTAATGTCTAATGTAATGTCTAATGTATGTATGTACTACACTGACAAGTCCATTGTGACCAGGAGGTTTCAAGTTTCCACATTATGTTTTAAACTAAGACTGAAGGTGAGCACAGAGAAACTTTGCCCCTTCAGCGGATGAATGTGAGAGCAAACTCTACACAATGAAGCTCAACTGTAAAGTAACAATAAACACATTTTAATGGAGGGGGACTTAAATTACTCCTTATATGCTTTTTTGATTTCCTTTCATAGTTAATATGGAATGGCATGCACCAAAGAGTCACAGCATGAGAACCACCAGCACATCGTCCTCCTTTACCTTGTATCTCTGCACCTCCAGCCAGAAGAGCACATCGGTTTCCAGGAAGTCTCCTTTCAGAGAGACAAAGTGCTGGAACTGTATACAGGTGGCAGGGTTGAGAAGGATCCGTCGAAACAGCAGGATCTCTTTGGAGGAACTCATCCACAAGCCCTCGGCCTGCAGGGACACACAGCAGAGGAATGTTATGTTTGAAAGCACACTGCTCCCTCAGGGATAGATCAAATACATATAATGACCTCCTTGTGTGTTAACAGTAGAACAAAACCTTGTGTGCACAGTGGATATAGTACAGTGTGCTCCTGAACAACAGCCTGAAAGATGATCTGTGACCTATGAGCTACAGTCTTAGCTCACAGAAAACTGAGATAATGATACTCCCCTTTATTCAGTAAAGCTGCTCTTTGCCAGTGATGAGATAATGATCATAAAGACAATAGTCATAATCATGTATGGAAAACTCCTTCCTGTAATCATCCTGCTTGAAATGTGAAATGTACATGTTTTATATCTGTGCTCTGCTGTGGAGAATGAAATGAGAGGACAGCAGCAGAGCTGCATGGAAAACACTCCAAACACTATTAAAGGAAGGTTAGTAATGCTGATGCTTTAATCTTATTTATCCTGGATCCAATTTGGGAAAACTAACCACAAGGCCAAAATGGTGTTTGACAAAGCCAGTGCTCGGAGCCAAGTCGTGAACTAAATCACACATGCTTTCAGGCCAGGAAATGCCTTATTTCTCTCCACTGAAAATATCCAGCTTCCCCGGAGGATTCCTCCTTACCTTCCAGGCTTCTCTCCTCGCTCTGCGTCGACGGTAGACGTGTTGTGAGAGTCTGTCCGGTGCTTGGGGCTACCACACACAGAAACACACGATTCAAAAGTCAGAAAGTGAATAAACCAGGATTAACAGAGACACTGAACACTTCTCAAACCTGTCTGTTCTGCACTCTGCTGCTCGTCGTCACCGGCTGTAACTAAAGCTCTCTCTCCTCTTTTACCTTTAACCTTGCCTCGGTCTTTATTTCCTCTGACCTTATTCATCCAATCGCCTCTTAGACATATCCTTGCCTCTCTGATGTCAACTGTCTCCCAGCGTCTTTTCCACCGTTCCATGTAATGCTAAACTATGTCTGCATCTGATTACTTAATGAGAGGATCTGTGTAACCAAACATGGTAAACTCGATAACGTAATGAGGCAGCGCAGTGGAATCTGCGGTTTATGCATTACCACCTGATGAGGCAACCTGAGAAAGCGACTGCGTTTAGTGGTTTCTCACATAGCAGCGCCACTAATGTGCTCTTATCTCTCTCCACGCTCAAGGCCATAACACAACAGGAATCTATTGTTTTATTAGGAACAGACACAAGCCATTTACCAGAGAGCTATTCATTATTGATGCAACACAAGGCCAAAACTTAATATCTTGTTTGTGCAATCCATACTAAAACTGAAGTATAAGTAATGGGACTATTCTTTGGATGGGACCAGTAACTTCCTAAAGTCTCTGCTGGTTTCCTGGCAACCACTCAGAGCCAAGAAACAGTCCAGCATATAACACCACAACTTGTCTGATTTTTGTACGGATTACAAACGAGATTTAACAAGTTAATTAGTGAGCTGCCGGTAGACAGATTTTGTTATGGACAGAGCCAGGCTAGCCGTTTCCAGTCCTTATGCTAATATTATCATATCACACTATTTCTTGATGAGTTGTGCTGCTTTTCACCTTTGGTTGGTGTTTCAGTCGCTCTGTGAACTCAGCTGTGGACAGGAACAGAGGCAGCCACCTTTTCTCAATGTGACTCCTGATGACGTCCTGGATCTCCCCAACGACTGGGTAAGAGGGACATTCGAGCTTAAGACGCTCCAGTCCACCTGCCAGAAGCAATATCTACACACACACACACGCACGCACGCGCACACGCACACGCACACGCACACACACACACACACACACACACACACAGCAAAGTCAAAGATACAGTAGAGGCTGATGCTTGTGTGCGTGTTAATGTGTTTGATATGAATGCTAAATGTCTCACAACATGAAAAGCATGATGACAGACTCAGGAAAAAAGAAGTGCCCACAGTGGGAAACCCGACTGAAAACTCCTCTCCTTCCTGACTCCTGCTGTGCTCTTCATCATTCCCACAATCCCTCTGTTCCCTTCATCTCCCCTGTATGCTTTCTGTCCACATACATCAATCTGGCCATGTCTCCCTATTTATATCTCTTTTATATTTTCTCTCATCTCATTATGCACGCACAAAGCCAAGCATTGCGCGGACACAGACACACACTTCAGAAATGAGAAACAGTCGTGCCATTGGAGTGGGAGTCAGTAGATGAAAGGAGGCCAATCTGTGACTGGATGACTGAGTGATTGAAAGAGTGAAGGGCCAAAGCAGTAAAGCTGTCAGTCTCTCTACATCGCTCACGCAGACGAGAAGCAACACTGAGATGTGAGAGAGCGGCAGCCAGACCCAATCCTGCAGAGTTAGAAGCACTAGAATTGGCATCTTCACTCTAATGTTACAATCATTATTTTGATGGTATTTATGAGATGAGGGTGAAAAATGACAACGATCATGCACCAGAGTTGAAGTCATGTCAATAAACAGGCTATACTGAATGTCTCTCTCTTAACCCAGTGTGCTTCAAGAACAATCAGGGTTCTTCAACAGCCATTACTTTGATATTCACAATCAAGAATGTTAGAGTAGCTCAGCTAATTTAAATGGTAGGAAAAACGTGAACACTTCCTGTTGCAGCTGTGAAAAGGAGTTAGCGAGCTAGCAATTAGCTAAAATGTTCAGAACAATCGGTGAATGTTAAAATATATATCTAAAAGTAAATAAACAGTTCAAATAGTCAGCTAAAAGCAATGAATAGATGAACAACAGATGAGATCAACAGTTGGAATGGTTGGTGTTAGCTGAGTGTAATGGCTAAATAGTTGACGTAGCTAGTGTTGAATGTATCAGTTGAATGGTTCAGGTAGTTATAGTATTACACTTTTGAAATAGTTAAATGTAATGCACAAATGGTTCAAATGTTAGTAGTACAATTGTAATTGAACAAACGGAGACGGACAAAAGGTTGGGAACCATTCTGCCACTGTCCTATGACACATAGAATACACTCTTTCCTGTGAATGTATAATAAATACTGCAAAGCAAACATCTCTGGTGTCCCGAAAGAGAAAAATCAGGCTCACTGCTCAGTGTCCCATCTACTGACTCTAGCTCTACACAGCATGCCCTCCTGCAGTAATCCTAGAATCCAGAAACCAAATCCCAGACTATAAATGTCAGGAGAGATTTCGTCCTACTGTCATTGTTACCGGAGCAAGTCTTTTTTTTGTCTTTCTGTATCCAAACCACACTCTTCTCTTACTCCTTTTAACCCTAACCACGTTCTCTCATTCCCCGTTTTCCCACCGACACCCTGCTGTCAGAGCTGTCAGCATGACATCTGCAGGATGCCCGAGAAGGGAGATGGGGAATTGTGTGAGAGCCGCAGCGGCCTCTGTTTATCAAATCTGAATGTTGAGCTGGAGCTCACATCCCATCTTGGGGTTGTCATGTCATGAGCACCACGTTTCTGCCACCGTCTCTAATGCTTTCCCAGGACGTTGAGAATAATCCAATATCAATCTAGATGTGACAACACAAAAACGGGTTTGCCAATAAAATTTAACATATTCTTTCAACCATGTGACCGACTGACGTACGTCATTCTGTTGCTCTGTTGTGGCCGGGCTGTCGGAGCCAAAGAAGTACGTCCTGGTGAGATATTTGGTCGCAATATGAGACCATTTCTCCTGTCTGACAGCCTTGTCTTTGTGAGGAGTCCTCCTGTACTGCTCCAGATCCAGCCAGCATGTCAGATGGATACTGAGCGGAAACACATGTTCAGAACCACCATCTTACCTTTTAATAAAAATGTCAGGGCATTGTATACATCCTCCAAACAATACACTTTCTGTACATTTTCATACTGCCTTAATTTCATTTTAATGTGAATATGGTGCACATTTGCAGGTCAGTTACAGTGTAATGTTGTAGATATATTGTATGCACATATTTAGGTAGAGTGGGGGACTTAAGTCTGAACAGAGGACGATCATCTCATATACAAACTATGTGCTTTACAGCTCACCTGGCATCCCGATTCTGTAGGAAGGACATAAAGTGTCCGATTTCGTGGCGGTGGCGAAGTAAGGAACCTAGACGGTAGCCTT
>NW_027466477.1:5542500-5557500 GCF_050575085.1 Anarhichas minor | reverse complement strand
TAACCTCACTGTAGGATGGGGCAATTAGGCACAGTGGGACAAAAAAACGGTCACGAAATTCACGTAGGAAAATTAAGCCAGTTGCCTGATGAAGGAGGAACATCTCCGAAACGTTGCGACAGAGGCTTAATCGTGAGCGCAGGGCTAAGACCAAACAGTCTGCTATGAGCGCAGGGTTACGACCAGATAGTCTGCTATGAGCGCAGGGTTACGACCACAGTCTGCTATGAGCGCAGGGCCAAGACCATACAGTCTGCTACGAGCGCAGGGTAAAGACCATATAGTCTGCTTTTATAATCACAATTTTTAGTGCAATATCAAGACAAATTAGTCAGATATTTTAGCGCACTATGACCAATTTTTTCATATGTCGGGACAGAACGGTTGGATGTTTGGGCGTGTGTGGATGCTTGTGAACATTGATACTTACCTCGGTGGGAGAATGAACAAACCGAACTGTGTGAGGGGCCGGGGTGTGATGGTGACCTCGCCGGTGGCTCAGAGTCGGAGCTCAGCGATGGACCGTGCATCGGGGGACCTTGCTGTTTTCACAGCATTGTTCCCCAAAACCCCAACCCAACCCTGACCAGCCAGTGCCTCCTGGGCTTTGCTCTTGCTGTCGGTGGGGTTGTCGTTGCTCTTCGGCCCGACCTCCAGTTTTAATCTTTTCCCTGGCCCTATGCCCTAAGCTCAACCTCAATGGAGGAGCGGGTATTGGGGTCAGTTCTACAAGTATTCGGTCCCTTGTCCTTTGCCCTAAACATAACCTCACTGTAGGATGGGGCAATTAGGCACAGTGGGACAAAAAAACGGTCACGAAATTCACGTAGGAAAATTAAGCCAGTTGCCTGATGAAGGAGGAACATCTCCGAAACGTTGCGACAGAGGCTTAATCGTGAGCGCAGGGCTAAGACCAAACAGTCTGCTATGAGCGCAGGGTTACGACCAGATAGTCTGCTATGAGCGCAGGGTTACGACCACAGTCTGCTATGAGCGCAGGGCCAAGACCATACAGTCTGCTACGAGCGCAGGGTAAAGACCATATAGTCTGCTTTTATAATCACAATTTTTAGTGCAATATCAAGACAAATTAGTCAGATATTTTAGCGCACTATGACCAATTTTTTCATATGTCGGGACAGAACGGTTGGATGTTTGGGCGTGTGTGGATGCTTGTGAACATTGATACTTACCTCGGTGGGAGAATGAACAAACCGAACTGTGTGAGGGGCCGGGGTGTGATGGTGACCTCGCCGGTGGCTCAGAGTCGGAGCTCAGCGATGGACCGTGCATCGGGGGACCTTGCTGTTTTCACAGCATTGTTCCCCAAAACCCCAACCCAACCCTGACCAGCCAGTGCCTCCTGGGCTTTGCTCTTGCTGTCGGTGGGGTTGTCGTTGCTCTTCGGCCCGACCTCCAGTTTTAATCTTTTCCCTGGCCCTATGCCCTAAGCTCAACCTCAATGGAGGAGCGGGTTTTGGGGTCAGTTCTACAAGTATTCGGTCCCTTGTCCTTTGCCCTAAACATAACCTCACTGTAGGATGGGGCAATTAGGCACAGTGGGACAAAAAAACGGTCACGAAATTCACGTAGGAAAATTAAGCCAGTTGCCTGATGAAGGAGGAACATCTCCGAAACGTTGCGACAGAGGCTTAATCGTGAGCGCAGGGCTAAGACCAAACAGTCTGCTATGAGCGCAGGGTTACGACCAGATAGTCTGCTATGAGCGCAGGGTTACGACCACAGTCTGCTATGAGCGCAGGGCCAAGACCATACAGTCTGCTACGAGCGCAGGGTAAAGACCATATAGTCTGCTTTTATAATCACAATTTTTAGTGCAATATCAAGACAAATTAGTCAGATATTTTAGCGCACTATGACCAATTTTTTCATATGTCGGGACAGAACGGTTGGATGTTTGGGCGTGTGTGGATGCTTGTGAACATTGATACTTACCTCGGTGGGAGAATGAACAAACCGAACTGTGTGAGGGGCCGGGGTGTGATGGTGACCTCGCCGGTGGCTCAGAGTCGGAGCTCAGCGATGGACCGTGCATCGGGGGACCTTGCTGTTTTCACAGCATTGTTCCCCAAAACCCCAACCCAACCCTGACCAGCCAGTGCCTCCTGGGCTTTGCTCTTGCTGTCGGTGGGGTTGTCGTTGCTCTTCGGCCCGACCTCCAGTTTTAATCTTTTCCCTGGCCCTATGCCCTAAGCTCAACCTCAATGGAGGAGCGGGTATTGGGGTCAGTTCTACAAGTATTCGGTCCCTTGTCCTTTGCCCTAAACATAACCTCACTGTAGGATGGGGCAATTAGGCACAGTGGGACAAAAAAACGGTCACGAAATTCACGTAGGAAAATTAAGCCAGTTGCCTGATGAAGGAGGAACATCTCCGAAACGTTGCGACAGAGGCTTAATCGTGAGCGCAGGGCTAAGACCAAACAGTCTGCTATGAGCGCAGGGTTACGACCAGATAGTCTGCTATGAGCGCAGGGTTACGACCACAGTCTGCTATGAGCGCAGGGCCAAGACCATACAGTCTGCTACGAGCGCAGGGTAAAGACCATATAGTCTGCTTTTATAATCACAATTTTTAGTGCAATATCAAGACAAATTAGTCAGATATTTTAGCGCACTATGACCAATTTTTTCATATGTCGGGACAGAACGGTTGGATGTTTGGGCGTGTGTGGATGCTTGTGAACATTGATACTTACCTCGGTGGGAGAATGAACAAACCGAACTGTGTGAGGGGCCGGGGTGTGATGGTGACCTCGCCGGTGGCTCAGAGTCGGAGCTCAGCGATGGACCGTGCATCGGGGGACCTTGCTGTTTTCACAGCATTGTTCCCCAAAACCCCAACCCAACCCTGACCAGCCAGTGCCTCCTGGGCTTTGCTCTTGCTGTCGGTGGGGTTGTCGTTGCTCTTCGGCCCGACCTCCAGTTTTAATCTTTTCCCTGGCCCTATGCCCTAAGCTCAACCTCAATGGAGGAGCGGGTATTGGGGTCAGTTCTACAAGTATTCGGTCCCTTGTCCTTTGCCCTAAACATAACCTCACTGTAGGATGGGGCAATTAGGCACAGTGGGACAAAAAAACGGTCACGAAATTCACGTAGGAAAATTAAGCCAGTTGCCTGATGAAGGAGGAACATCTCCGAAACGTTGCGACAGAGGCTTAATCGTGAGCGCAGGGCTAAGACCAAACAGTCTGCTATGAGCGCAGGGTTACGACCAGATAGTCTGCTATGAGCGCAGGGTTACGACCACAGTCTGCTATGAGCGCAGGGCCAAGACCATACAGTCTGCTACGAGCGCAGGGTAAAGACCATATAGTCTGCTTTTATAATCACAATTTTTAGTGCAATATCAAGACAAATTAGTCAGATATTTTAGCGCACTATGACCAATTTTTTCATATGTCGGGACAGAACGGTTGGATGTTTGGGCGTGTGTGGATGCTTGTGAACATTGATACTTACCTCGGTGGGAGAATGAACAAACCGAACTGTGTGAGGGGCCGGGGTGTGATGGTGACCTCGCCGGTGGCTCAGAGTCGGAGCTCAGCGATGGACCGTGCATCGGGGGACCTTGCTGTTTTCACAGCATTGTTCCCCAAAACCCCAACCCAACCCTGACCAGCCAGTGCCTCCTGGGCTTTGCTCTTGCTGTCGGTGGGGTTGTCGTTGCTCTTCGGCCCGACCTCCAGTTTTAATCTTTTCCCTGGCCCTATGCCCTAAGCTCAACCTCAATGGAGGAGCGGGTATTGGGGTCAGTTCTACAAGTATTCGGTCCCTTGTCCTTTGCCCTAAACATAACCTCACTGTAGGATGGGGCAATTAGGCACAGTGGGACAAAAAAACGGTCACGAAATTCACGTAGGAAAATTAAGCCAGTTGCCTGATGAAGGAGGAACATCTCCGAAACGTTGCGACAGAGGCTTAATCGTGAGCGCAGGGCTAAGACCAAACAGTCTGCTATGAGCGCAGGGTTACGACCAGATAGTCTGCTATGAGCGCAGGGTTACGACCACAGTCTGCTATGAGCGCAGGGCCAAGACCATACAGTCTGCTACGAGCGCAGGGTAAAGACCATATAGTCTGCTTTTATAATCACAATTTTTAGTGCAATATCAAGACAAATTAGTCAGATATTTTAGCGCACTATGACCAATTTTTTCATATGTCGGGACAGAACGGTTGGATGTTTGGGCGTGTGTGGATGCGTGTGAACATTGATACTTACCTCGGTGGGAGAATGAACAAACCGAACTGTGTGAGGGGCCGGGGTGTGATGGTGACCTCGCCGGTGGCTCAGAGTCGGAGCTCAGCGATGGACCGTGCATCGGGGGACCTTGCTGTTTTCACAGCATTGTTCCCCAAAACCCCAACCCAACCCTGACCAGCCAGTGCCTCCTGGGCTTTGCTCTTGCTGTCGGTGGGGTTGTCGTTGCTCTTCGGCCCGACCTCCAGTTTTAATCTTTTCCCTGGCCCTATGCCCTAAGCTCAACCTCAATGGAGGAGCGGGTATTGGGGTCAGTTCTACAAGTATTCGGTCCCTTGTCCTTTGCCCTAAACATAACCTCACTGTAGGATGGGGCAATTAGGCACAGTGGGACAAAAAAACGGTCACGAAATTCACGTAGGAAAATTAAGCCAGTTGCCTGATGAAGGAGGAACATCTCCGAAACGTTGCGACAGAGGCTTAATCGTGAGCGCAGGGCTAAGACCAAACAGTCTGCTATGAGCGCAGGGTTACGACCAGATAGTCTGCTATGAGCGCAGGGTTACGACCACAGTCTGCTATGAGCGCAGGGCCAAGACCATACAGTCTGCTACGAGCGCAGGGTAAAGACCATATAGTCTGCTTTTATAATCACAATTTTTAGTGCAATATCAAGACAAATTAGTCAGATATTTTAGCGCACTATGACCAATTTTTTCATATGTCGGGACAGAACGGTTGGATGTTTGGGCGTGTGTGGATGCTTGTGAACATTGATACTTACCTCGGTGGGAGAATGAACAAACCGAACTGTGTGAGGGGCCGGGGTGTGATGGTGACCTCGCCGGTGGCTCAGAGTCGGAGCTCAGCGATGGACCGTGCATCGGGGGACCTTGCTGTTTTCACAGCATTGTTCCCCAAAACCCCAACCCAACCCTGACCAGCCAGTGCCTCCTGGGCTTTGCTCTTGCTGTCGGTGGGGTTGTCGTTGCTCTTCGGCCCGACCTCCAGTTTTAATCTTTTCCCTGGCCCTATGCCCTAAGCTCAACCTCAATGGAGGAGCGGGTATTGGGGTCAGTTCTACAAGTATTCGGTCCCTTGTCCTTTGTCCTAAACATAACCTCACTGTAGGATGGGGCAATTAGGCACAGTGGGACAAAAAAACGGTCACGAAATTCACGTAGGAAAATTAAGCCAGTTGCCTGATGAAGGAGGAACATCTCCGAAACGTTGCGACAGAGGCTTAATCGTGAGCGCAGGGCTAAGACCAAACAGTCTGCTATGAGCGCAGGGTTACGACCAGATAGTCTGCTATGAGCGCAGGGTTACGACCACAGTCTGCTATGAGCGCAGGGCCAAGACCATACAGTCTGCTACGAGCGCAGGGTAAAGACCATATAGTCTGCTTTTATAATCACAATTTTTAGTGCAATATCAAGACAAATTAGTCAGATATTTTAGCGCACTATGACCAATTTTTTCATATGTCGGGACAGAACGGTTGGATGTTTGGGCGTGTGTGGATGCTTGTGAACATTGATACTTACCTCGGTGGGAGAATGAACAAACCGAACTGTGTGAGGGGCCGGGGTGTGATGGTGACCTCGCCGGTGGCTCAGAGTCGGAGCTCAGCGATGGACCGTGCATCGGGGGACCTTGCTGTTTTCACAGCATTGTTCCCCAAAACCCCAACCCAACCCTGACCAGCCAGTGCCTCCTGGGCTTTGCTCTTGCTGTCGGTGGGGTTGTCGTTGCTCTTCGGCCCGACCTCCAGTTTTAATCTTTTCCCTGGCCCTATGCCCTAAGCTCAACCTCAATGGAGGAGCGGGTATTGGGGTCAGTTCTACAAGTATTCGGTCCCTTGTCCTTTGCCCTAAACATAACCTCACTGTAGGATGGGGCAATTAGGCACAGTGGGACAAAAAAACGGTCACGAAATTCACGTAGGAAAATTAAGCCAGTTGCCTGATGAAGGAGGAACATCTCCGAAACGTTGCGACAGAGGCTTAATCGTGAGCGCAGGGCTAAGACCAAACAGTCTGCTATGAGCGCAGGGTTACGACCAGATAGTCTGCTATGAGCGCAGGGTTACGACCACAGTCTGCTATGAGCGCAGGGCCAAGACCATACAGTCTGCTACGAGCGCAGGGTAAAGACCATATAGTCTGCTTTTATAATCACAATTTTTAGTGCAATATCAAGACAAATTAGTCAGATATTTTAGCGCACTATGACCAATTTTTTCATATGTCGGGACAGAACGGTTGGATGTTTGGGCGTGTGTGGATGCTTGTGAACATTGATACTTACCTCGGTGGGAGAATGAACAAACCGAACTGTGTGAGGGGCCGGGGTGTGATGGTGACCTCGCCGGTGGCTCAGAGTCGGAGCTCAGCGATGGACCGTGCATCGGGGGACCTTGCTGTTTTCACAGCATTGTTCCCCAAAACCCCAACCCAACCCTGACCAGCCAGTGCCTCCTGGGCTTTGCTCTTGCTGTCGGTGGGGTTGTCGTTGCTCTTCGGCCCGACCTCCAGTTTTAATCTTTTCCCTGGCCCTATGCCCTAAGCTCAACCTCAATGGAGGAGCGGGTATTGGGGTCAGTTCTACAAGTATTCGGTCCCTTGTCCTTTGCCCTAAACATAACCTCACTGTAGGATGGGGCAATTAGGCACAGTGGGACAAAAAAACGGTCACGAAATTCACGTAGGAAAATTAAGCCAGTTGCCTGATGAAGGAGGAACATCTCCGAAACGTTGCGACAGAGGCTTAATCGTGAGCGCAGGGCTAAGACCAAACAGTCTGCTATGAGCGCAGGGTTACGACCAGATAGTCTGCTATGAGCGCAGGGTTACGACCACAGTCTGCTATGAGCGCAGGGCCAAGACCATACAGTCTGCTACGAGCGCAGGGTAAAGACCATATAGTCTGCTTTTATAATCACAATTTTTAGTGCAATATCAAGACAAATTAGTCAGATATTTTAGCGCACTATGACCAATTTTTTCATATGTCGGGACAGAACGGTTGGATGTTTGGGCGTGTGTGGATGCTTGTGAACATTGATACTTACCTCGGTGGGAGAATGAACAAACCGAACTGTGTGAGGGGCCGGGGTGTGATGGTGACCTCGCCGGTGGCTCAGAGTTGGAGCTCAGCGATGGACCGTGCATCGGGGGACCTTGCTGTTTTCACAGCATTGTTCCCCAAAACCCCAACCCAACCCTAACCCTAACCCTAAAGCAATGGGAGTCTATGACAGCTATACTAAAGGAACAAGCTAGAGCCACAGAAACTTGACACACACGTGCTCTGGCTTAATACCAACACACACTGCAAGTTTCAGGAGGCTAGCACCAAGTAGCCAAGAGCTATATACGATCATCACCAAAATAATCCAATGGGGCTCTATGGCAGCCATACCACAGGAAGCAGCTACAGATGCCAGACTTAATACAAAGGTGCTCTGGTGTGCTAGGAATGCACACACCAAGTTTCAGGAGGCTAGCACCAAGTAGCCAACAGCTATATACGATCATCACGCCAAAAGTCTGGTATCCTTGCTATTACCTAACCCTAACCCTAACCCTAACCCTAACCCTAACCCTAACCCTAACCCTAACCCTAACCCTAACCCTAACCCTAACCCTAACCCTAACCCTAACCCTAACCCCTAACCCTAACCCTAACCCTAACCCTAACCCTAACCCTAACCCTAACCCTAACCCTAACCCTAACCCTAACCCTAACCCATTGTCCACTAGGGGGTACTCTAGGACCTTCTGTAGAAAGGGCCTCAAATCATTTCTGGAGGTTAAACCTACAGCACTTACTTCAAGCCTTCCACTCATCACCACCTACTCTCCGTCCACCAAGAAATTATCCAACCAACTCAGAATCAACTTCAATACGTGCATCAAAGGGTCTCCCACCCTAAGTAATCACAGTATCATACCAGCGTTCAGAAGGAATAAAAACTTACAGGATCACTTAGTAAAGGCTAAAATACAACCACTTTTAAAACCAAGGCCCACAGTACAAAAAGATTACTTTAGACATAGACAGTGGCTCTGTAATAACAGCACAGGGGAAATATTTAAAATCCTAACCAGAGGAGACCCTTTCACCAAAAACTGTGTTTACAATATTTCATGCACAAAGTGTAAATTACAATATGTGGGTGAAACTGGCAATATGCTTTCCACACGCTTTGCACAACACAAGTACAACATTACCAAGAGAAAGAAGACTGATACACCACTAGTTAGACACTTTCTCTTACATGGACTGGAAGCACTCACAACAACAGTCGTCGAGACTAACGCCTGCTGGACCACGGCACAGAGGAAGAAGGCCGAGATGAGATGGATCGCTAAACTCGGGACCAAGGACCCACAGGGTTTGAACGAACATTGAGGGATTCGGAGCATGGCTCTGTGATGGACAGTGCACCGGGGGCTGGACTGTATTTACAGCATTCTCCCATAACCCGAACCCAAACCTGACCAGCCAGTGCCTCCTTTGCTTTGTTTCTTTTCCCTTTGATGTTTGTATATTTCCCTCATTCCTGATCCTGCGCCTAACTCTAACCTTTTCTTCTCTCAACCCGGACCTCACCTTCAACCTGACCTAAACCTAATTTGGACCTACTTTAACCTTAACCCTGACCTCACCTTTAAACCTAATTTGGACCTACTTTAACCTTAACCCTGACCTCACCTTCAACCTGACCTAAACCTAATTTGGACCTACTTTAACCTTAACCCTGACCTCACCGTCAGCCTGACCTAAACCTAATTTGGACCCACTTTAACCTTAACTCTGACCTCACCTCAACCCGGACCCAGACCTAAACACAACCACTTACTTACCTGAAGCCCAACCCAAAGGTTTTTTCCTAAACTTAACCTCCTTCTAAGAGCCCTAAACTCAACCTTTCAGTTTAGGCCTCTTCACTATCAGTGTTAAATACTTACCTGTTAAATACTTACCTGTTAAATACTTACCTGCTATTATGGTCAAGGGTTTCCACCTCCTGTCTGTACAAATGTGACATATATTTGTGTATTTTACAAATGTTGAGTTCCAAAGGTATGCCAGAACATTATATTGGTTAAATGCACTTAAGCTTATTACCTGTTCCAAAGTTATGCCAGAACATTATATTGGTTAAATGCACTGAAGCTTATTACCTGTTCCAAAGTTATGCCAGAACATTATATTGGTTAAATGCACGGAAGCTTATTACCTGTTCCAAAGTTATGCCAGAACATTATATTGGTTAAATGCACTGAAGCTTATTACCTGTTCCTAAGTTATGCCAGAACATTATATTGGTTAAATGCACTGAAGCTTATTACCTGTTCTAAAGTTATGCCAGAACATTATATTGGTTAAATGCACTGAAGCTTATTACCTGTTCCTAAGTTATGCCAGAACATTATATTGGTTAAATGCACTGAAGCTTATTACCTGTTCCTAAGTTATGCCAGAACATTATATTGGTTAAATGCACTGAAGCTTATTACCTTTTCCACACACACACACAAATTGCAAACATGGTTTATGTGTGCATATATATATATATTCATTTTTTACATGTTTAATGGTTGCATGTTATGTTACAAAGGAAAAAGGATGTAAATAACTGCTGACCGTAAAGTTAGGTCTAATTTTACGTCTTCACGTAAAGTGACGTTTGACCTCTGACCTGTTGTAAAGCCAACCTTGGCTTCCGGTCCCTCCTTTTTCAAGCGGGTTCGCTGAGCAAGTTGACTCGCGGCATCACGCTCTTCACAATCAATTAGTTTTATACAATTTATCAGCCTGAAGAAGATTTAATATAAATCGAAACGTTGCTGTATCATTTTTTATTTTTTCATTCATTTTATTTGCTTCACTGTTTGGCCAAAATAAATAGTCCAAAGTGCTTCTGTAACTTTTTCCTGGCCTACAAAACACACACGGGGCTAGCTTAGCATGAGCTACCACGGACGACTGAACAGAGAGGAATGGACCACGGTGACCTACAAGAGGGGCCGCCATGGAAGGTATCGCAGCCCTGAGCGAGACATCTATCCCACTGCCACGTACAGAGGTAGGGACAGATCCCAGCACTACCGCGGAGCTCCCGCTAATGATGGAGGTAGGAGAGCGGACATTAGCGCACGGAGGGGACGCGCTCCTGAACTTCGCCAGGACGCCCCCAGTTCGCCCCACCGCCGCAGGTCGCCTTCCCGTCACCGACGCAGAACCTACGCTTCCGTGACCAGGACGGGCCTGCCCGTCCACGACCGGGTCTCTCCCCGACGCAACCAGCCTCGTCAGGACCGACTAGAGCCATCGCTGCATCGGCGCGAAAGACGCTTGCCCGACACGGTGAACAGACACAGGGACAGCTACAGCGCATCGCGGAAACGCAGGGATGAGCCCTACTACAGACCGGACCCTCCACGCGGAGGTTACATGGTTCGCAGAGGGGATTCTCCGAGCCGCTTCCGTGAGGACTACGGAAGACGCAACTCGCCACTTCGCGTCAATTATGGAGAGGAGAGCCGACGACGCGCGGAGCCGCAACAGGTGCCCAGGCGCAGAGACGCGCCCAGGCGCAGAGACGCGCACATACGACAGATCAACACTGAAGATAGGAGGAGGGAGAACCACCCACAAGGCAAGACTCGTAATCAACCTGAAGTGAGAGATCGAGATGATAATAAACCAAGGTCAGATGATCCAGACTTTGCCCTCAAATGCCACATCTTACACAGAACAATCAAGGCATTTCACCACTTCTCTAATGTGAGTACTGAAAAAACTCCAGTGTCAATTGACAAAATGACGAAACAGTTAACCATTTTGATTAAACCTGCAGTACCTAACACACAGACATCACAACTGATTGAGGGCAACGCCAAAAACTGGGCACACACGACACTCGTCATTCTCCGTAACCACTATGAACAGGTTATTGAAAAAGAAATAGGTGAACTGCACATATTAGAGTCACCTGAGTGGCATGCCCCGTTCGAAATAGCGTCTAACTGGGCTAAGAGACATTTCGGCCGCAGATTGACGCCTGAAACACTGACCGAGACTGAAGAGATCATCACGGCGGAACTGACACGACTGCAGGAGCAGACTGACACACACATGCACACATTGGAGATTTCAGCCCCCCGAGTCAGCGCAAAGAGAGACCTCCCACCACAAGGTCGGGGCTCTGGCGCAGCTACAGCTACGGGTCTGACCACAGCCTTGCTGCACGCTGCTGCCACGGACATGTCCCCCCGTGCACTTCAGACGCCAGCACACACTCCGGTCCCCACAACACTGGAGGATGGGTGGACTTCTCACAGTCGGCCTCTCTCCGCAGCGAGGTCAGAGCCATCTCTGCGCGTGGTTGAGGACACACCAGAGGAGGACCTCTTCACAGCCACTCCTCTACAGCACCTTCCACTACCCCAGAGGATCCGCAGGATGTTTCCCTTCACTTTGGGTGACGCATCACAGCCCACCCAGTCTCCATCTTCCAGCACACACACACCCACACAGGGGAATGGCTGCGTCTCACACGACACAAGCTCCATTGAAGAACTCTCGCCGACTCACAGCACCATCCTCCCAGAGGAGGAGACCAGGGTGAGTGAGGCTGGTCCTCCCAGCGGGGGTCCCATCGCCCCGACACTCAGATCTACTGAAACGTTGCACACAGCAGTGCAGACCCTGCTTACCCCGGCAGCCGGCACGGGAGTACTCCTCACACCCCACACAGCGGGCCCCTTTCGCCCTTCAAGACACATGACGTCGTCCAGAAAGCTAAAAGAATGGCATCTTAACATCCACAAAAAACATGTCATCATGGGAGACTCAAATGTGTCTACTTTGCCACCACACACCATAACTGACCTTCAGATCGATTCGTTTCCAGGGGCCAACTTCAGGAACGCTGAGGGCATTCTGCAAAACACTACAACACACGTCACGGTGGAGAAGATCATCATGTCCTTCGGAATCTGCAATCGGGACCAAAAGACTAAAGAGACGTCCATCAAGCAACTGCAGAGCATGCTGAGAGTGGCTAAAACTACCTTTCCCCAGGCTCGGATCATCATCCCACAAATTAACTTTTCCAACAGCCTGACAGAGAAGGAGAAACATAACTTAACACAGCTCAACACATACATTGCACTACTGGGTGAGTACATTCCTATGTTACCCAGCACACAATTCAAAACTGAAGCAGACAATGTTCATTGGACAAATGAGACCGGAAAAATCATATTTGACCACTGGTGCGCACATTTAAATTAAGTATCCCCATAAGCCTGCCGCTACAGGAGGGGAACAAATCGGTTATCAATTTAACCAAGAATGTAATATTGACCACTGAACAGATATCTCTGCTTTCCCGGGGACTCAATTTTATTCCCACTCAGGGCACTAATAGGGATCTGATCCCACAAACCAAGTATGATGTACAACAATATCACAGAACACTCAGATTAGCGGCCTACTACGAGCATAAGCCTCCTACTAAAAGACTTCCGTTTATTCACAAGTCAACATGGACTCCTCCAAAAACTGTAATTCCACCAGAAATTGATAATATCATCAGAGCTGACGACAGATATTTTGACACCAAATTTAAAGTTCACCAAATTCCTCCTAATCTTAGCAATTCTGAAATTCTGGCCCTCAAACAATTAAAAGACAATAAACAGATTGTCATCAAACCGGCAGATAAAGGGAGTGCCATAGTAATTTTGGATAGAGAACAATATTTGTGGGAAGGCTACAGACAACTGAAGGATGAGAAATATTATATTCAATTAGATAAACCTATCTATCTGGACACCATCCCCTTAGTTAATAAAATTATCCAATCTTTACACGACAAAAGATTTATTAACACTAAACAGAAGCACTACCTGATAGGGGACTCCACACCCAGAGCCAGAATCTTTTATATGCTCCCTAAGATCCACAAAGATCCCAGTAAATGGAGCTTACCTCATCAAATTCCACCGGGCCGTCCTATTGTCTCAGACTGCAGCAGCGAGACCTACCACACGGCGGAGTACTTGGACCACTTTTTAAATCCTCTTTCAATCACACATCCCAGCTATATTAAAGACACTTATCATTTCGTGAACATAGTTAAGAAACTGAAGATTCCTGAAGAAGCCATCCTCTTTACCTTAGACATTGAGAGCTTATACACCAACATAGACATCGAAGAGGGATTACAGGCTATAAAAAACGCCTTCCAAAAACAGCGTAACATAAAGAGGCCTGATAAAGAGCTACTGGAATTACTGAAGATTAATCTGACCAGAAATGATTTCCAATTCAACGAGGAATGGTTCTTACAAATTAAAGGAACAGCCATGGGCAAAAAATTCGCACCAGCTTATGCCAATATCTTCATGGCTGAATGGGAGACCACAGCACTGCAGGCCTGTGAAAAAAAGCCGCTCCATTATTATAGATACCTCGATGATATCTGGGGGGTGTGGACCCATAACCAACTAGAATTTGAGAGCTTCCTAAATACCCTCAATACCCACAGGGACTCGATTAAAATTAAATCAACGAGCAGTCTGAAGTCGGTGGATTTTCTGGACACGACAATTTTTAAAGGAAACAATTTCCAAAAAAATCAATGTTTAGATATCAAAGTGTTCTTTAAAGAAACGGACACACATGCTCTCCTCCACAAGACCAGTTTCCATCCCAAACATACGTACGCGGGACTAATCAAATCACAATTACTTAGATTTCACAGAATCTGCACAGGACAGAATGATTTCAAGGAAGCGGTCACAATTCTATTTCGAGCATTGTCCACTAGGGGGTACTCTAGGACCTTCTGTAGAAAGGGCCTCAAATCATTTCTGGAGGTTAAACCTACAGCACTTACTTCAAGCCTTCCACTCATCACCACCTACTCTCCGTCCACCAAGAAATTATCCAACCAACTCAGAATCAACTTCAATACGTGCATCAAAGGGTCTCCCACCCTAAGTAATCACAGTATCATACCAGCGTTCAGAAGGAATAAAAACTTACAGGATCACTTAGTAAAGGCTAAAATACAACCACTTTTAAAACCAAGGCCCACAGTACAAAAAGATTACTTTAGACATAGACAGTGGCTCTGTAATAACAGCACAGGGGAAATATTTAAAATCCTAACCAGAGGAGACCCTTTCACCAAAAACTGTGTTTACAATATTTCATGCACAAAGTGTAAATTACAATATGTGGGTGAAACTGGCAATATGCTTTCCACACGCTTTGCACAACACAAGTACAACATTACCAAGAGAAAGAAGACTGATACACCACTAGTTAGACACTTTCTCTTACATGGACTGGAAGCACTCACAACAACAGTCGTCGAGACTAACGCCTGCTGGACCACGGCACAGAGGAAGAAGGCCGAGATGAGATGGATCGCTAAACTCGGGACCAAGGACCCACAGGGTTTGAACGAACATTGAGGGATTCGGAGCATGGCTCTGTGATGGACAGTGCACCGGGGGCTGGACTGTATTTACAGCATTCTCCCATAACCCGAACCCAAACCTAACCCTAACCCTAACCCTAACCCAACCCTAACCCTAACCCTAACCCTAACCCTAACCCTAACCCTAACCCTAACCCTAACCCTAACCCTAACCCTAACCCTAACCCTAACCCTAACCCTAACCCTAACCCTAACCCTAACCCTAACCCTAACCCTAACCCTAACCCTAACCCTAACCCTAACCCTAA
>NW_027466477.1:5460000-5527500 GCF_050575085.1 Anarhichas minor | reverse complement strand
TCCTGGGCTTTGCTCTTGCTGTCGGTGGGGTTGTCGTTGCTCTTCGGCCCGACCTCCAGTTTTAATCTTTTCCCTGGCCCTATGCCCTAAGCTCAACCTCAATGGAGGAGCGGGTTTTGGGGTCAGTTCTACAAGTATTCGGTCCCTTGTCCTTTGCCCTAAACATAACCTCACTGTAGGATGGGGCAATTAGGCACAGTGGGACAAAAAAACGGTCACGAAATTCACGTAGGAAAATTAAGCCAGTTGCCTGATGAAGGAGGAACATCTCCGAAACGTTGCGACAGAGGCTTAATCGTGAGCGCAGGGCTAAGACCAAACAGTCTGCTATGAGCGCAGGGTTACGACCAGATAGTCTGCTATGAGCGCAGGGTTACGACCACAGTCTGCTATGAGCGCAGGGCCAAGACCATACAGTCTGCTACGAGCGCAGGGTAAAGACCATATAGTCTGCTTTTATAATCACAATTTTTAGTGCAATATCAAGACAAATTAGTCAGATATTTTAGCGCACTATGACCAATTTTTTCATATGTCGGGACAGAACGGTTGGATGTTTGGGCGTGTGTGGATGCTTGTGAACATTGATACTTACCTCGGTGGGAGAATGAACAAACCGAACTGTGTGAGGGGCCGGGGTGTGATGGTGACCTCGCCGGTGGCTCAGAGTCGGAGCTCAGCGATGGACCGTGCATCGGGGGACCTTGCTGTTTTCACAGCATTGTTCCCCAAAACCCCAACCCAACCCTGACCAGCCAGTGCCTCCTGGGCTTTGCTCTTGCTGTCGGTGGGGTTGTCGTTGCTCTTCGGCCCGACCTCCAGTTTTAATCTTTTCCCTGGCCCTATGCCCTAAGCTCAACCTCAATGGAGGAGCGGGTATTGGGGTCAGTTCTACAAGTATTCGGTCCCTTGTCCTTTGCCCTAAACATAACCTCACTGTAGGATGGGGCAATTAGGCACAGTGGGACAAAAAAACGGTCACGAAATTCACGTAGGAAAATTAAGCCAGTTGCCTGATGAAGGAGGAACATCTCCGAAACGTTGCGACAGAGGCTTAATCGTGAGCGCAGGGCTAAGACCAAACAGTCTGCTATGAGCGCAGGGTTACGACCAGATAGTCTGCTATGAGCGCAGGGTTACGACCACAGTCTGCTATGAGCGCAGGGCCAAGACCATACAGTCTGCTACGAGCGCAGGGTAAAGACCATATAGTCTGCTTTTATAATCACAATTTTTAGTGCAATATCAAGACAAATTAGTCAGATATTTTAGCGCACTATGACCAATTTTTTCATATGTCGGGACAGAACGGTTGGATGTTTGGGCGTGTGTGGATGCTTGTGAACATTGATACTTACCTCGGTGGGAGAATGAACAAACCGAACTGTGTGAGGGGCCGGGGTGTGATGGTGACCTCGCCGGTGGCTCAGAGTCGGAGCTCAGCGATGGACCGTGCATCGGGGGACCTTGCTGTTTTCACAGCATTGTTCCCCAAAACCCCAACCCAACCCTGACCAGCCAGTGCCTCCTGGGCTTTGCTCTTGCTGTCGGTGGGGTTGTCGTTGCTCTTCGGCCCGACCTCCAGTTTTAATCTTTTCCCTGGCCCTATGCCCTAAGCTCAACCTCAATGGAGGAGCGGGTTTTGGGGTCAGTTCTACAAGTATTCGGTCCCTTGTCCTTTGCCCTAAACATAACCTCACTGTAGGATGGGGCAATTAGGCACAGTGGGACAAAAAAACGGTCACGAAATTCACGTAGGAAAATTAAGCCAGTTGCCTGATGAAGGAGGAACATCTCCGAAACGTTGCGACAGAGGCTTAATCGTGAGCGCAGGGCTAAGACCAAACAGTCTGCTATGAGCGCAGGGTTACGACCAGATAGTCTGCTATGAGCGCAGGGTTACGACCACAGTCTGCTATGAGCGCAGGGCCAAGACCATACAGTCTGCTACGAGCGCAGGGTAAAGACCATATAGTCTGCTTTTATAATCACAATTTTTAGTGCAATATCAAGACAAATTAGTCAGATATTTTAGCGCACTATGACCAATTTTTTCATATGTCGGGACAGAACGGTTGGATGTTTGGGCGTGTGTGGATGCTTGTGAACATTGATACTTACCTCGGTGGGAGAATGAACAAACCGAACTGTGTGAGGGGCCGGGGTGTGATGGTGACCTCGCCGGTGGCTCAGAGTCGGAGCTCAGCGATGGACCGTGCATCGGGGGACCTTGCTGTTTTCACAGCATTGTTCCCCAAAACCCCAACCCAACCCTGACCAGCCAGTGCCTCCTGGGCTTTGCTCTTGCTGTCGGTGGGGTTGTCGTTGCTCTTCGGCCCGACCTCCAGTTTTAATCTTTTCCCTGGCCCTATGCCCTAAGCTCAACCTCAATGGAGGAGCGGGTATTGGGGTCAGTTCTACAAGTATTCGGTCCCTTGTCCTTTGCCCTAAACATAACCTCACTGTAGGATGGGGCAATTAGGCACAGTGGGACAAAAAAACGGTCACGAAATTCACGTAGGAAAATTAAGCCAGTTGCCTGATGAAGGAGGAACATCTCCGAAACGTTGCGACAGAGGCTTAATCGTGAGCGCAGGGCTAAGACCAAACAGTCTGCTATGAGCGCAGGGTTACGACCAGATAGTCTGCTATGAGCGCAGGGTTACGACCACAGTCTGCTATGAGCGCAGGGCCAAGACCATACAGTCTGCTACGAGCGCAGGGTAAAGACCATATAGTCTGCTTTTATAATCACAATTTTTAGTGCAATATCAAGACAAATTAGTCAGATATTTTAGCGCACTATGACCAATTTTTTCATATGTCGGGACAGAACGGTTGGATGTTTGGGCGTGTGTGGATGCTTGTGAACATTGATACTTACCTCGGTGGGAGAATGAACAAACCGAACTGTGTGAGGGGCCGGGGTGTGATGGTGACCTCGCCGGTGGCTCAGAGTCGGAGCTCAGCGATGGACCGTGCATCGGGGGACCTTGCTGTTTTCACAGCATTGTTCCCCAAAACCCCAACCCAACCCTGACCAGCCAGTGCCTCCTGGGCTTTGCTCTTGCTGTCGGTGGGGTTGTCGTTGCTCTTCGGCCCGACCTCCAGTTTTAATCTTTTCCCTGGCCCTATGCCCTAAGCTCAACCTCAATGGAGGAGCGGGTATTGGGGTCAGTTCTACAAGTATTCGGTCCCTTGTCCTTTGCCCTAAACATAACCTCACTGTAGGATGGGGCAATTAGGCACAGTGGGACAAAAAAACGGTCACGAAATTCACGTAGGAAAATTAAGCCAGTTGCCTGATGAAGGAGGAACATCTCCGAAACGTTGCGACAGAGGCTTAATCGTGAGCGCAGGGCTAAGACCAAACAGTCTGCTATGAGCGCAGGGTTACGACCAGATAGTCTGCTATGAGCGCAGGGTTACGACCACAGTCTGCTATGAGCGCAGGGCCAAGACCATACAGTCTGCTACGAGCGCAGGGTAAAGACCATATAGTCTGCTTTTATAATCACAATTTTTAGTGCAATATCAAGACAAATTAGTCAGATATTTTAGCGCACTATGACCAATTTTTTCATATGTCGGGACAGAACGGTTGGATGTTTGGGCGTGTGTGGATGCTTGTGAACATTGATACTTACCTCGGTGGGAGAATGAACAAACCGAACTGTGTGAGGGGCCGGGGTGTGATGGTGACCTCGCCGGTGGCTCAGAGTCGGAGCTCAGCGATGGACCGTGCATCGGGGGACCTTGCTGTTTTCACAGCATTGTTCCCCAAAACCCCAACCCAACCCTGACCAGCCAGTGCCTCCTGGGCTTTGCTCTTGCTGTCGGTGGGGTTGTCGTTGCTCTTCGGCCCGACCTCCAGTTTTAATCTTTTCCCTGGCCCTATGCCCTAAGCTCAACCTCAATGGAGGAGCGGGTATTGGGGTCAGTTCTACAAGTATTCGGTCCCTTGTCCTTTGCCCTAAACATAACCTCACTGTAGGATGGGGCAATTAGGCACAGTGGGACAAAAAAACGGTCACGAAATTCACGTAGGAAAATTAAGCCAGTTGCCTGATGAAGGAGGAACATCTCCGAAACGTTGCGACAGAGGCTTAATCGTGAGCGCAGGGCTAAGACCAAACAGTCTGCTATGAGCGCAGGGTTACGACCAGATAGTCTGCTATGAGCGCAGGGTTACGACCACAGTCTGCTATGAGCGCAGGGCCAAGACCATACAGTCTGCTACGAGCGCAGGGTAAAGACCATATAGTCTGCTTTTATAATCACAATTTTTAGTGCAATATCAAGACAAATTAGTCAGATATTTTAGCGCACTATGACCAATTTTTTCATATGTCGGGACAGAACGGTTGGATGTTTGGGCGTGTGTGGATGCTTGTGAACATTGATACTTACCTCGGTGGGAGAATGAACAAACCGAACTGTGTGAGGGGCCGGGGTGTGATGGTGACCTCGCCGGTGGCTCAGAGTCGGAGCTCAGCGATGGACCGTGCATCGGGGGACCTTGCTGTTTTCACAGCATTGTTCCCCAAAACCCCAACCCAACCCTGACCAGCCAGTGCCTCCTGGGCTTTGCTCTTGCTGTCGGTGGGGTTGTCGTTGCTCTTCGGCCCGACCTCCAGTTTTAATCTTTTCCCTGGCCCTATGCCCTAAGCTCAACCTCAATGGAGGAGCGGGTATTGGGGTCAGTTCTACAAGTATTCGGTCCCTTGTCCTTTGCCCTAAACATAACCTCACTGTAGGATGGGGCAATTAGGCACAGTGGGACAAAAAAACGGTCACGAAATTCACGTAGGAAAATTAAGCCAGTTGCCTGATGAAGGAGGAACATCTCCGAAACGTTGCGACAGAGGCTTAATCGTGAGCGCAGGGCTAAGACCAAACAGTCTGCTATGAGCGCAGGGTTACGACCAGATAGTCTGCTATGAGCGCAGGGTTACGACCACAGTCTGCTATGAGCGCAGGGCCAAGACCATACAGTCTGCTACGAGCGCAGGGTAAAGACCATATAGTCTGCTTTTATAATCACAATTTTTAGTGCAATATCAAGACAAATTAGTCAGATATTTTAGCGCACTATGACCAATTTTTTCATATGTCGGGACAGAACGGTTGGATGTTTGGGCGTGTGTGGATGCTTGTGAACATTGATACTTACCTCGGTGGGAGAATGAACAAACCGAACTGTGTGAGGGGCCGGGGTGTGATGGTGACCTCGCCGGTGGCTCAGAGTCGGAGCTCAGCGATGGACCGTGCATCGGGGGACCTTGCTGTTTTCACAGCATTGTTCCCCAAAACCCCAACCCAACCCTGACCAGCCAGTGCCTCCTGGGCTTTGCTCTTGCTGTCGGTGGGGTTGTCGTTGCTCTTCGGCCCGACCTCCAGTTTTAATCTTTTCCCTGGCCCTATGCCCTAAGCTCAACCTCAATGGAGGAGCGGGTATTGGGGTCAGTTCTACAAGTATTCGGTCCCTTGTCCTTTGCCCTAAACATAACCTCACTGTAGGATGGGGCAATTAGGCACAGTGGGACAAAAAAAACGGTCACGAAATTCACGTAGGAAAATTAAGCCAGTTGCCTGATGAAGGAGGAACATCTCCGAAACGTTGCGACAGAGGCTTAATCGTGAGCGCAGGGCTAAGACCAAACAGTCTGCTATGAGCGCAGGGTTACGACCAGATAGTCTGCTATGAGCGCAGGGTTACGACCACAGTCTGCTATGAGCGCAGGGCCAAGACCATACAGTCTGCTACGAGCGCAGGGTAAAGACCATATAGTCTGCTTTTATAATCACAATTTTTAGTGCAATATCAAGACAAATTAGTCAGATATTTTAGCGCACTATGACCAATTTTTTCATATGTCGGGACAGAACGGTTGGATGTTTGGGCGTGTGTGGATGCTTGTGAACATTGATACTTACCTCGGTGGGAGAATGAACAAACCGAACTGTGTGAGGGGCCGGGGTGTGATGGTGACCTCGCCGGTGGCTCAGAGTCGGAGCTCAGCGATGGACCGTGCATCGGGGGACCTTGCTGTTTTCACAGCATTGTTCCCCAAAACCCCAACCCAACCCTGACCAGCCAGTGCCTCCTGGGCTTTGCTCTTGCTGTCGGTGGGGTTGTCGTTGCTCTTCGGCCCGACCTCCAGTTTTAATCTTTTCCCTGGCCCTATGCCCTAAGCTCAACCTCAATGGAGGAGCGGGTATTGGGGTCAGTTCTACAAGTATTCGGTCCCTTGTCCTTTGCCCTAAACATAACCTCACTGTAGGATGGGGCAATTAGGCACAGTGGGACAAAAAAACGGTCACGAAATTCACGTAGGAAAATTAAGCCAGTTGCCTGATGAAGGAGGAACATCTCCGAAACGTTGCGACAGAGGCTTAATCGTGAGCGCAGGGCTAAGACCAAACAGTCTGCTATGAGCGCAGGGTTACGACCAGATAGTCTGCTATGAGCGCAGGGTTACGACCACAGTCTGCTATGAGCGCAGGGCCAAGACCATACAGTCTGCTACGAGCGCAGGGTAAAGACCATATAGTCTGCTTTTATAATCACAATTTTTAGTGCAATATCAAGACAAATTAGTCAGATATTTTAGCGCACTATGACCAATTTTTTCATATGTCGGGACAGAACGGTTGGATGTTTGGGCGTGTGTGGATGCTTGTGAACATTGATACTTACCTCGGTGGGAGAATGAACAAACCGAACTGTGTGAGGGGCCGGGGTGTGATGGTGACCTCGCCGGTGGCTCAGAGTCGGAGCTCAGCGATGGACCGTGCATCGGGGGACCTTGCTGTTTTCACAGCATTGTTCCCCAAAACCCCAACCCAACCCTGACCAGCCAGTGCCTCCTGGGCTTTGCTCTTGCTGTCGGTGGGGTTGTCGTTGCTCTTCGGCCCGACCTCCAGTTTTAATCTTTTCCCTGGCCCTATGCCCTAAGCTCAACCTCAATGGAGGAGCGGGTATTGGGGTCAGTTCTACAAGTATTCGGTCCCTTGTCCTTTGCCCTAAACATAACCTCACTGTAGGATGGGGCAATTAGGCACAGTGGGACAAAAAAACGGTCACGAAATTCACGTAGGAAAATTAAGCCAGTTGCCTGATGAAGGAGGAACATCTCCGAAACGTTGCGACAGAGGCTTAATCGTGAGCGCAGGGCTAAGACCAAACAGTCTGCTATGAGCGCAGGGTTACGACCAGATAGTCTGCTATGAGCGCAGGGTTACGACCACAGTCTGCTATGAGCGCAGGGCCAAGACCATACAGTCTGCTACGAGCGCAGGGTAAAGACCATATAGTCTGCTTTTATAATCACAATTTTTAGTGCAATATCAAGACAAATTAGTCAGATATTTTAGCGCACTATGACCAATTTTTTCATATGTCGGGACAGAACGGTTGGATGTTTGGGCGTGTGTGGATGCTTGTGAACATTGATACTTACCTCGGTGGGAGAATGAACAAACCGAACTGTGTGAGGGGCCGGGGTGTGATGGTGACCTCGCCGGTGGCTCAGAGTCGGAGCTCAGCGATGGACCGTGCATCGGGGGACCTTGCTGTTTTCACAGCATTGTTCCCCAAAACCCCAACCCAACCCTGACCAGCCAGTGCCTCCTGGGCTTTGCTCTTGCTGTCGGTGGGGTTGTCGTTGCTCTTCGGCCCGACCTCCAGTTTTAATCTTTTCCCTGGCCCTATGCCCTAAGCTCAACCTCAATGGAGGAGCGGGTATTGGGGTCAGTTCTACAAGTATTCGGTCCCTTGTCCTTTGCCCTAAACATAACCTCACTGTAGGATGGGGCAATTAGGCACAGTGGGACAAAAAAACGGTCACGAAATTCACGTAGGAAAATTAAGCCAGTTGCCTGATGAAGGAGGAACATCTCCGAAACGTTGCGACAGAGGCTTAATCGTGAGCGCAGGGCTAAGACCAAACAGTCTGCTATGAGCGCAGGGTTACGACCAGATAGTCTGCTATGAGCGCAGGGTTACGACCACAGTCTGCTATGAGCGCAGGGCCAAGACCATACAGTCTGCTACGAGCGCAGGGTAAAGACCATATAGTCTGCTTTTATAATCACAATTTTTAGTGCAATATCAAGACAAATTAGTCAGATATTTTAGCGCACTATGACCAATTTTTTCATATGTCGGGACAGAACGGTTGGATGTTTGGGCGTGTGTGGATGCTTGTGAACATTGATACTTACCTCGGTGGGAGAATGAACAAACCGAACTGTGTGAGGGGCCGGGGTGTGATGGTGACCTCGCCGGTGGCTCAGAGTCGGAGCTCAGCGATGGACCGTGCATCGGGGGACCTTGCTGTTTTCACAGCATTGTTCCCCAAAACCCCAACCCAACCCTGACCAGCCAGTGCCTCCTGGGCTTTGCTCTTGCTGTCGGTGGGGTTGTCGTTGCTCTTCGGCCCGACCTCCAGTTTTAATCTTTTCCCTGGCCCTATGCCCTAAGCTCAACCTCAATGGAGGAGCGGGTATTGGGGTCAGTTCTACAAGTATTCGGTCCCTTGTCCTTTGCCCTAAACATAACCTCACTGTAGGATGGGGCAATTAGGCACAGTGGGACAAAAAAACGGTCACGAAATTCACGTAGGAAAATTAAGCCAGTTGCCTGATGAAGGAGGAACATCTCCGAAACGTTGCGACAGAGGCTTAATCGTGAGCGCAGGGCTAAGACCAAACAGTCTGCTATGAGCGCAGGGTTACGACCAGATAGTCTGCTATGAGCGCAGGGTTACGACCACAGTCTGCTATGAGCGCAGGGCCAAGACCATACAGTCTGCTACGAGCGCAGGGTAAAGACCATATAGTCTGCTTTTATAATCACAATTTTTAGTGCAATATCAAGACAAATTAGTCAGATATTTTAGCGCACTATGACCAATTTTTTCATATGTCGGGACAGAACGGTTGGATGTTTGGGCGTGTGTGGATGCTTGTGAACATTGATACTTACCTCGGTGGGAGAATGAACAAACCGAACTGTGTGAGGGGCCGGGGTGTGATGGTGACCTCGCCGGTGGCTCAGAGTCGGAGCTCAGCGATGGACCGTGCATCGGGGGACCTTGCTGTTTTCACAGCATTGTTCCCCAAAACCCCAACCCAACCCTGACCAGCCAGTGCCTCCTGGGCTTTGCTCTTGCTGTCGGTGGGGTTGTCGTTGCTCTTCGGCCCGACCTCCAGTTTTAATCTTTTCCCTGGCCCTATGCCCTAAGCTCAACCTCAATGGAGGAGCGGGTATTGGGGTCAGTTCTACAAGTATTCGGTCCCTTGTCCTTTGCCCTAAACATAACCTCACTGTAGGATGGGGCAATTAGGCACAGTGGGACAAAAAAACGGTCACGAAATTCACGTAGGAAAATTAAGCCAGTTGCCTGATGAAGGAGGAACATCTCCGAAACGTTGCGACAGAGGCTTAATCGTGAGCGCAGGGCTAAGACCAAACAGTCTGCTATGAGCGCAGGGTTACGACCAGATAGTCTGCTATGAGCGCAGGGTTACGACCACAGTCTGCTATGAGCGCAGGGCCAAGACCATACAGTCTGCTACGAGCGCAGGGTAAAGACCATATAGTCTGCTTTTATAATCACAATTTTTAGTGCAATATCAAGACAAATTAGTCAGATATTTTAGCGCACTATGACCAATTTTTTCATATGTCGGGACAGAACGGTTGGATGTTTGGGCGTGTGTGGATGCTTGTGAACATTGATACTTACCTCGGTGGGAGAATGAACAAACCGAACTGTGTGAGGGGCCGGGGTGTGATGGTGACCTCGCCGGTGGCTCAGAGTCGGAGCTCAGCGATGGACCGTGCATCGGGGGACCTTGCTGTTTTCACAGCATTGTTCCCCAAAACCCCAACCCAACCCTGACCAGCCAGTGCCTCCTGGGCTTTGCTCTTGCTGTCGGTGGGGTTGTCGTTGCTCTTCGGCCCGACCTCCAGTTTTAATCTTTTCCCTGGCCCTATGCCCTAAGCTCAACCTCAATGGAGGAGCGGGTATTGGGGTCAGTTCTACAAGTATTCGGTCCCTTGTCCTTTGCCCTAAACATAACCTCACTGTAGGATGGGGCAATTAGGCACAGTGGGACAAAAAAACGGTCACGAAATTCACGTAGGAAAATTAAGCCAGTTGCCTGATGAAGGAGGAACATCTCCGAAACGTTGCGACAGAGGCTTAATCGTGAGCGCAGGGCTAAGACCAAACAGTCTGCTATGAGCGCAGGGTTACGACCAGATAGTCTGCTATGAGCGCAGGGTTACGACCACAGTCTGCTATGAGCGCAGGGCCAAGACCATACAGTCTGCTACGAGCGCAGGGTAAAGACCATATAGTCTGCTTTTATAATCACAATTTTTAGTGCAATATCAAGACAAATTAGTCAGATATTTTAGCGCACTATGACCAATTTTTTCATATGTCGGGACAGAACGGTTGGATGTTTGGGCGTGTGTGGATGCTTGTGAACATTGATACTTACCTCGGTGGGAGAATGAACAAACCGAACTGTGTGAGGGGCCGGGGTGTGATGGTGACCTCGCCGGTGGCTCAGAGTCGGAGCTCAGCGATGGACCGTGCATCGGGGGACCTTGCTGTTTTCACAGCATTGTTCCCCAAAACCCCAACCCAACCCTGACCAGCCAGTGCCTCCTGGGCTTTGCTCTTGCTGTCGGTGGGGTTGTCGTTGCTCTTCGGCCCGACCTCCAGTTTTAATCTTTTCCCTGGCCCTATGCCCTAAGCTCAACCTCAATGGAGGAGCGGGTATTGGGGTCAGTTCTACAAGTATTCGGTCCCTTGTCCTTTGCCCTAAACATAACCTCACTGTAGGATGGGGCAATTAGGCACAGTGGGACAAAAAAACGGTCACGAAATTCACGTAGGAAAATTAAGCCAGTTGCCTGATGAAGGAGGAACATCTCCGAAACGTTGCGACAGAGGCTTAATCGTGAGCGCAGGGCTAAGACCAAACAGTCTGCTATGAGCGCAGGGTTACGACCAGATAGTCTGCTATGAGCGCAGGGTTACGACCACAGTCTGCTATGAGCGCAGGGCCAAGACCATACAGTCTGCTACGAGCGCAGGGTAAAGACCATATAGTCTGCTTTTATAATCACAATTTTTAGTGCAATATCAAGACAAATTAGTCAGATATTTTAGCGCACTATGACCAATTTTTTCATATGTCGGGACAGAACGGTTGGATGTTTGGGCGTGTGTGGATGCTTGTGAACATTGATACTTACCTCGGTGGGAGAATGAACAAACCGAACTGTGTGAGGGGCCGGGGTGTGATGGTGACCTCGCCGGTGGCTCAGAGTCGGAGCTCAGCGATGGACCGTGCATCGGGGGACCTTGCTGTTTTCACAGCATTGTTCCCCAAAACCCCAACCCAACCCTGACCAGCCAGTGCCTCCTGGGCTTTGCTCTTGCTGTCGGTGGGGTTGTCGTTGCTCTTCGGCCCGACCTCCAGTTTTAATCTTTTCCCTGGCCCTATGCCCTAAGCTCAACCTCAATGGAGGAGCGGGTATTGGGGTCAGTTCTACAAGTATTCGGTCCCTTGTCCTTTGCCCTAAACATAACCTCACTGTAGGATGGGGCAATTAGGCACAGTGGGACAAAAAAACGGTCACGAAATTCACGTAGGAAAATTAAGCCAGTTGCCTGATGAAGGAGGAACATCTCCGAAACGTTGCGACAGAGGCTTAATCGTGAGCGCAGGGCTAAGACCAAACAGTCTGCTATGAGCGCAGGGTTACGACCAGATAGTCTGCTATGAGCGCAGGGTTACGACCACAGTCTGCTATGAGCGCAGGGCCAAGACCATACAGTCTGCTACGAGCGCAGGGTAAAGACCATATAGTCTGCTTTTATAATCACAATTTTTAGTGCAATATCAAGACAAATTAGTCAGATATTTTAGCGCACTATGACCAATTTTTTCATATGTCGGGACAGAACGGTTGGATGTTTGGGCGTGTGTGGATGCTTGTGAACATTGATACTTACCTCGGTGGGAGAATGAACAAACCGAACTGTGTGAGGGGCCGGGGTGTGATGGTGACCTCGCCGGTGGCTCAGAGTCGGAGCTCAGCGATGGACCGTGCATCGGGGGACCTTGCTGTTTTCACAGCATTGTTCCCCAAAACCCCAACCCAACCCTGACCAGCCAGTGCCTCCTGGGCTTTGCTCTTGCTGTCGGTGGGGTTGTCGTTGCTCTTCGGCCCGACCTCCAGTTTTAATCTTTTCCCTGGCCCTATGCCCTAAGCTCAACCTCAATGGAGGAGCGGGTATTGGGGTCAGTTCTACAAGTATTCGGTCCCTTGTCCTTTGCCCTAAACATAACCTCACTGTAGGATGGGGCAATTAGGCACAGTGGGACAAAAAAACGGTCACGAAATTCACGTAGGAAAATTAAGCCAGTTGCCTGATGAAGGAGGAACATCTCCGAAACGTTGCGACAGAGGCTTAATCGTGAGCGCAGGGCTAAGACCAAACAGTCTGCTATGAGCGCAGGGTTACGACCAGATAGTCTGCTATGAGCGCAGGGTTACGACCACAGTCTGCTATGAGCGCAGGGCCAAGACCATACAGTCTGCTACGAGCGCAGGGTAAAGACCATATAGTCTGCTTTTATAATCACAATTTTTAGTGCAATATCAAGACAAATTAGTCAGATATTTTAGCGCACTATGACCAATTTTTTCATATGTCGGGACAGAACGGTTGGATGTTTGGGCGTGTGTGGATGCTTGTGAACATTGATACTTACCTCGGTGGGAGAATGAACAAACCGAACTGTGTGAGGGGCCGGGGTGTGATGGTGACCTCGCCGGTGGCTCAGAGTCGGAGCTCAGCGATGGACCGTGCATCGGGGGACCTTGCTGTTTTCACAGCATTGTTCCCCAAAACCCCAACCCAACCCTGACCAGCCAGTGCCTCCTGGGCTTTGCTCTTGCTGTCGGTGGGGTTGTCGTTGCTCTTCGGCCCGACCTCCAGTTTTAATCTTTTCCCTGGCCCTATGCCCTAAGCTCAACCTCAATGGAGGAGCGGGTATTGGGGTCAGTTCTACAAGTATTCGGTCCCTTGTCCTTTGCCCTAAACATAACCTCACTGTAGGATGGGGCAATTAGGCACAGTGGGACAAAAAAACGGTCACGAAATTCACGTAGGAAAATTAAGCCAGTTGCCTGATGAAGGAGGAACATCTCCGAAACGTTGCGACAGAGGCTTAATCGTGAGCGCAGGGCTAAGACCAAACAGTCTGCTATGAGCGCAGGGTTACGACCAGATAGTCTGCTATGAGCGCAGGGTTACGACCACAGTCTGCTATGAGCGCAGGGCCAAGACCATACAGTCTGCTACGAGCGCAGGGTAAAGACCATATAGTCTGCTTTTATAATCACAATTTTTAGTGCAATATCAAGACAAATTAGTCAGATATTTTAGCGCACTATGACCAATTTTTTCATATGTCGGGACAGAACGGTTGGATGTTTGGGCGTGTGTGGATGCTTGTGAACATTGATACTTACCTCGGTGGGAGAATGAACAAACCGAACTGTGTGAGGGGCCGGGGTGTGATGGTGACCTCGCCGGTGGCTCAGAGTCGGAGCTCAGCGATGGACCGTGCATCGGGGGACCTTGCTGTTTTCACAGCATTGTTCCCCAAAACCCCAACCCAACCCTGACCAGCCAGTGCCTCCTGGGCTTTGCTCTTGCTGTCGGTGGGGTTGTCGTTGCTCTTCGGCCCGACCTCCAGTTTTAATCTTTTCCCTGGCCCTATGCCCTAAGCTCAACCTCAATGGAGGAGCGGGTATTGGGGTCAGTTCTACAAGTATTCGGTCCCTTGTCCTTTGCCCTAAACATAACCTCACTGTAGGATGGGGCAATTAGGCACAGTGGGACAAAAAAACGGTCACGAAATTCACGTAGGAAAATTAAGCCAGTTGCCTGATGAAGGAGGAACATCTCCGAAACGTTGCGACAGAGGCTTAATCGTGAGCGCAGGGCTAAGACCAAACAGTCTGCTATGAGCGCAGGGTTACGACCAGATAGTCTGCTATGAGCGCAGGGTTACGACCACAGTCTGCTATGAGCGCAGGGCCAAGACCATACAGTCTGCTACGAGCGCAGGGTAAAGACCATATAGTCTGCTTTTATAATCACAATTTTTAGTGCAATATCAAGACAAATTAGTCAGATATTTTAGCGCACTATGACCAATTTTTTCATATGTCGGGACAGAACGGTTGGATGTTTGGGCGTGTGTGGATGCTTGTGAACATTGATACTTACCTCGGTGGGAGAATGAACAAACCGAACTGTGTGAGGGGCCGGGGTGTGATGGTGACCTCGCCGGTGGCTCAGAGTCGGAGCTCAGCGATGGACCGTGCATCGGGGGACCTTGCTGTTTTCACAGCATTGTTCCCCAAAACCCCAACCCAACCCTGACCAGCCAGTGCCTCCTGGGCTTTGCTCTTGCTGTCGGTGGGGTTGTCGTTGCTCTTCGGCCCGACCTCCAGTTTTAATCTTTTCCCTGGCCCTATGCCCTAAGCTCAACCTCAATGGAGGAGCGGGTATTGGGGTCAGTTCTACAAGTATTCGGTCCCTTGTCCTTTGCCCTAAACATAACCTCACTGTAGGATGGGGCAATTAGGCACAGTGGGACAAAAAAACGGTCACGAAATTCACGTAGGAAAATTAAGCCAGTTGCCTGATGAAGGAGGAACATCTCCGAAACGTTGCGACAGAGGCTTAATCGTGAGCGCAGGGCTAAGACCAAACAGTCTGCTATGAGCGCAGGGTTACGACCAGATAGTCTGCTATGAGCGCAGGGTTACGACCACAGTCTGCTATGAGCGCAGGGCCAAGACCATACAGTCTGCTACGAGCGCAGGGTAAAGACCATATAGTCTGCTTTTATAATCACAATTTTTAGTGCAATATCAAGACAAATTAGTCAGATATTTTAGCGCACTATGACCAATTTTTTCATATGTCGGGACAGAACGGTTGGATGTTTGGGCGTGTGTGGATGCTTGTGAACATTGATACTTACCTCGGTGGGAGAATGAACAAACCGAACTGTGTGAGGGGCCGGGGTGTGATGGTGACCTCGCCGGTGGCTCAGAGTCGGAGCTCAGCGATGGACCGTGCATCGGGGGACCTTGCTGTTTTCACAGCATTGTTCCCCAAAACCCCAACCCAACCCTGACCAGCCAGTGCCTCCTGGGCTTTGCTCTTGCTGTCGGTGGGGTTGTCGTTGCTCTTCGGCCCGACCTCCAGTTTTAATCTTTTCCCTGGCCCTATGCCCTAAGCTCAACCTCAATGGAGGAGCGGGTATTGGGGTCAGTTCTACAAGTATTCGGTCCCTTGTCCTTTGCCCTAAACATAACCTCACTGTAGGATGGGGCAATTAGGCACAGTGGGACAAAAAAACGGTCACGAAATTCACGTAGGAAAATTAAGCCAGTTGCCTGATGAAGGAGGAACATCTCCGAAACGTTGCGACAGAGGCTTAATCGTGAGCGCAGGGCTAAGACCAAACAGTCTGCTATGAGCGCAGGGTTACGACCAGATAGTCTGCTATGAGCGCAGGGTTACGACCACAGTCTGCTATGAGCGCAGGGCCAAGACCATACAGTCTGCTACGAGCGCAGGGTAAAGACCATATAGTCTGCTTTTATAATCACAATTTTTAGTGCAATATCAAGACAAATTAGTCAGATATTTTAGCGCACTATGACCAATTTTTTCATATGTCGGGACAGAACGGTTGGATGTTTGGGCGTGTGTGGATGCTTGTGAACATTGATACTTACCTCGGTGGGAGAATGAACAAACCGAACTGTGTGAGGGGCCGGGGTGTGATGGTGACCTCGCCGGTGGCTCAGAGTCGGAGCTCAGCGATGGACCGTGCATCGGGGGACCTTGCTGTTTTCACAGCATTGTTCCCCAAAACCCCAACCCAACCCTGACCAGCCAGTGCCTCCTGGGCTTTGCTCTTGCTGTCGGTGGGGTTGTCGTTGCTCTTCGGCCCGACCTCCAGTTTTAATCTTTTCCCTGGCCCTATGCCCTAAGCTCAACCTCAATGGAGGAGCGGGTATTGGGGTCAGTTCTACAAGTATTCGGTCCCTTGTCCTTTGCCCTAAACATAACCTCACTGTAGGATGGGGCAATTAGGCACAGTGGGACAAAAAAACGGTCACGAAATTCACGTAGGAAAATTAAGCCAGTTGCCTGATGAAGGAGGAACATCTCCGAAACGTTGCGACAGAGGCTTAATCGTGAGCGCAGGGCTAAGACCAAACAGTCTGCTATGAGCGCAGGGTTACGACCAGATAGTCTGCTATGAGCGCAGGGTTACGACCACAGTCTGCTATGAGCGCAGGGCCAAGACCATACAGTCTGCTACGAGCGCAGGGTAAAGACCATATAGTCTGCTTTTATAATCACAATTTTTAGTGCAATATCAAGACAAATTAGTCAGATATTTTAGCGCACTATGACCAATTTTTTCATATGTCGGGACAGAACGGTTGGATGTTTGGGCGTGTGTGGATGCTTGTGAACATTGATACTTACCTCGGTGGGAGAATGAACAAACCGAACTGTGTGAGGGGCCGGGGTGTGATGGTGACCTCGCCGGTGGCTCAGAGTCGGAGCTCAGCGATGGACCGTGCATCGGGGGACCTTGCTGTTTTCACAGCATTGTTCCCCAAAACCCCAACCCAACCCTGACCAGCCAGTGCCTCCTGGGCTTTGCTCTTGCTGTCGGTGGGGTTGTCGTTGCTCTTCGGCCCGACCTCCAGTTTTAATCTTTTCCCTGGCCCTATGCCCTAAGCTCAACCTCAATGGAGGAGCGGGTATTGGGGTCAGTTCTACAAGTATTCGGTCCCTTGTCCTTTGCCCTAAACATAACCTCACTGTAGGATGGGGCAATTAGGCACAGTGGGACAAAAAAACGGTCACGAAATTCACGTAGGAAAATTAAGCCAGTTGCCTGATGAAGGAGGAACATCTCCGAAACGTTGCGACAGAGGCTTAATCGTGAGCGCAGGGCTAAGACCAAACAGTCTGCTATGAGCGCAGGGTTACGACCAGATAGTCTGCTATGAGCGCAGGGTTACGACCACAGTCTGCTATGAGCGCAGGGCCAAGACCATACAGTCTGCTACGAGCGCAGGGTAAAGACCATATAGTCTGCTTTTATAATCACAATTTTTAGTGCAATATCAAGACAAATTAGTCAGATATTTTAGCGCACTATGACCAATTTTTTCATATGTCGGGACAGAACGGTTGGATGTTTGGGCGTGTGTGGATGCTTGTGAACATTGATACTTACCTCGGTGGGAGAATGAACAAACCGAACTGTGTGAGGGGCCGGGGTGTGATGGTGACCTCGCCGGTGGCTCAGAGTCGGAGCTCAGCGATGGACCGTGCATCGGGGGACCTTGCTGTTTTCACAGCATTGTTCCCCAAAACCCCAACCCAACCCTGACCAGCCAGTGCCTCCTGGGCTTTGCTCTTGCTGTCGGTGGGGTTGTCGTTGCTCTTCGGCCCGACCTCCAGTTTTAATCTTTTCCCTGGCCCTATGCCCTAAGCTCAACCTCAATGGAGGAGCGGGTATTGGGGTCAGTTCTACAAGTATTCGGTCCCTTGTCCTTTGCCCTAAACATAACCTCACTGTAGGATGGGGCAATTAGGCACAGTGGGACAAAAAAACGGTCACGAAATTCACGTAGGAAAATTAAGCCAGTTGCCTGATGAAGGAGGAACATCTCCGAAACGTTGCGACAGAGGCTTAATCGTGAGCGCAGGGCTAAGACCAAACAGTCTGCTATGAGCGCAGGGTTACGACCAGATAGTCTGCTATGAGCGCAGGGTTACGACCACAGTCTGCTATGAGCGCAGGGCCAAGACCATACAGTCTGCTACGAGCGCAGGGTAAAGACCATATAGTCTGCTTTTATAATCACAATTTTTAGTGCAATATCAAGACAAATTAGTCAGATATTTTAGCGCACTATGACCAATTTTTTCATATGTCGGGACAGAACGGTTGGATGTTTGGGCGTGTGTGGATGCTTGTGAACATTGATACTTACCTCGGTGGGAGAATGAACAAACCGAACTGTGTGAGGGGCCGGGGTGTGATGGTGACCTCGCCGGTGGCTCAGAGTCGGAGCTCAGCGATGGACCGTGCATCGGGGGACCTTGCTGTTTTCACAGCATTGTTCCCCAAAACCCCAACCCAACCCTGACCAGCCAGTGCCTCCTGGGCTTTGCTCTTGCTGTCGGTGGGGTTGTCGTTGCTCTTCGGCCCGACCTCCAGTTTTAATCTTTTCCCTGGCCCTATGCCCTAAGCTCAACCTCAATGGAGGAGCGGGTATTGGGGTCAGTTCTACAAGTATTCGGTCCCTTGTCCTTTGCCCTAAACATAACCTCACTGTAGGATGGGGCAATTAGGCACAGTGGGACAAAAAAACGGTCACGAAATTCACGTAGGAAAATTAAGCCAGTTGCCTGATGAAGGAGGAACATCTCCGAAACGTTGCGACAGAGGCTTAATCGTGAGCGCAGGGCTAAGACCAAACAGTCTGCTATGAGCGCAGGGTTACGACCAGATAGTCTGCTATGAGCGCAGGGTTACGACCAAAGTCTGCTATGAGCGCAGGGCCAAGACCATACAGTCTGCTACGAGCGCAGGGTAAAGACCATATAGTCTGCTTTTATAATCACAATTTTTAGTGCAATATCAAGACAAATTAGTCAGATATTTTAGCGCACTATGACCAATTTTTTCATATGTCGGGACAGAACGGTTGGATGTTTGGGCGTGTGTGGATGCTTGTGAACATTGATACTTACCTCGGTGGGAGAATGAACAAACCGAACTGTGTGAGGGGCCGGGGTGTGATGGTGACCTCGCCGGTGGCTCAGAGTCGGAGCTCAGCGATGGACCGTGCATCGGGGGACCTTGCTGTTTTCACAGCATTGTTCCCCAAAACCCCAACCCAACCCTAACCTCAACCACTCCCTCTCCTCGCCTAAACCTAACTATTCGACCCCCTGCCTAAACCTAACCATTCGACCCCCCGCCTAAGCCTAACCATTCGGCCAACGCCTAAACCTAACCATTCGACCCCCCCGCCTAAACCTAACCATTCGGCCCTCCCGCCTAAGCCTAACCATTCGGCTCCCGCCTGGACCTGACCGTTCGTATATGTACACATGTGTGTATATATATATGTATATGTATGTGTATATATATGTGTGTAGGTATGTATGTGTATGCAGGTGGGTGTATGGGCATATTTACGTGTGTGTGTGTGTTTATGGCGGCTCATGTAGCATGTCTGACTGGGCCTGATCGGGCACTCAGTACTACATAGAGTGGAACACACTGGAACGTCCAGATGCATGTACATGCAGGTTTGGTTTTGGAGCAGTCCATGTGGCATCACTTCCCAGACCGCAGGAGGTGGGCGGTGACAAATGGATGGAGGACGGCACGGCTTCAGGTCGAAGATGTTTCTGCGGACAAATGGATGTGGGAGTACATTTGAAACAATTCGTAAAACATGACTCATCAGATCTCAATGGACAATCAGTTAGGCATCAAACATGCCACGGTTTAATGTCTAAAGTGTATGCGCATATGTGTATGATAATAGTTGTGTGCACTTGAAACAGGGCATATAACATGACTCATCAGATCTCACTGGACAATCAGTTAGGCATCAAACATGCCACGGGGTAATGTCTAAAGTGTATGCGCATATGTGTATGAGAATAATTGGGTGCACTTGAAACAATTCATATAACATGACTCATCAGATCTCACTGGACAATCAGTTAGGCATCAAACATGCCACGGTGTAATGTCTAAAGTGTATACATATGTGTATGATAATAGCTGTGTGCATTTGAAAAAGTGCATACAACATGACTCATCAGATCTCACTGGACAATCAGTTAGGCATCAAACATGCCACGGTTTAATGTCTAAAGTGTATGCATATGTGTATGATAATAGCTGTGTGCATTTGAAACAAGTGCATATAACATGACTCATCAGATCTCACTGGACAATCAGTTAGGCATCAAACATGCCACGGTGTAATGTCTAAAGTGTATACATATGTGTATGATAATAGCTGTGTGCATTTGAAACAAGTGCATATAACATGACTCATCAGATCTCACTGGACAATCAGTTAGGCATCAAACATGCCACGGTTCAATGCATAAAGTGTATACATATGTGTATGATAATAGTTGTGTACATTTGAAACAGTGCAGAGAACATGACTCATCAGATCTCACTGGACAATCAGTTAGGCATCAAACATGCCACGGTGTAATGTCTAAAGTGTATGCATATGTGTATGATAATAGCTGTGTGCATTTGAAAAAGTGCATATAACATGACTCATCAGATCTCACTGGACAATCAGTTAGGCATCAAACATGCCACGGTTCAATGTCTAAAGTGTATGCGCATATGTGTATGAGAATAATTGGGTGCACTTGAAACAATTCATATAACATGACTCATCAGATCTCACTGGACAATCAGTTAGGCATCAAACATGCCACGGTTTAATGCATAAAGTGTATACATATGTGTATGATAATAGTTGTGTACATTTGAAACAGTGCAGAGAACATGACTCATCAGATCTCACTGGACAATCAGTTAGGCATCAAATATGTCATGGCTGCTTAGTCAGATGGCCTACTGATTGGTCCTTGGAACAAAATGGCTGAGCCCAGGGGCGCCAGACCATAGGAACTTCGCATCACAGCCCATCCTCCCTTTTCCACAACATGGCCGATGCTACAACAGCGTCCGACATCGTTCCGTAACTATACAGTTATTCTACAAAGAACAAGTAGCCTGAAGAAGGTTCTTCTTAGAACCGAAACGTCGCGATTAATTTACTTGTTCAAAATATGGTTCACCTGAACAGAAAATAAAAGGTAAAACAACTCTTGTAAACTTTTTTCTGAGCCACATGCTAACGAGGCTAAGCTAAGCTAACCTAGCCTCACCATGTTCCACCACGGCCGTGACCGCGGCGAGGAGTGGACGGTTGTCAACTACGGGAGAGGCCGCAGACAGCGGAGCCAGCGCCCGAGGTCACCCACCAGACCTGCGTCCCCTCGCCGACGTCGGGACCCTTCATACAACCACCACAGGTACCCAGCAGACGGCCGCAGCCGCGGGGATCCATCAGACGTCGGTCACCGCGAGGATCCATCAGATGTCCGCCGCCGCCGCGGGTATCCATCAGACGTTCGTCACCGCGAGGATCCATCAGACGTCGTCCGCCGCCGCGGGGATCCATCAGACGTCCGCCGCCGCGGATATACAGCGGATGTCCGCCGCAGGTATCCAGCGGACATCCGCCGGAGGGATCCATCAGACGTCCGCCGCAGACATCCATCGGACGTCCGCCATCACGGGCATCCATCGGACGTCCACCACCGCAGGGATCCATCAGATGTCCCCCGCAGGTGTCCACCAGACGTCCGCCGGAGGGATCCATCAGACGGCCGCCGCAGGACGTATGCCTCCGTCACGAGGACCGGACTCGGACCCGACGGGGACCGCCCTTCTCGGCGCCGTAACTATAATGGCAGAGAAGCAAACTATAAGACACAATTCGTGGACCGCAGGACCGTCCAGAGACCGGCGGAGTACCGGTCCAACATGCCACGTAATAAACGTAAGATCGACCACACACACAACACAGGTCAGCAACAGCTACAACACAATGAAAGCCATCAGAATAGACCCAGATCCGATGATCCAGACTTTGGGCTTAAATGCCGCATTCTACACAGAGTGATTAAAACAGCGCATCACCTCACAAATGTGAGTGCAGACCAGCCGCCCCGCACAATTAACAGAGTGATTAATCAGCTATCCACGCTAATTAAACCCGCGGTACCGAATGCCGACACCCAGAGGCTAATTGAAGGAAATGCTAAAAACTGGGCCCACACCACACTGATTATACTTCAGGACCATTATGAAAACGTCATAAAGAGTGAGATAGATAAACTTTATAAACTCTCACCTCACGATTGGAGCGGCCCCTTTGAAGTAGCCTCAGCCTGGGCGAAGAGAAACCTCGGTAGCAGATTAGCACCCGACACACTGGCCGAGGCTAGAGGCGTTGTTGGGGAGACACTTCTCATCCTGCATGCGGGGGACAGTCCTTCACCGACGACCAGAACTGCAGCGGTCCAAAATGGCACCGTGCTGCACCCAGAGCTACAGGCTCCACCTAACGGAGCTACAAATGCGTCGGTGGCTGACGTCACACGCTCAGTCACAGCGGAGGTACATGGGGCACCAACCAACACGGTTCCTCTGACGCCCGTTACACCACCACACAGAGTGGTCCCATCCGTCCAGGAAACACAGGCCCTTAGTAGACCTGCAGACAGCCTAACACAAGGGACTGACATGGTTCTGGACACTACTCCGATGCCCCTGTCAGACATTTGGCCCCTCTCACAACATAGTGAGAACACACAAAACATAGTTCCACCTACACCGACTCCTCAACAGCTCCATCCACAATCACAAAGACCACTAAGACTGTTTACCAGGAGGACAGCTAGTCCACGAGAGGCCCCCCCGGCCCCCCTGCTTCTTCTTCGGGCCCCCCCACACCACAATGGATGTGTGGCTTCCATAACGAGCTCCATCATGGAGCTCTCACAGCAGGAGCTGGATCCACTAGTGGATGAGGAAGACGGAGAGCCGCACCCTCCTGTTCCAGACAGCGTGCAGTCCACCAGACCGACGACCGGCAGTCTTCAAACAGCGGTGCAGACTCGACTGGATTCGACTCCAAGAGGGACGGTCATCACACCACAGTCACTGATGTTACACCGACCTACGAAACATCTCACCACTTCGAGAAAGTTGCAAGATTGGAGCCTCACGGTTGGCAAAAAATGGCTAATCATGGGTGACTCAAATACCAACAGATTCCCACCACACAACAATCCAGATCTACAAATTGACGCCTTCCCAGGTGCCACCTTCAGAAACGCAGAAGAGCTACTGGACAAAGCCAGATCCACAGCCACGGTGGAAAAAATCATCCTGGCCTTTGGCCTAAACAACCGTGTCCAAAAGACCAAAGAGACAGCTATCAAACAGCTGCAGAGAGCGCTTAAGTTGGCCCAAGAGAAGTTTCCGTGGGCGGAAATTTTCATTCCACAGATCAACTTCTCCCCCAATCTTCCAACGAGAGAGAAAATGCGTCTCACACACCTGAACGCGTACATCTCTGACCTGGGTGAGTATATTCCGTCTCTACCAAGCACTGACTTTAAAACAGGACCAGATAACCTGCACTGGACTTATGACACAGCTCAGCGCATGCTGGACCACTGGTGCACTTACTTAAACTAATTGTCCCCATAAACCTGCCTCCACAGGAGGGGGATAAGACTGTTATTAATTTAACAAAAAACTTTAAGTTAACTGCACCACAATTTGCTCTGCTTAACAAAGGCTTGAACTTTATCCCCACAAAGGGCACAAACAAAGACATTAAGGAACAAAGCCGTTATGATACTCAGCAATACCATAGGAAGCTGAAACTGGCAGCTTATTATGAACATGCAAAAGACTCTGAACCGCTGCCTTTCATTCAGAAATCAGTCTGGACTCCCCCCCAGGGACAAACACCCAGTGAAATCACGGCTCTCATCAAGGCGGATCTTCAATATTTGGATGCTGAGTTTAGGGTCCATCGTGTACCACCAAACCTGAGTACTGAAGAGGTTAGAGCACTGACAGAACTGAACAGTAACAAACACATCATCATCAAGCCAGCTGATAAAGGCAGTGCTATGGTCATTATGGACAGAGAACAGTATGTATGGGAGGGTTATCGACAACTCAACGACCCCAAATACTACACTAAATTGACCAAACCTATTTATCCAGAAACGATTCCAATCATGAACAAAATTATCCAAACTCTCTATGAGAAAAGGTTTATTAAGGCAAAACAAAAATATTATTTAATGGGCAACTCGGAACCCAGAGCCAGATTATTTTACATGCTGCCCAAAATCCACAAGGATCCAACTAAGTGGAGCAAACCACATGAAATCCCTCCAGGTAGACCCATTGTGTCTGACTGCAGCAGTGAAACATATTACACTGCAGAATACCTGGACTTCTTCCTCAATCCTCTCTCGACCACACACCCCAGTTACATTAAGGACACGTACCACTTTATCAACATAGTAAAAAAACTGCACATTCCTGACAACTCCATTCTTTTTACAATTGACATAGACAGTCTATATACAAATATTGACTTCAAAGAAGGCATGCAAGCCATAAAAAATGCATTTCGGAAACACCCAAACAAAAAAAGACCAGAAAAAGAATTATTACAGTTATTAGAGATTAATTTGACCAAAAATGACTTCACATTTAATGGAGAATTTTTCCTGCAAATTAAAGGTACAGCTATGGGGAAGAAATTTGCTCCCGCATATGCAAACATCTTTATGGCTGAATGGGAGGAGTCAGCCCTAAAAACATGTCCTAAAAAACCTCTGTACTACTACAGGTTTTTAGATGACATCTGGGGGGTGTGGCCTCATACGAGAGAGGACTTTGACACATTTTTGAACACGCTGAATAATCACAGTGAATCAATCAAGCTAAAATCAACCAGCAGTTTGACCTCTGTCGATTTCTTGGACACCACCACTTTTAAGAACGACAGGTTCAAGGAGACCCACACACTAGCGATCAAAGTGTTCTTTAAAGAGACAGACACCCACGCTCTGCTCTATAAAACTAGCTTCCACCCAAAGCACACCTATGCAGGCTTGATTAAGTCACAATTGTTGAGGTTTCACAGAATTTGCACTGAAGAGGAAGATTTTAATTCGGCAGTCAGAGTGCTGTTTCGAGCTTTGTCCACCAGAGGGTACTCTAGGACCTTCCTTAGAAAATGCAGAAGGTCATTTCAGCAAACTAGACCACCAGTAGTAACTTGTAACCTTCCATTTGTGACGACATTTTCCCCGTCAACTGTTGAACTAATTAGACAAAGTAAGAGGAACTTTCAAAAACACATTACAGGAACATCAACATTACAAAACTATAGCATTATTGCTGCATTCAGGAAAAACAAGAATTTACAGGATCTCCTGGTAAAAGCGAAAATTAAACCCCTCTTTGACCCTAAAACCAGAGTACAGGGCCAGTATTTTAAACACCAAAACTGGTTCACTAATCGGTACACAAAAGAGGTCTTTCAGACAATGACCCGTGGCAGTCTAAAGTCCAAAAATTGTATATATCTAATTTCTTGTAAAAAGTGTGGTTTACAGTATGTGGGTGAAACGGGGAACACCATTTCTACTCGATTCACTCAACACAAATACAACATACTGAAGAGGAAAAAGATGGAGACACCTTTTGTGAAACACTTCCTATTACATGGATGGAAATCTGTTTTAACGACTGTCATTGAGTGTAACCCCAGGTGGAACATTTCCCAGAGGAAAAGGGCTGAAAGGATCTGGATTGCCAGACTGGATACAAGACATCCTAAAGGCTTGAATGAGAGGTAGGTGCTTCAGGATGTGAGGTAGTGATGGACAGTGCACAGATCACCTTGCTGGCTTCCAGCATAGTGATCACAATCCCCTAACACCTAACCAGCCCGTGCCTCCTGCCTCATATCTCTGTTGCTCTGCTCCTCTCATGTAGCCTGCCCTGCTTTCTTGCCCTAATCTCAACCACTCCCTCTCCTCGCCTAAACCTAACTATTCGACCCCCTGCCTAAACCTAACCATTCGACCCCCCGCCTAAGCCTAACCATTCGGCCAACGCCTAAACCTAACCATTCGACCCCCCCGCCTAAACCTAACCATTCGGCCCTCCCGCCTAAGCCTAACCATTCGGCTCCCGCCTGGACCTGACCGTTCGTATATGTACACATGTGTGTATATATATATGTATATGTATGTGTATATATATGTGTGTAGGTATGTATGTGTATGCAGGTGGGTGTATGGGCATATTTACGTGTGTGTGTGTGTTTATGGCGGCTCATGTAGCATGTCTGACTGGGCCTGATCGGGCACTCAGTACTACATAGAGTGGAACACACTGGAACGTCCAGATGCATGTACATGCAGGTTTGGTTTTGGAGCAGTCCATGTGGCATCACTTCCCAGACCGCAGGAGGTGGGCGGTGACAAATGGATGGAGGACGGCACGGCTTCAGGTCGAAGATGTTTCTGCGGACAAATGGATGTGGGAGTACATTTGAAACAATTCGTAAAACATGACTCATCAGATCTCAATGGACAATCAGTTAGGCATCAAACATGCCACGGTTTAATGTCTAAAGTGTATGCGCATATGTGTATGATAATAGTTGTGTGCACTTGAAACAGGGCATATAACATGACTCATCAGATCTCACTGGACAATCAGTTAGGCATCAAACATGCCACGGGGTAATGTCTAAAGTGTATGCGCATATGTGTATGAGAATAATTGGGTGCACTTGAAACAATTCATATAACATGACTCATCAGATCTCACTGGACAATCAGTTAGGCATCAAACATGCCACGGTGTAATGTCTAAAGTGTATACATATGTGTATGATAATAGCTGTGTGCATTTGAAAAAGTGCATACAACATGACTCATCAGATCTCACTGGACAATCAGTTAGGCATCAAACATGCCACGGTTTAATGTCTAAAGTGTATGCATATGTGTATGATAATAGCTGTGTGCATTTGAAACAAGTGCATATAACATGACTCATCAGATCTCACTGGACAATCAGTTAGGCATCAAACATGCCACGGTGTAATGTCTAAAGTGTATACATATGTGTATGATAATAGCTGTGTGCATTTGAAACAAGTGCATATAACATGACTCATCAGATCTCACTGGACAATCAGTTAGGCATCAAACATGCCACGGTTCAATGCATAAAGTGTATACATATGTGTATGATAATAGTTGTGTACATTTGAAACAGTGCAGAGAACATGACTCATCAGATCTCACTGGACAATCAGTTAGGCATCAAACATGCCACGGTGTAATGTCTAAAGTGTATGCATATGTGTATGATAATAGCTGTGTGCATTTGAAAAAGTGCATATAACATGACTCATCAGATCTCACTGGACAATCAGTTAGGCATCAAACATGCCACGGTTCAATGTCTAAAGTGTATGCGCATATGTGTATGAGAATAATTGGGTGCACTTGAAACAATTCATATAACATGACTCATCAGATCTCACTGGACAATCAGTTAGGCATCAAACATGCCACGGTTTAATGCATAAAGTGTATACATATGTGTATGAGAATAGCTGTGTGCATTTGAAACAAGTGCATATAACATGACTCATCAGATCTCACGGGACAATCAGTTAGGCATCAAACATGCCACGGTTTAATGCATAAAGTGTATACATATGTGTATGATAATAGTTGTGTACATTTGAAACAGTGCAGAGAACATGACTCATCAGATCTCACTGGACAATCAGTTAGGCATCAAATATGTCATGGCTGCTTAGTCAGATGGCCTACTGATTGGTCCTTGGAACAAAATGGCTGAGCCCAGGGGCGCCAGACCATAGGAACTTCGCATCACAGCCCATCCTCCCTTTTCCACAACATGGCCGATGCTACAACAGCGTCCGACATCGTTCCGTAACTATACAGTTATTCTACAAAGAACAAGTAGCCTGAAGAAGGTTCTTCTTAGAACCGAAACGTCGCGATTAATTTACTTGTTCAAAATATGGTTCACCTGAACAGAAAATAAAAGGTAAAACAACTCTTGTAAACTTTTTTCTGAGCCACATGCTAACGAGGCTAAGCTAAGCTAACCTAGCCTCACCATGTTCCACCACGGCCGTGACCGCGGCGAGGAGTGGACGGTTGTCAACTACGGGAGAGGCCGCAGACAGCGGAGCCAGCGCCCGAGGTCACCCACCAGACCTGCGTCCCCTCGCCGACGTCGGGACCCTTCATACAACCACCACAGGTACCCAGCAGACGGCCGCAGCCGCGGGGATCCATCAGACGTCGGTCACCGCGAGGATCCATCAGATGTCCGCCGCCGCCGCGGGTATCCATCAGACGTTCGTCACCGCGAGGATCCATCAGACGTCGTCCGCCGCCGCGGGGATCCATCAGACGTCCGCCGCCGCGGATATACAGCGGATGTCCGCCGCAGGTATCCAGCGGACATCCGCCGGAGGGATCCATCAGACGTCCGCCGCAGACATCCATCGGACGTCCGCCATCACGGGCATCCATCGGACGTCCACCACCGCAGGGATCCATCAGATGTCCCCCGCAGGTGTCCACCAGACGTCCGCCGGAGGGATCCATCAGACGGCCGCCGCAGGACGTATGCCTCCGTCACGAGGACCGGACTCGGACCCGACGGGGACCGCCCTTCTCGGCGCCGTAACTATAATGGCAGAGAAGCAAACTATAAGACACAATTCGTGGACCGCAGGACCGTCCAGAGACCGGCGGAGTACCGGTCCAACATGCCACGTAATAAACGTAAGATCGACCACACACACAACACAGGTCAGCAACAGCTACAACACAATGAAAGCCATCAGAATAGACCCAGATCCGATGATCCAGACTTTGGGCTTAAATGCCGCATTCTACACAGAGTGATTAAAACAGCGCATCACCTCACAAATGTGAGTGCAGACCAGCCGCCCCGCACAATTAACAGAGTGATTAATCAGCTATCCACGCTAATTAAACCCGCGGTACCGAATGCCGACACCCAGAGGCTAATTGAAGGAAATGCTAAAAACTGGGCCCACACCACACTGATTATACTTCAGGACCATTATGAAAACGTCATAAAGAGTGAGATAGATAAACTTTATAAACTCTCACCTCACGATTGGAGCGGCCCCTTTGAAGTAGCCTCAGCCTGGGCGAAGAGAAACCTCGGTAGCAGATTAGCACCCGACACACTGGCCGAGGCTAGAGGCGTTGTTGGGGAGACACTTCTCATCCTGCATGCGGGGGACAGTCCTTCACCGACGACCAGAACTGCAGCGGTCCAAAATGGCACCGTGCTGCACCCAGAGCTACAGGCTCCACCTAACGGAGCTACAAATGCGTCGGTGGCTGACGTCACACGCTCAGTCACAGCGGAGGTACATGGGGCACCAACCAACACGGTTCCTCTGACGCCCGTTACACCACCACACAGAGTGGTCCCATCCGTCCAGGAAACACAGGCCCTTAGTAGACCTGCAGACAGCCTAACACAAGGGACTGACATGGTTCTGGACACTACTCCGATGCCCCTGTCAGACATTTGGCCCCTCTCACAACATAGTGAGAACACACAAAACATAGTTCCACCTACACCGACTCCTCAACAGCTCCATCCACAATCACAAAGACCACTAAGACTGTTTACCAGGAGGACAGCTAGTCCACGAGAGGCCCCCCCGGCCCCCCTGCTTCTTCTTCGGGCCCCCCCACACCACAATGGATGTGTGGCTTCCATAACGAGCTCCATCATGGAGCTCTCACAGCAGGAGCTGGATCCACTAGTGGATGAGGAAGACGGAGAGCCGCACCCTCCTGTTCCAGACAGCGTGCAGTCCACCAGACCGACGACCGGCAGTCTTCAAACAGCGGTGCAGACTCGACTGGATTCGACTCCAAGAGGGACGGTCATCACACCACAGTCACTGATGTTACACCGACCTACGAAACATCTCACCACTTCGAGAAAGTTGCAAGATTGGAGCCTCACGGTTGGCAAAAAATGGCTAATCATGGGTGACTCAAATACCAACAGATTCCCACCACACAACAATCCAGATCTACAAATTGACGCCTTCCCAGGTGCCACCTTCAGAAACGCAGAAGAGCTACTGGACAAAGCCAGATCCACAGCCACGGTGGAAAAAATCATCCTGGCCTTTGGCCTAAACAACCGTGTCCAAAAGACCAAAGAGACAGCTATCAAACAGCTGCAGAGAGCGCTTAAGTTGGCCCAAGAGAAGTTTCCGTGGGCGGAAATTTTCATTCCACAGATCAACTTCTCCCCCAATCTTCCAACGAGAGAGAAAATGCGTCTCACACACCTGAACGCGTACATCTCTGACCTGGGTGAGTATATTCCGTCTCTACCAAGCACTGACTTTAAAACAGGACCAGATAACCTGCACTGGACTTATGACACAGCTCAGCGCATGCTGGACCACTGGTGCACTTACTTAAACTAATTGTCCCCATAAACCTGCCTCCACAGGAGGGGGATAAGACTGTTATTAATTTAACAAAAAACTTTAAGTTAACTGCACCACAATTTGCTCTGCTTAACAAAGGCTTGAACTTTATCCCCACAAAGGGCACAAACAAAGACATTAAGGAACAAAGCCGTTATGATACTCAGCAATACCATAGGAAGCTGAAACTGGCAGCTTATTATGAACATGCAAAAGACTCTGAACCGCTGCCTTTCATTCAGAAATCAGTCTGGACTCCCCCCCAGGGACAAACACCCAGTGAAATCACGGCTCTCATCAAGGCGGATCTTCAATATTTGGATGCTGAGTTTAGGGTCCATCGTGTACCACCAAACCTGAGTACTGAAGAGGTTAGAGCACTGACAGAACTGAACAGTAACAAACACATCATCATCAAGCCAGCTGATAAAGGCAGTGCTATGGTCATTATGGACAGAGAACAGTATGTATGGGAGGGTTATCGACAACTCAACGACCCCAAATACTACACTAAATTGACCAAACCTATTTATCCAGAAACGATTCCAATCATGAACAAAATTATCCAAACTCTCTATGAGAAAAGGTTTATTAAGGCAAAACAAAAATATTATTTAATGGGCAACTCGGAACCCAGAGCCAGATTATTTTACATGCTGCCCAAAATCCACAAGGATCCAACTAAGTGGAGCAAACCACATGAAATCCCTCCAGGTAGACCCATTGTGTCTGACTGCAGCAGTGAAACATATTACACTGCAGAATACCTGGACTTCTTCCTCAATCCTCTCTCGACCACACACCCCAGTTACATTAAGGACACGTACCACTTTATCAACATAGTAAAAAAACTGCACATTCCTGACAACTCCATTCTTTTTACAATTGACATAGACAGTCTATATACAAATATTGACTTCAAAGAAGGCATGCAAGCCATAAAAAATGCATTTCGGAAACACCCAAACAAAAAAAGACCAGAAAAAGAATTATTACAGTTATTAGAGATTAATTTGACCAAAAATGACTTCACATTTAATGGAGAATTTTTCCTGCAAATTAAAGGTACAGCTATGGGGAAGAAATTTGCTCCCGCATATGCAAACATCTTTATGGCTGAATGGGAGGAGTCAGCCCTAAAAACATGTCCTAAAAAACCTCTGTACTACTACAGGTTTTTAGATGACATCTGGGGGGTGTGGCCTCATACGAGAGAGGACTTTGACACATTTTTGAACACGCTGAATAATCACAGTGAATCAATCAAGCTAAAATCAACCAGCAGTTTGACCTCTGTCGATTTCTTGGACACCACCACTTTTAAGAACGACAGGTTCAAGGAGACCCACACACTAGCGATCAAAGTGTTCTTTAAAGAGACAGACACCCACGCTCTGCTCTATAAAACTAGCTTCCACCCAAAGCACACCTATGCAGGCTTGATTAAGTCACAATTGTTGAGGTTTCACAGAATTTGCACTGAAGAGGAAGATTTTAATTCGGCAGTCAGAGTGCTGTTTCGAGCTTTGTCCACCAGAGGGTACTCTAGGACCTTCCTTAGAAAATGCAGAAGGTCATTTCAGCAAACTAGACCACCAGTAGTAACTTGTAACCTTCCATTTGTGACGACATTTTCCCCGTCAACTGTTGAACTAATTAGACAAAGTAAGAGGAACTTTCAAAAACACATTACAGGAACATCAACATTACAAAACTATAGCATTATTGCTGCATTCAGGAAAAACAAGAATTTACAGGATCTCCTGGTAAAAGCGAAAATTAAACCCCTCTTTGACCCTAAAACCAGAGTACAGGGCCAGTATTTTAAACACCAAAACTGGTTCACTAATCGGTACACAAAAGAGGTCTTTCAGACAATGACCCGTGGCAGTCTAAAGTCCAAAAATTGTATATATCTAATTTCTTGTAAAAAGTGTGGTTTACAGTATGTGGGTGAAACGGGGAACACCATTTCTACTCGATTCACTCAACACAAATACAACATACTGAAGAGGAAAAAGATGGAGACACCTTTTGTGAAACACTTCCTATTACATGGATGGAAATCTGTTTTAACGACTGTCATTGAGTGTAACCCCAGGTGGAACATTTCCCAGAGGAAAAGGGCTGAAAGGATCTGGATTGCCAGACTGGATACAAGACATCCTAAAGGCTTGAATGAGAGGTAGGTGCTTCAGGATGTGAGGTAGTGATGGACAGTGCACAGATCACCTTGCTGGCTTCCAGCATAGTGATCACAATCCCCTAACACCTAACCCTAACCCTTTAACCTTAACTCTGACCTCACCTCAACCCGGACCCAGACCTAAACACAACCACTTACTTACCTGAAGCCCAACCCAAAGGTTTTTTCCTAAACTTAACCTCCTTCTAAGAGCCCTAAACTCAACCTTTCAGTTTAGGCCTCTTCACTATCAGTGTTAAATACTTACCTGTTAAATACTTACCTGCTATTATGGTCAAGCATTTCCACCTCCTGTCTGTACAAATGTGACATATATTTGTGTATTTTACAAATGTTGAGTTCCAAAGGTATGCCAGAACATTATATTGGTTAAATGCACTTAAGCTTATTACCTGTTCCTAAGTTATGCCAGAACATTATATTGGTTAAATGCACTGAAGCTTATTACCTGTTCCAAAGTTATGCCAGAACATTATATTGGTTAAATGCACTGAAGCTTATTACCTGTTCCACACACACACAAATCGCAAACATGGTTTATGTGTGCATATATATATATATTTATTCATTTTTCACATGTTTAATGGTTGCATGTTATGTTACAAAGGAAAAAGGGTGTAAATAACTGCTGACCGTAAAGTTAGGTCTAATTTTACGTCTTCACGTAAAGTGACGTTTGAGCGCTGACCTGTTGTAAAGCCAACCTTGGCTTCCGGTCCCTCCTTTTTCAAGCGGGTTCGCTGAGTAAGTTGACTCGCGGCATCACGCTCTTCACAATCAATTAGTTTTATACAATTTATCAGCCTGAAGAAGATTTAATATAAATCGAAACGTTGCTGTATCATTTTTTATTTTTTCATTCATTTTATTTGCTTCACTGTTTGGCCAAAATAAATAGTCCAAAGTGCTTCTGTAACTTTTTCCTGGCCTACAAAACACACACGGGGCTAGCTTAGCATGAGCTACCACGGACGACTGAACAGAGAGGAATGGACCACGGTGACCTACAAGAGGGGCCGCCATGGAAGGTATCGCAGCCCTGAGCGAGACATCTATCCCACTGCCACGTACAGAGGTAGGGACAGATCCCAGCACTACCGCGGAGCTCCCGCTAATGATGGAGGTAGGAGAGCGGACATTAGCGCACGGAGGGGACGCGCTCCTGAACTTCGCCAGGACGCCCCCAGTTCGCCCCACCGCCGCAGGTCGCCTTCCCGTCACCGACGCAGAACCTACGCTTCCGTGACCAGGACGGGCCTGCCCGTCCACGACCGGGTCTCTCCCCGACGCAGAGGATCCGCAGGATGTTTCCCTTCACTTTGGGTGACGCATCACAGCCCACCCAGTCTCCATCTTCCAGCACACACACACCCACACAGGGGAATGGCTGCGTCTCACACGACACAAGCTCCATTGAAGAACTCTCGCCGACTCACAGCACCATCCTCCCAGAGGAGGAGACCAGGGTGAGTGAGGCTGGTCCTCCCAGCGGGGGTCCCATCGCCCCGACACTCAGATCTACTGAAACGTTGCACACAGCAGTGCAGACCCTGCTTACCCCGGCAGCCGGCACGGGAGTACTCCTCACACCCCACACAGCGGGCCCCTTTCGCCCTTCAAGACACATGACGTCGTCCAGAAAGCTAAAAGAATGGCATCTTAACATCCACAAAAAACATGTCATCATGGGAGACTCAAATGTGTCTACTCTGCCACCACACACCATAACTGACCTTCAGATCGATTCGTTTCCAGGGGCCAACTTCAGGAACGCTGAGGGCATTCTGCAAAACACTACAACACACGTCACGGTGGAGAAGATCATCATGTCCTTCGGAATCTGCAATCGGGACCAAAAGACTAAAGAGACGTCCATCAAGCAACTGCAGAGCATGCTGAGAGTGGCTAAAACTACCTTTCCCCAGGCTCGGATCATCATCCCACAAATTAACTTTTCCAACAGCCTGACAGAGAAGGAGAAACATAACTTAACACAGCTCAACACATACATTGCACTACTGGGTGAGTACATTCCTATGTTACCCAGCACACAATTCAAAACTGAAGCAGACAATGTTCATTGGACAAATGAGACAGGAAAAATCATATTTGACCACTGGTGCGCACATTTAAATTAAGTATCCCCATAAGCCTGCCGCCACAGGAGGGGAACAAATCGGTTATCAATTTAACCAAGAATGTAATATTGACCACTGAACAGATATCTCTGCTTTCCCGGGGACTCAATTTTATTCCCACTCAGGGCACTAATAGGGATCTGATCCCACAAACCAAGTATGATGTACAACAATATCACAGAACACTCAGATTAGCGGCCTACTACGAGCATAAGCCTCCTACTAAAAGACTTCCGTTTATTCACAAGTCAACATGGACTCCTCCAAAAACTGTAATTCCACCAGAAATTGATAATATCATCAGAGCTGACGACAGATATTTTGACACCAAATTTAAAGTTCACCAAATTCCTCCTAATCTTAGCAATTCTGAAATTCTGGCCCTCAAACAATTAAAAGACAATAAACAGATTGTCATCAAACCGGCAGATAAAGGGAGTGCCATAGTAATTTTGGATAGAGAACAATATTTGTGGGAAGGCTACAGACAACTGAAGGATGAGAAATATTATATTCAATTAGATAAACCTATCTATCTGGACACCATCCCCTTAGTTAATAAAATTATCCAATCTTTACACGACAAAAGATTTATTAACACTAAACAGAAGCACTACCTGATAGGGGACTCCACACCCAGAGCCAGAATCTTTTATATGCTCCCTAAGATCCACAAAGATCCCAGTAAATGGAGCTTACCTCATCAAATTCCACCGGGCCGTCCTATTGTCTCAGACTGCAGCAGCGAGACCTACCACACGGCGGAGTACTTGGACCACTTTTTAAATCCTCTTTCAATCACACATCCCAGCTATATTAAAGACACTTATCATTTCGTGAACATAGTTAAGAAACTGAAGATTCCTGAAGAAGCCATCCTCTTTACCTTAGACATTGAGAGCTTATACACCAACATAGACATCGAAGAGGGATTACAGGCTATAAAAAACGCCTTCCAAAAACAGCGTAACATAAAGAGGCCTGATAAAGAGCTACTGGAATTACTGAAGATTAATCTGACCAGAAATGATTTCCAATTCAACGAGGAATGGTTCTTACAAATTAAAGGAACAGCCATGGGCAAAAAATTCGCACCAGCTTATGCCAATATCTTCATGGCTGAATGGGAGACCACAGCACTGCAGGCCTGTGAAAAAAAGCCGCTCCATTATTATAGATACCTCGATGATATCTGGGGGGTGTGGACCCATAACCAACTAGAATTTGAGAGCTTCCTAAATACCCTCAATACCCACAGGGACTCGATTAAAATTAAATCAACGAGCAGTCTGAAGTCGGTGGATTTTCTGGACACGACAATTTTTAAAGGAAACAATTTCCAAAAAAATCAATGTTTAGATATCAAAGTGTTCTTTAAAGAAACGGACACACATGCTCTCCTCCACAAGACCAGTTTCCATCCCAAACATACGTACGCGGGACTAATCAAATCACAATTACTTAGATTTCACAGAATCTGCACAGGACAGAATGATTTCAAGGAAGCGGTCACAATTCTATTTCGAGCATTGTCCACTAGGGGGTACTCTAGGACCTTCTGTAGAAAGGGCCTCAAATCATTTCTGGAGGTTAAACCTACAGCACTTACTTCAAGCCTTCCACTCATCACCACCTACTCTCCGTCCACCAAGAAATTATCCAACCAACTCAGAATCAACTTCAATACGTGCATCAAAGGGTCTCCCACCCTAAGTAATCACAGTATCATACCAGCGTTCAGAAGGAATAAAAACTTACAGGATCACTTAGTAAAGGCTAAAATACAACCACTTTTAAAACCAAGGCCCACAGTACAAAAAGATTACTTTAGACATAGACAGTGGCTCTGTAATAACAGCACAGGGGAAATATTTAAAATCCTAACCAGAGGAGACCCTTTCACCAAAAACTGTGTTTACAATATTTCATGCACAAAGTGTAAATTACAATATGTGGGTGAAACTGGCAATATGCTTTCCACACGCTTTGCACAACACAAGTACAACATTACCAAGAGAAAGAAGACTGATACACCACTAGTTAGACACTTTCTCTTACATGGACTGGAAGCACTCACAACAACAGTCGTCGAGACTAACGCCTGCTGGACCACGGCACAGAGGAAGAAGGCCGAGATGAGATGGATCGCTAAACTCGGGACCAAGGACCCACAGGGTTTGAATGAACATTGAGGGATTCGGAGCATGGCTCTGTGATGGACAGTGCACCGGGGGCTGGACTGTATTTACAGCATTCTCCCATAACCCGAAACCCAAACCTAACCCTAACCCCCACTGATCCAGTTCTCATCACAGCTCCCGTCACCAGCAAAACACCTAATAGCACAAACAAACATCTTCTTGGAAGAATCTTTTAGCGTGTTGGAGGGTGTGGAGGAACAATTCTTTAGGGTACGGTCGGATCACCCAGAGTACTGGACAAAGAGGACGGCCCTAGAGATTTTAGACTGTTGGATGGGACAAACGGAACATTTTTTCACATAAAAAATCAAATGTGTATATATCTGCAAAATAAAAAAATACTCACCTTCGGGGAAACACAAAACAAACCTGATCCCAGGACCGGAGTCTGGATTGGGGTTATCCGCGGATGGATGCTGGAATTAAAAATGAAAATGTTGTCCAGCAACCCAGAATGAAGTGGAATAAGAATAAAAACAAAGAACAGTCATGTATTTGGAGACGGAAGAGGGAACAGGATGGACCTTGTGTGCCCGTGCTCTCTGCTTGCCTCTTTGGTAGGCAGATAAACTTCTTTCCCTTCACCTAACCTGCCAGTGCCATGGGTACATCTTCCCTCCTACTTGACAGAACTCCGAAAACACAGAGCAATAGTTGAGAACCTTTAATTCTTTCTGGGGAGTGTAATATATTCCGGAAAGCTACACCTCATAGGGAAGTTAAATGGTGTAGAAAGGTGTTTTAAGATTGTATCTGGGTGATATGGTGACTCTTTGTAAATAAAAAACCCCCCCCCCTCTCCTCTTTTGTTATTTAAGGTTATTTTTTGCAATCTTTGAAAGCCTTTGTTTGATCCAAGTTTGGCTGCTAAAGATTCTGAAAGGGAAAATCATTAGCCCTTGTTGCCCTCTTAATTGGAGGAAATAACATACAGGTGTGTAGAACAGGGTTGATGATGGGATGAGTAGGTCCAGGTGTGTTCAGGTGTAGCACTGGGCCGCTCATCCCAGCCAGGAAATCGAAAAAATTGCCTGCAGAAACGACACTTCAAGTTGTTCTTAAAAAAAGTACTTACCTTTAACCAAACCTGATTTCAGGCCTTATTAAAAGGTATTTTTTGCAACCTCTGGAGACATTTGTTGGACTGGAGATTGGCAGCTAAGATCCTGAAAGCAAAAATCACTAGTCCTTGTTGCCCTCCTAGTTGGAGAAAATTACATTCAGGTGTGATGAGCAGGTGTGATAATGTGACGAGTTGGTCCAGGTGTGTTTAGCCAATCAGGAGCTCGTTTTTTAACTCCTCCCCGTATTTTTTCTTATATGTTGTCTGTCTTGTCGGTCTCCCTCAGATTCCTCTGAAGAAGCCACAGCGTGGCGAAACGTCAGGAGCTCCAACATTTGCACTTAACCCTCAGCCTTGCTGATTTTTAAACAGATGATTTTTAAACAGATGGTTTTAATATCCACCTTTTAACATTATTTGATCCCTTTCCATGAGTGTTGTGCACTAGCTGCACTTTTACTGCACCCAAAAAAAGCCTCTTTGACACCTCCTGGCTTTCTAGCTAAACGGCCAAAAAGGCCTCAAGAAACCTGCCACCTCTGAGAGTGTGTGTTGGGTGGGTTTTGCACAGTTTTTGTGAGTGTGACTTGCGTGTTGACCCCTATAGGGGTTTGAGTGTGGTTTGTCACCATAAAGCACATTGTGCTACATTAAATAAATTGGCCCTTTCTTGGGCTCTTTTTTGAGCCGACTAGAATTTTATACCGGAGGTTTTAGGGAAGGTTTTAATAAACTCTAAATACTCGGGTCCTTTTTTCCAGAAGGACCTAGAGAAAAGAGGAACGTTTTTAATAGAGGAGGATCAATTTGAAATAAATCAGGAGGCAACTGGTGGGCAAGTTTTGCACCTCAGTTTTTAGCCTGACTGATTTTTTTTAACACATGGACCCATAAAGTACGGTCTTTTTATCATTATTTGATCCTCCCCTATGGAAGCGGTATTGCACAAAATTGCATTGGAGCTGCACCCTTGGGTTTTTGAAAAATAAACCTAGAGAAAGGGAAGAAAAACCTTTTAGCATTAGGAAGGGGATCAATTTGAATAATCGGCAGGTTATAGGTTAAAGCTTCCCCCCCCCCTTATTTTTGTTTGTTTGTCAGTCATTACCTACCCTCTTACCGAATACTTACCTGGCTCCTTGTGGAGGTGGGACCATGGTCCTCGGGGTCCATGGACGATTTCCATCTCGTAGTCTTTCGGGGGGGACGTCTGGGAGTGTGAGAAGTACTGGGCCCTCCATCCCTGCTGAAAATAAATTGCACAAACAATATTTCAAACTGCTACAAGCGGTCCACCATGCAGAGGTGGTGGAGGAGACCCAGCGGTCCCATATGTTCCCGGTGGGGATGCGGAGGCAGGTCAATAAACTGACCTCCTTCATTAAGCCTTCATCCCCCAATGCTGAGACCACTGCAAAGGTCAAACTGAACACAGACGAGTGGATGCGAGTAAACATGAATATTCTTAAGCACCACTACGATCAAGTGATAGCAGTGGGCCTGCAGGACCTGCCCCCTGTGGATCAGGTGGCATTGGACAGAGCGATTGCCTATGGTAAAACTAGGTATAAGAAACGACTAAAAGCCTCGTCCATTGCTGCCTTGAGATCGTTGGTGGGGGGTGGGACACGGGCTCCCTCTGGCTTGGTCCATAACACCACCTTTGGGCCGGACCCCGATCTCGGATCTAATTCTCATCCAAGTCCTAACCTTAACCCCAGTCCTAACCCCAACTCCTATCCCAGCCATAATCCTAACCTTACCCCATGCCCTAGCCTTAACCCTGACCCCAACCTTTACCCTAACCTTAACCCCAATTCCTACCCCTATCCTCAGCCTAACCCGAAACCCAACCTCCTTCCCCAATCCCCTTCCCCTACCTTGGATGAGATTGGTCCTAGCGTTGTCTTAGCACGGATTAGGGGGAGTCCTTCCAAGCCATCGAGCCCTGGGGCTAGCAGTGTGGCACTGGGTATTCATCCCACCCCTTGCCTGGGGTCACTGGATGACCTTTCACCGAGCCCACCTAGGGAGGAGAGGATTCTGACAGATGGGGATCTGGGATTGGATCACCCCCTTGAGGATTCCACCCTATCAGGGGATGATCCATCTGGCTCCCTATCATACCTGTTGGACCTCTGTGATGGTTCCCCTCAGAGACCGACCCTGCATGCCAATTTTTATCGGAAAATTGCGAACTGGTCTCTGACGGTGGAACAACCTGTGCTGGTGTTGGGGGATGAGAATTTGGCAGAGATACCAGGGTGGGGAGATGCACTGGTGCAGGTGGACAGTTTCCCTGGGGCCCAAATACACCATATGAAGGGAATTCTTGATAAATTGGACCCTTGCCCCACTGTCCGGATGGTTTTGCTCTCGATTGGCTTGAACAACTGCCTGAGAGGGAATTTGTTTAAAACTATTAAAAAACAATTCCACCAATTGATGGCAGTGGCGGGCAGAGCTTTTCCCCAGGCCAAAATCTGTGTACCACTGATCCAGTTCTCATCACAGCTCCCGTCACCAGCAAAACACCTAATAGTGCAAACAAACATCTTCTTGGAAGAATCTTTTAGCGTGTTGGAGGGTGTGGAGGAACAATTCTTTAGGGTACGGTCGGATCACCCAGAGTACTGGACAAAGAGGACGGCCCTAGAGATTTTAGACTGTTGGATGGGACAAACGGAACATTTTTTCACATAAAAAATCAAATGTGTATATATCTGCAAAATAAAAAAATACTCACCTTCGGGGAAACACAAAACAAACCTGATCCCAGGACCGGAGTCTGGATTGGGGTTATCCGCGGATGGATGCTGGAATTAAAAATGAAAATGTTGTCCAGCAACCCAGAATGAAGTGGAATAAGAATAAAAACAAAGAACAGTCATGTATTTGGAGACGGAAGAGGGAACAGGATGGACCTTGTGTGCCCGTGCTCTCTGCTTGCCTCTTTGGTAGGCAGATAAACTTCTTACCCTAACCCTAACCCTAACCCTAACCCTAACCCGTCGCCAGCAAAACACCTAATAGTACAAACAAACAGCTTCTTGGAAGAATCTTTTAGCGTGTTGGAGGGTGTGGAGGAACGACTCTTTAGGGTACGGTCAGATGATCCAGAGTACTGGACAAAGAGGACGGCCCTAGAGATTTTAGACTGTTGGATGGGACAAACAGAACACTTTTTCACATAAAAAACTAAATGTATACACCTGCAAAATATATAAAAAAATACTCACCTTCGGGTAAACATAAAACAAACCTGATCTCAGGATCGGAGTTTGGGGTGGGATGATCCACAGATAGACGCTGGAATCTAAAATTAAAATACGGTCCAGCGTTCTAAAAATCAAGTGGAACACACAAATAAACAAGGAAGTCACCGATCGGGAGTCAGTAGAGGAAACAGGACAAACCTTGTGTGCCCGTGCTCTCTGCCTGCCTTCTTGGTAGGCAGAAACCTATTTTCCCTTTACCTAACCCTAACCCTGACCCTGACCCTGACCCTAACCCTGACCCTGACCCTAACCCGAGGTTTTTTTGGTTAGGAGGGAAAATGGAGAGGGGAGCCTGGGAACGAGGGTGTATTTTAAGCCGACCGACACACACGCACTGTTACACAAGTCTAGCTACCACCCGAAGCACACCTACCGGGGAATTGTGAAATCGCAATTAATAAGGTTTCGTAGGATCTGTACGGTAGCGGGGGATGTCGAGTCGGCTACAAGAACCCTATTCCGGGCTCTGAGACGTCGGGGGTACAGTAGGACCTTCCTCCGGGGGATCAAGGTGGACGTCCAGCGGGACTACCAACTAGGCCTGAAACCCAGGGGGGAGGACAACAACCATCATCTGGTCCCCTTTGTCTCCACCTTTTCTCCTGCCTCCAGGACCTTGAATACCAAGGTTAAAAGTAATTTTAAGAGGGTACAGGACCACGTGGAATCCCTTGTGGATTTTAAAATCATAGCAGCGTTTAGAAGAAACAAAAACATAAAAGATCTTCTAGTACATGCCTCCTTGGGCGGAAAACATAAAAAAGACAAGCACAACAGACACTTTAAAAATATTAAATTCATGGTAAATCAATATACTCACCTGAGTGCACCGGTGTGGCATATGACCAAGCCAGGGTCAATGAATTTGGTGTATTGTATCGAGTGCGTGGTTTGTAAAAAACTGTATATTGGGCAAACCAAGAACAGTTTAATCCTAAGACTGAAGCAACACTTGAACTTGATTGATAAGACTCATAAAGTTACTCACCTGTACGAACACTTCAGACAGCATGGGAGGGAAAATCTCCTCATCATGGGGTTGGAGTCAGGATCCTGGTGGTCAGACAGACAGCGACTGGCAAAAGAAAGACAGTGGATTAATAAACTTAATACAGTTTATCCATATGGTCTGAACCAAATTAACTAAAGCCAGTCGCCTAAATAATATACTTACCCCCTCGGATGAGGGTGGGGAGATCTCTTCCAGGGCACCTGTCAAATATAAAATAAAAGATACAATACAAACCCTTTTCTGAGAAACAAATGTGTTAAAGCTTGAAATTTGTGAGCCCGTGCATTCTGGCTGCCTAAGTGCAGCCAGACTTCTTTTTTCCCCTAACCCTAACCCTAACCCTAACCCTCATTCTCCTCTGAGGAAGGCACAACATGCCGAAACGTTAGGAGCTCCACTTTTAAACACTTTTAAGGTGTGATTATGCCCTTTTAAACTGTATCAGTCCCACTGATTCTCTCAGACCAGAGTTCAGCCTCAGTCCATCCTATTGTGTTTAGAAACACTTATTCATTTACCCTTTCTAAAACAAAAGCTTTTTTTAAAGCTGGTTTACAGAAGTCCCTGCACGGTCCTTACATATTATTGGTAGAAGAGCCCTCTCCTATAGGGTTGGCAGTCCGTTCTTATTATTGCACGTGTTTGGTTGTTTGCGGAGGTTTTTCTTTGCACAGAGTGCCTCCCAGTTGGGAGGGTTTGAAAACATATTTTGCACGTGTTTGCGGTTGTTTGCACAGTGCTAGCTGCACAGGTGCCTTGTTAGACGGGCTGCCCTCAGGAAGGGTTCTTTAGACCGCCGGTTGTGGGAGAACCTGGCAATAAGGGACTTTTAGGGTTAATGAACTGACAAAAATCAGCGGGTTAGATTCCCGGGATTTCTTTTAGATATTGGACTGGGTCCGTCTGGTCTGGTGTTTACAAAATAAACTTGTTTACCCACCATTTGGAGTGAATAACAAGATATAGATCAGTGGGTTTAGAAAATAATTTGCTTTTTATAATTTCTTATCCCCCTTTCTTTTGAACCTGACATCCGAGAGTTTACATTTGAGAGGGTTATGGCAGAATGGACCACAGTGGTCAGAAGGGGGAGGAGGGGAGGTAGAGCCCCCCAATACAATAACAGGGAAAGGGGGTATCAGGAGAGGGAGGGGACATTGGGGAACCAGCCGGGGAGGATGGAAAAAAGGTATTTTAAATTACTTCAAGCTATACACCATGCGGAAGTAATTGGAGATACTCACCAGACAGACAACTTCCCGGTGGGTATGCTGAGACAGGTCAACAAACTAACAGCATTCATTAAGCCATCATCCCCAAACATAGCAACAACATCTAGGGTGAGGGCCAACACCGATCAATGGATGAGAAATAATATGAGCATCCTGAAAGAACATTACGATTCGGTGATTGCCCTCGCCCTGGAAAACCTCCCGGGGTTCGACAGGGTGGCATGGGACAAAGCGATGGCATACGGTAGGGGTAGATATAAACGACGCCTTACCGAAACCTCCATTGCCACCCTCTCGACTTTGGTGGGGGGGCCCCCGCTGGTGGGGGGACTGGGGGTGGTGGCTGGGGAGCTGAGTGAGGGAGAGTGGCCTAGTTTGCCACCAACAGACCAGGGCAGGCCGAGTAACCACTCGGGTCCCATCCCGGGCATTGGCCCTGGACCTAGAAGGGGACAGATACCTTTACCACCCAGGCCACCTCGGACAGATGGGCCACGTCGCCCAACTTTGGGGCCTCGTTCCATCTCTGGCCCTAATATTGGCTTCGGCCCTGGCCCTGGCCCTCTTCCCCTCCTCGGTTTCTGCCCCAGTTTAAACCCCAACCTATCACTTGACCCCAGTCTCGGCCTTGGCCCTGACCTCAACCTACCATCTAGTTCTGACCTCAACCCATTGTCTAGTCCTAACCTCAACCCATTGCCCAGCCCTAACCCCAACCGAATTACCAACCCGGGTCAGGGGGAGGTAATCGGTCCAGCCACCCAGAGGGGGTTTCTTCAAGAACTGTCCCAAACCCTGGACTTATCCCCATTTTAGGGGAGTCCAGTCAGGTGGATCCAGTGTTGGAATTGGCGGGGAGCCCTCAGGTCTGCCTAGCGGAGATCCATCAAGCTACATCTACCAGGGGCCTAGATAGCAGCCTGGGGTTCCGACCCAATTTTGAACTCGAGATCACAGGGAGTTCGGATTTTAATGGGCCTGGGGGGGACGAGAGTGGCGACTTGCTGGGTTCTGAAGAGGGCGAGGCTCCACGCACCAATGTGGCGGTGGTCCTACGGGAGTCGCAACAACTGATGGAGGGGAGTCAGTTCACCTTGGAGGGAGAGACTCCCCCCGGACGGACGGGTTACCCTCCTGAGGGGCGAGTCCGGACTCCCCAAAAGACCACCCGCCACTGTAGTACATACTACAAAGGGGTGGAGTGGAGCCTTGAGATCAAACAACCGGTGGTGGTGATGGGGGATTCAAACCTAGCTAGGATCACAGAACACCAATATCCCTCGATTCAGATAGATAGCTTCCCTGGGGCTCAAATACATCATCTAAAAGAGATCCTGGGCAAGCTTGACCCTTGCCATACAACCCAGAAAGTCGTCCTCTCGGTAGGCTTGAACAACTGCCTTAGGTGCAACCAGCTCGGGACAATGAAGAAACAGGTGCAACAACTCCTGTCAGGGGCTAGGACAGCCTTTCCTCGAGCGGAGATTGTGGTTCCTCTGATCCAGTTCTCCCCACGGCTTCAGTTGAAACATAGAACCCTTCTGGGGGAACTTAACCGAGTCTTGGAGGACAACTGTAGAACCCTAAAAGGGATTGAAGAGGAACAGTTTCGGGTCAACCATAAAGATCCCATTCATTGGACCCCAGCTACTGCCAATAAAATCCTTAATTCGTGGATGTCGCAGTTAAACTAAGAATAGGGGGACCTAGAGTGTCTAATCAGCCCCACTCTAATATTTTAAATCTTTCCACCTCTTTTTTCTTAACGGAGGACGAAGAAAGACTGCTAGAGAAGGGTCTCTATTTTATTCCAACTCCACTAGTGGTGGATAGACAGGAACTGCGAAGAGACCTACACAGGTATCACAGACAATTGAGGCTCCTAGACCATTTTAATTACAGTATGGATTTCTGTCGAGTACCATTCATCAACCCCTCCACTTGGGAACCTGAGTGGGTTTCGACCACAGAACTTTTGAAAAAACTGATCAGGCGAGATGTCCGGGATCTTGACAGGATCCACTGTAATAGGGAGAGGGAAAATTATTTATCTACAGGGGAAAGAAAAGCACTTGACCAACTAAAATCAAACCAGGAAATAGTGATTAAACCTGCAGACAAGGGGTCAAAAATTGTTATAATGGATAAACATCAATATTTAACTGAAGCGTACAGACAACTAAAGAACACAACACACTACTTACCTTTAACCTGCTCCCTGCAACTGGAAACTCAGACAAAAATTCGGGAGATTGTGGGATGCCTGTATGAGAAAAAGATCATTACGGCTAAACAAAAGTATTACCTGTCTGGTGAGGATCCTCCACGTCCACGCAAATTCTACCTCTTGCCTAAGATCCACAAGGATCCAGAGACCTGGACGGTCCCACACCAGGTCCCTCCAGGCAGACCCATTGTGTCTGATTGTGGGAGTGAATCGTACAGGATAGCTGAATTTATTGATCATTATATTAACCCCTTGTCGCAAAAACATGAGAGCTATATCAAGGACACCTATGAGTTTGTGTCAAAACTTAGACAGATCATGGTGCCTCCTGGTGGAATGCTTTTCTCTGTGGATATTGATTCCCTATACACCAATATAGAGACTCAATTGGGTCTAAAAGCGGTGCGAGACATCTTTAGGAAGTATCCTGACCCCACTAGGCCGGATGAGGCCCTCCTCACACTTTTGGAATTGGGCCTTGTGAAAAATGACTTTGAATTTAACTCTGAATGGTATCTCCAGGTCCATGGAACTGCGATGGGGAAGAAGTTCGCCCCGGCCTACGCTAATATTTATATGGCGGACTGGGAGCGGACCGTCTTCCCTAAATGCAGCAAACTTCCAAGTTTCTATGTAAGATACCTGGATGATATTTTCGGTATTTGGAACCATTCCAAGGCTGAGTTTTTTGATTTCATTGCAATCCTTAATAACCATCATCCCTCTATCTCAGTTAAATATAATTTACAACAAGAGAAAATTGAATTCTTGGATACCGAGGTGTTCTTGGTTAGGAGGGAAAATGGAGAGGGGAGCCTGGGAACGAGGGTGTATTTCAAGCCGACCGACACCCACGCACTGTTACACAAGTCTAGCTACCACCCGAAGCACACCTACCGGGGAATTGTGAAATCGCAATTAATAAGGTTTCGTAGGATCTGTACGGTAGCGGGGGATGTCGAGTCGGCGACAAGGACCCTATTCCGGGCTCTGAGACGTCGGGGCTACAGTAGGACCTTCCTCCGGGGGATTAAGGTGGACGTCCAGCGGGACTACCAACTAGGCCTGAAACCCAGGGGGGAGGACAACAACCACCATCTGGTCCCCTTTGTCTCCACCTTTTCTCCTGCCTCCAGGACCTTGAATGCCAAGGTTAAAAGTAATTTTAAGAGGGTACAGGACCACGTAGAATCCCTTTCGGATTTTAAAATCATAGCAGCGTTTAGAAGAAACAAAAACATAAAAGATCTTCTAGTTCATGCCTCCTTGGGCGGAAAACATAAAAAAGACAAGCACAACAGACACTTTAAAAATATTAAATTCATGGTGAATCAACATACTCACCTGAGTGCACCTGTGTGGCATATGACCAAGCCAGGGTCAATGAATTTGGTGTACTGTATCGAGTGCGTGGTTTGTAAAAAACTGTATATTGGGCAAACCAAGAACAGTTTAATTCTAAGACTGAAGCAACACTTGAACTTGATTGATAAGACGCATGAAGTTACTCACCTGTACGAACATTTCAGACAACATGGGAGGGAAAATCTCCTCATCATGGGGTTGGAGTCAGGATCCTGGTGGTCAGACAGACAGCGACTGGCAAAAGAAAGACAGTGGATTAACAAACTTAACACAGTTTATCCATATGGTCTGAACCAAATTAATTAAAGCCAGTCGCCTAAATAATAAACTTACCCCCTCGGATGAGGGTGGGGAGATCTCTTCCAGGGCACCTGTCAAATACAAAACAAAAAATACAATACAAACCCTTTCTTGAGAAACAAATGTGTTAAGGCTAGAAATGTGTGAGCCCGTGCATTCTGGCTGCCTAAGTGCAGCCAGACTTCTTTATTCCCCTTGCACCTAACCCTAACCCTAACCCTAACCGGAGTCTGGGTTGGGGTTATCCGCGGATGGACGCTGGAATTAAAAATGAAAATGCTGTCCAGCAACCTATAATGAAGTGGAATAAAAACAAAATAGTCATGTATTTGGAGGCGGAAGAGGGAACAGGATGGACCTTGTGTGCCCGTGCTTTCTGCTTGCCTCTTTGGTAGGCAGATAAACCTTTTTTCCCCTCACCTAACCTGCCAGTGCCATGGGTATATCTTCCCTCCTCCTATACAGAACTTCGAAAACACAGAGCAATAGCTGAGAACCTTTATTTCTTTCTGGGGACTGTAATCCTGTACTATAGCTGGATATAGGATTTATATCCCGGAAAGCTACACCTCATAGGGAAATTTAAATGGTGTAGAAAGGTGTTTTAAGATTGTATCTGGATGATATGGTGACTCTTTGTAAATAAAAAACCCCCCCTCTCCTCTTTTGTTATTTAAGGGTATTTTATGCAATCTTTGAAAGCCTTTGTTTGATCTGAGTTTGGCTGCTAAAGATCCTGAAAAAGGGAAAATCATTATTCCTTGTTGCCCTCAGGTGCGAAGAACAGGGTTAATGATGGGATGAGTATGTCCAGGTGTGTCAGGTGTAGCACTGGGCCGCTCATCCCAGCCAGGGAATCAGAAAATAGCCTGCAGAAAACGACACTTCAAGTTGTTCTAAAAAAAGAGTACTTACCTCTAACCAAACCTGATTCCAGGCCTTATTAAAAGGTATTTTTTTGCAACCTCTGGAGACATTTGTTGGACTGGAGATTGGCGGCTAAGATCCTTAAAGTAAAAATCACTAGTCCTTGTTGCCCTCCTAATTGGAGAGAATGACATACAGGTGTGATGAGCAGGTGTGATGATGTGATTAGCCCAGGTGTGTTTAGCCAATCAGGAGCTTGCTTTTTAGCTCCTCCCCCGTGTTTTTCTTATATGTTGTCTGTCTTGTCGATCTCCCTCAGATTCCTCTGAAGAAGCCACAGCGTGGCGAAACGTCAGGAGCTCCAACATTGCACTTAACCCTCAGCCTTGCTGATTTTTAAATAGATGGTTTTAAGATCCACTTTTTAACATTATTTGACCCCCTTCCATGAGTGTTTTGCACCAGAGCTGCACTTTTACTGCATTTTTTAAAAAAAGCCTTTCTTACACCCCCTGGTTTTTCTAGCTAACGGCCAAAGGCCTCAAGAAATCAGCCACCTCTGAGAGTGTGTGTTGGGTGGGTTTGCACAGTTTTTTGCGTGTTTGACTAGCGTGTTGACCCTTTTATAAGGGTTTTGAGTGTGTTTTGTCACTATAAAGCACATTGTGCTGCATTTAACAAACTGGCCCTTTCTTGGGTTCTTTTCTGAGCCGACTAGTTTTATATACCGGAGGTTTTAGGGAAGTTTTTAATATACTCTTAAATACTCGGGTCCTTTTTTCCAGAAGGACCTAGAGAAAAGAGAAACGGTTTTAATAGAGGATCAATCTGAAATAAATCAGGAGGCAACTGGTGGGCAAGTTTTGCACCTCAGCTTTTAGCCTTACTGACTTTTTTTAACACATGGACCCATAAAGTACGGTCTTTTTATCATTATTTGTTCCTCCCCTATGGAAACGGTATTGCACAAAATTGCATTGGAGCTGCACCCTTGGGTTTTTGAAAAATAAACCTAGAGAAAGGGAAGAAAAACTTTTTAGCATTAGGAAGGGGATCAATTTGAATAATCAGCAGGTTATAGGTTAAAGCTTTTTCCCCCCTTGTTTTTGTTTGTTTGTCAGTCATTACCTACCCTCTTACCGAATACTTACCTGGCTCCTTGTGGAGGTGGGACCATGGTCCTTGGGGTCCATGGACGATTTCCATCTCGTAGTCCTTCGGGGGGCACATCTGGGAGTGTGAGAAGTACTAGGCCCTCCATCCCTGCTGAAAATAAATTGCACAAACAATATTTCAAACTGCTACAAGCGGTCCATCATGCAGAGGTGGTGGAGGAGACCCAGCGGTCCCATATGTTCCCGGTGGGGATGCGGAGGCAGGTCAATAAATTGACCTCCTTCATTAAGCCTTCATCCCCCAATGCTGAGACCACTGCAAAGGTCAAACTGAACACAGACGAGTGGATGCGAGCGAACATGAATATTCTTAAGCACCACTACGATCAAGTGATAGCAGTGGGCCTGCAGGACCTGCCCCCTGTGGATCAGGTGGCATTAGACAGAGCAATTGCCTATGGCAAAACTAGGTATAAGAAACGACTAAAAGCTTCGTCGATTGCTGCCTTGATATCGTTGGTGGGGGGTGGGGCAAGGGCTCCCCCTAGCTTGGTCCATAACACCATCTTTGGACCGGACCCCGATCTCGGATCCAATTCTCACCCAAGCCCTAACCTTAACCCCAGTCCTAACCCCAACTCCTATCCTATCCACAATCCTAACCTTACCCCATGCCTTAGCCCTAACCTTAACCCTGACCCCAACCTTTACCCTGACCCCAACCTTTACCCTAACCTTAACCTCAATTCCTACCCCTATCCTCAGCCTAACCCAAAACCCAACCTCCTTCCCCAATCCCCTTCCCCTACCTTGGATGAGATTGGTCCTAGCGTTGTCTTAGCGCAGATCAGGGGGAGTCCTTCCAAGCCATCGAGCCCTGGGGCTAGCAGTGTGGCACTGGGTATTCATCCCACCCCTTGCTTGGGGTCACTGGATGACCTTTCACCGAGCCCACCTAGGGAGGAGAGGATTCTGACGGATGGGGATCTGGGATTGGATCACCCCCTTGAGGATTCCACCCTATCAGGGGATGATCCATCTGGCTCCCTATCATACCTGTTGGACCTCTGTGATGGTTCCCCTCAGAGACCGACCCTGCATGCCAATTTTTATCGGAAAATTGCGAACTGGTCTCTGACGGTGGAACAACCTGTGCTGGTGTTGGGGGATGAGAATTTGGCAGAGATACCAGGGTGGGGAGATGCACTGGTGCAGGTGGACAGTTTCCCTGGGGCCCAAATACACCATATGAAGGGAATTCTTGATAAATTGGACCCTTGCCCCACTGTCCGGATGGTTTTGCTCTCGATTGGCTTGAACAACTGCCTGAGAGGGAATTTGTTTAAAACTATTAAAAAACAATTCCACCAATTGATGGCAGTGGCGGGCAGAGCCTTTCCCCAGGCCAAAATCTGTGTACCACTGATCCAGTTCTCATCACAGCTCCCGTCACCAGCAAAACACCTAATAGCGCAAACAAACATCTTCTTGGAAGAATCTTTTAGCGTGTTGGAGGGTGTGGAGGAACAACTCTTTAGGATACGGTCGGATCACCCAGAGTACTGGACAAAGAGGACGGCCCTAGAGATTTTAGACTGTTGGATGGGACAAACAGAACATTTTTTCACATAAAAAAAAACAAATGTATATATCTGCAAAATAAAAAACTCACCTTCGGGAAATACAAAACAAACCTGATCTCAGGACCGGAGTCTGGGTTGGGGTTATCCGCGGATGGATGCTGGAATTAAAAATGAAAATGTTGTCCAGCAACCTAGAATGAAGTGGAATAAAAACAAAGAACAGTCATGTATTTGGAGACGGAAGAGGGAACAGGATGGACCTTGTGTGCCCGTGCTCTCTGCTTGCCTCTTTGGTAGGCAGATAAACCTTTTTCCCCTCACCTAACCCTAACCCACTTTTTCCCATTCATCCCTTTCCAGTTAATTCTCTTCCCAACTTCATCACTGAACATGCGGCAAGGCTGTTCCATAACCTGTTGTGTGTCATGTCCTCTGACGGAGGGAGGAAATCTAAAATGGATCAAAAAAAGTATTGTTAACATCTGATACTTTGACAAATGTATTTTAAAAAACATTCTGTAAATGGGGTATTATCCAGTGGTAATACATATAATATAGAATAGTTCAAATCAAGATTGATTTTAATCAGATTTGATTGAGATGCTTAATAAAACAAAAATACTCACCACTCTTCTTCAGCTGAGAGTTGAGGATCTTTAAGGCGGTCCTCAACATGTTCCACTTCCTCCATTGAGTTAAATGGAAACTTTACTGGCTCAGTCACTTCCACTTCTTAGTTGTGTGTAGCTTGTTGGTGAGATAGTTTACTCTAGTGATTAATTGATCTTGCTGGTGTTTAATGTTCTCCAGTAAGCTCATGATATTGTCACAAACCGGGCCGAACGGCCATGCCAAAAAAGGGAGATGCATTCAATGAAGCAGTTGATTAATTATTTATTAAGTTTAAAGTAATATAAAAGACAAACATAAACTAACAGTGACATGTGAAGTCAGTCATGTCAGCAGTGTAAGTGAGTGGGTGTGTGTAGAGTGTATATGCAGTGTTGTATAGTGTAAAAACAAACCGCAACCGAAACCAAAGTGGGTGTCTCAGGAAGGAGCAAGAGACCAACTGAGAATCCATACTGGGGTTTTATACTGGGTGCTCAGGTGCTTCCACTCTGCCTGACGACCCTCTGCCACACCCACCTCCACACCTGCAAGGAAGGCAGCCAAACGAACAGGCAGAGAGGGTCGTCTGATATGAACTTCAGCAGCTGTTAAAACAAGAACATTAGAATTAGGTTACAACATTCTTTGGACAACTGATTAAGACACATTTCACTAAACCTATGGACTCAAACAACAGAATAAGATATGCAGGCATTCAACTCTACCATCCCCCTTCGGCACAGCACAAAGCCCCACAAGAAACAGAAGATTTTTTTTAAAAACACACTAAATCTAATAAGCATGGGAACAACAGTGGTTGTCTCCTCTAGTGTCTTTGTTTAAAACCAAAAAGAAACAATACATTATTATACAAAAAGGAACCTTTACACAAACATTTGATAGAACATGCAATGTAAAAGTCTACATCTACCTTTCTAGACCACCATACCCTCTAGCAGAGAACACACATTTAATCATTATCTCACACACCTTTGATTTAATGCTATGACCTAAAAAGAATACATCGTGTTTCTACAATTTCACTCTTAAAATCATGCTTTTAAACAAGGAAAGAAAGACAACTTACCAAATAAATCCGCCCTCAGGTCGGCAGATCCGCATGGCATCGGCCATGCGCACCGGATACGCACATTGAACGCGCCTTTTTCCTCAGTTCAAATACTGCAGGCAGGTTCTTCTTCTTCTTGTTTGAGGTTTATTGGCAGTTGGCAAACAATTAATTGGTGCATTACCGCCATCAACTGGTCTGGAGTGTGGATCACGATGTCTAATAGGCTACTTATATACAAATTAAAATTCGAAAAGAAAAAAGAAACAAAACAAAACAACGGGCTCATATTTTCTTATTAATATTAATGAATCTAAGATATTGAAATAATACTTGATAACACTTTTTGAGTTATTTTGCAGAATATATCCACTATATCCAACCGTACCTTCATCTTGCCAAGGTCTCCAATCAGCTGCCCTCTTTCCTGCTCATATTTCTGACTGTACAATTACAATTACACGATCTATTGTTTCCTCTTGCCCACAATAGTTGCATTTCCCTGTTTCGTGTTGACCTATCTTTTGAAGCATACCGTTTAGGCCAGTGTGTCCAAATCTAAGCCTTGATATCACCGTTTCATCTCTCCTGTTCCTTCCTGCACATCTCGTTTCTCCCACTTTCCTCTGAACCCAGTAAAACCATCGTCCTTTCCTGTCTTCTTCCCATTGCTTCTGCCACCTTTGCTTCAACCTCTGTTTAATGATACTTTTAGTTTCTGATTTACTGAAGCTGACTGTAACATTAGTGCAGCTATTTTTTTGTGGCCTATTTTGCAGCTTTATCTGCCATTTAATTTCCTTTGACCCCAATATGTGCTGGTACCCACAGGAATATGACCGTCAGACCCATCATTTGAATTCTGTATAATGTTGTATTTCTATAAGGATGTCTGGTCTACTGTCTGAATGGCTGTTCTGTAAGCTGCTAATGATGAACTTGAGTCTGAACAAATGATTATCCTCAATCGTCTTCTGTCCTAAGCCTAGACAGATGAGCTATATTCCTCCAGGTCTGTGCTCTGTGCAAACAACTCCCAGTCGGTGTTTTCAAAACAGTCCTACAGCAGAGAGGTGGACTCTTCTCTCCAGACTTGGACAGTTTTAACAGTTGGTCTTGTTCTGCAGACTAGAGGTCTATAGGATGGGGTCATTTCCAGTGAGATGTGGTCTGATTAGAGGCAGTTAAATCACAAAAAGTCTGCTTCTCCTACTTGAATAATAGGAATGACATTTAAAATACCTGTACATACATTCTTACCCACGACCAAAGATTTGTGTTAAAAGGGGACAAAGTTGAACTCAGAGAAAAACTCAAATTTTTATTAGTGGAAGACTTCAATGAAAAAGGTTTTTACACAGAAATGAAAATATAAAACACAGCATTACAGAACAAATATGTTTTAATTTTTATATTATTATGGCTGCAGTCATGAGTGTGTGTGTGTGTGTGTGTGTTTGTGTCTATTTTACACTCAAACAGCTACATTCAAACACAAGTCAAATATACACGCGATGACATTGTTAGTTTGCCAGAAATGGGATGACATCATTGAAGAGTTGGATGAGGTCATCCTCAACAGGGCCCCTCCATGACAATCAAAATATCAGCATTTTTCTCCCTGTACAGAAAAATCCAATCATCAACAATAACAATCAACAGTGAAGTACACGGTGTCTCTAAAGCGCAGAACTAAACTGTGTTTCTACTTCCGTACAGATGTTAAAGCATCAAACACTGTCGGCTTCAGTTTTTACAAACTAAAGTCTCTCACCCTCTTAAAATGAAGAAAAACCTGATGTTACTCACAAACTACTGTCCCCTACTTCCAGTCTCAACAGGTAAAACTCATCAGGGTCATAAAACACACTCATATAGTGACAGTAGAGCTGAAAGTAATTTACATTTCCTCCATTCTGTGAAAATAAACAGGAAACAAAACTTTACAATTGGGAAATAAAAACCTGCAAAATGAGTGTAACTTTGATTTATTGAATGAACAACCCCACATTATATAAGTTCAACCTGTTCTCACTCCCAAGAGGTAAAATACAGCAGATTGTTCAGAGGCCCTACGCTTTAAACTAAGAGGATCTACAAGGTCGTAGTTAAGGAGGAAGTAAAGTAGGAAGTCATGTGACGTTGTATGAAGAGCAAGAAGTGCACGTCAGTAGAAGGTAAATGATGTGAACCAAGGAGACCAGTGTTCATGTCCCATGTTAACAAAGAGTCAACATTGACTTACTTTAACTTTGGTCGCAGCTTTAACGTGTTACATAACATACTCAAGGTAATGTAGTTAATAACCTAACTAACAGACTTATTTTACCCAAAACCACAAATGTTTTGTTAACTTAACGATTGCAGACCTTTTATTTTGAAAAGACAGTGTCTGCATGTAACTAAGGGCAACGAAGAGCGTCGTGGTATGAAGACCATGGACCACTGACCGAGCTGCTGTAACATGTTGATATATTCCTCCAACTACAACAACATACTGCTTACTGCTGTGATAATAGTAAACTCTATTATAATTAACAAACACAACAAACCCTTCACACTTCACTTTATACTAGACTACACTTTACACTAGACTACGCTAGACTACACTACACTACGCTAGACTACACTTTACACTAGACTACACTTTACACTAGACTACACTACACTTTACACTAGACTACACTTTATACTAGACTACACTAGACTACACTTTACACTAGACTACGCTAGACTACACTTTACACTAGACTACACTTCACTTCCCTTCACACTACGTGTCCACATTCATTCATAAACTCTCACACAACAATCCACCCTTTGAGAAGAAGATCGAAGTGTGGAGCTTATAATTAGTGGACAACCCGCTCTACCTCCTGAGCGACAGCTGTTTATTAGTTCTGATCTTGTTGTTCACCTCCGATTGGTCAGTGAAGTCATCTGACAGGTGTGACCTGAGCAGCAGCATGTTGAGCTGTCTCTCCCAGTTTGATTGATATTTAAATATACAGAAACTAATCAGTCAAACAAATCAAAAGGTGTCAGAAGATTGGAAAATAAAGAATGAATGAAAGACTCACAGTCTGTGGACACACAGAGAACATTCATTTGGGTAGGTGAAGCCATCACTACCGCACACCGGAGAGTAGTTCAGAGGACACGCCTGAGTTACGCTCATCCACTCACAGGAAGGCTGCAGAAATAATACCAAACACAACATACATGTCATCATGGGTTAGTGTGAAATCAGCTGCAGCAACTCTTATGTACATCAAATTCAATATTTCAATTCTATTCTATTTACAAACGGACAACTTTGTTTCATGCAGGTATCATTAAAGAACAGATGAATATGTATTTCAGTCTGTTGTCTGTTTAACGCCTAAAGAAGCAGCAACTCATCTTAGTTTTATCATCAAACCCTTCAGCTCGTTTAATCATGAAATAATCATATTGATTTTGAATTAACATCTTCATGAAAACTTTATGAACTACAGACTGAAGAAATAATAAAAATGATTGATGTTGGGACACATTGTGTCACTTCATGATACTGTCAGACACTTAGTAACAAAGTAACTTCACGAGAAATGCACAAGGGATTCTTTATGTTACTGTAATTCATTTCAGTTGCTAAACATGTTCAGGTTGGTAATAGTTTGTAGGCCGTTTTTCTTTGTTTCTTACCCTCCTGTAGAGCCGGGATTTATCTTCAGCGTCTGAAAAGGAGAATGTATTTCAGGTATATTTTCTCATATTCACAGTTTTAATACCTGACTCTGTACTGTCTTACCTGGACCATACAACTGACTCTGTCCTGTCTTACCTAGACCGTGATCCTGACTCTGAACTGTCTTACCTGGACCATACACCTGACTCTGACTCTGTACTGTTTTACCTGGACCATACACCTGACTCTGAAACTATAAACTCAGTCTTCAGTAACTACCATTAAAACTAGCTATTTACTAGACCAAGTTGCACCGTTACTAACTGAAGAAATGTCTTTGCAGTACTTTAGCGATGAGTAAATGTGTTTCCAGGATTACATATGTAGCTCTGTCCACTGTGACCAGCGACTGAAGTAAACCGGAAGTGACTCTAGCATCAATAATAATGTAATGTAATGTGTAATCTGGTAATTTAGTGTGATGTTATAAACATTATGTTCTATACTTTGAGGTTTACTGTTAAATATCAGTTTAGATCATTAAAAAGCATTTTGCGACAATAACAACTTATCACTGTGTGACAGTGATAAGTTGACCTATCTCTGTTCTTCCCCTCTTCTCTGTTCTCCCCCTTATTGCTCTCTTCTCTCTGTTCTCCCCCTTATTGCTCTATTTTCTCTGTTCTTCCCCTCTTCTCTCTGTTCTCCCCCTTATTGCTCCATTTTCTGTTCTTCCCCTCTTCTCTCTGTTCTCCCCCTTATTGCTCTATTCTCTCTGTCCTCCCCTTATTGCTCCATTTTCTCTGTTCTTCCCCTCTTCTCTGTTCTCCCCCTTATTGCTCTCTTCTCTCTGTTCTCCCCCTTATTGCTCTATTTTCTCTGTTCTTCCCCTCTTCTCTCTGTTCTCCCCCTTATTGCTCTCTTCTCTCTGTTCTCCCCCTTATTGCTCCATTTTCTGTTCTTCCCCTCTTCTCTCTGTTCTCCCCCTTATTGCTCTCTTCTCTCTGTCCTCCCCTTATTGCTCCATTTTCTCTGTTCTTCCCCTCTTCTCTCTGTTCTCCCCCTTATTGCTCTCTTCTCTCTGTTCTCCCCCTTATTGCTCTATTTTCTCTGTTCTTCCCCTCTTCTCTCTGTTCTCCCCCTTATTGCTCCATTTTCTGTTCTTCCCCTCTTCTCTCTGTTCTCCCCCTTATTGCTCTCTTCTCTCTGTTCTCCCCCTTATTGCTCCATTTTCTGTTCTTCCCCTCTTCTCTCTGTTCTCCCCCTTATTGCTCTCTTCTCTCTGTTCTCCCTTCTTATTGCGCTCTTCTCTCTGTTCTCCCCCTTATTGCTCTCTTCTCTCTGTTCTCCCCCTTATTGCTCTATTCTCCCCCTTCTCCCTCTCTCCTCTTTGTTCTCCCCCTCTCAATGCTCTCATGTTATTTAACAGCTGATATGGTCTAATCTTACCTGCACTGAAGAAAGCACAGAGGAGCAGAAGAGTCCTGACAAACATCATGATGAAGACGAGGTTGAATCTCTGAGTGTTTTCCTGCCGTCTGATTGGCTGCTGATGTTTCTCTGTGCAGCTCCTCTGAGGTTGTGAAGTCTGCCGTTGGTGCGTTGTTGTCATATAGAGGACGGGCTGAACTTCTGTTGTTGTGACGGCTGCTGATGTCTTTTGTTCAGAATTTAATCTGCGGATCAACATTCTGTCTGCTCTGAAATAACGCTGACAGAGCAAAAACTATTAGGAAGAATGACACAAACACAAGAGCAGAAAAACAAGAGTGTCTCTGTCACGAGTCTGCAGAGCAACAAATTAACACAAATGAATGTATAAAACACAAAAACCTTCATACATTATAAAGATATTGAAAATCATACACAAACGGATTAAAAGGTTAAAACAGCTCTGATGCTGCCTCTGAAGATTAAAATAATGATAAGTCAGATTTATAATATTTCATGTGATTTGTATGAGGGCTGAAGAGAGAAAAGTGTTCAGAGAGACCAGAGTCTTTAACCAAGAATGAACAGACTCTTATATGTTAATTCTTCACACGGACAGTTTAACACCAGTATGTCTCATATGTTCAGAGACCGTGACAATTATTAAAAGCAGTAAATGAAGCGCCATTACGAGACAAAGCACAACTCTTTTGAGCAAACGTACCCACTCGCATCTAAATGAAGACACAGAAAATAAACCTAAGAGCCCAAAATGATCAGAATCCTAACACATTAATTCACTGTCCAACAATGATGTAAACAGAGAGAATAGAACTAAACAAGTGTTAATAACCACAGATAAAGTCCATGCACAAACATTTGTGCATTATCGGCGTTTAAACATGCTCATACCATGAGTGCAGGTGCTTTGTTGTTTGACTTCAGTGCTGTTTATGGATCGGTTCTAACAAGCACCTTGTTCAAAGCTTAAGGCGCTTCATAATTTTACTTGGACCAGAAGAAAGATCAACTTTTTGGTTGGATTATCACAAGACCGTATGTCTTTGATATTCTGGTGAGGAGGATCATCAGCTGGTGGGGAGGCTGCCGGACAGACCTGGTAAACCCAAAGCCTGTTTTAAGGGTCAACTGGGAACGTCTGGCTGAGGCCGCTGTACGCAAGTCCTTCAACTTCCACCTCCAGAAGAATATTTTGTGCATTTCAGGGACACGGAATCAGACTGAGGCTCTATTGTGGAAGTGGCTGCTAGGAGCTGTGGTCAGATGGTCATCGGTGCTGGTCGTGGTCAGAACCTGGGAACTCGCTGGTGGACCCATGCGGTGAAAGAGGTCGTTGAGCTTAAGAAGGAGGCCTTTTGGGCTTGGCTGGCCCAGAAGTTTCCAGAATCGACAGACTGGTACCGGTTGCCTAGAAGGGCTGCTGCGGTGGTTGCCGAAGCAAAAACCCAGGCGTTCGGGGAGACCAAGGAGAAGGACTTTGGGTTTGTCTCAAGGAAGTTCTGGTAAACTGTTTGAAGACTCAGAAAGGGAAAACAGGACTTGTCTTAGGCTGAGTTCATCAGAGGGGGAGAACTGTGGACCAGGACTGGGGATACTGTCGAGAGGTGGAAAGAAAACTTTGAGGAACTCCTGAACCCGACCAACACGTCCTCCATGGAGGAGGCAGAGTTTGAAAACTCGGGGGAAGACTTATCCATATTTCGGACAACGGTTTAAGGGTAGTAAAAAAAGCTCCTTAGAAAGGCGATAGGGCTGGATGAAGTTCACCCAGAGACGCTGGACATTGTTGGGATGTCAAGGCTGACACGTTTCTTCAGTGTCTCATGGAGGTCGGGTACAGTTCCTGTGGAGTGGTGGACCGGGGTGATGGTTCTTATTTTCAAAAAGAGGGACCAGAGAGTGTTCTCCAATTATCGGGAAATCACACTGCTCAGCCTCCCCAGGAAAGTTTATTCCAGGGTGTGAAAACGAGGCTCCAATCGATTGTTGAACCTCAGATCCAGGAGGAGCAATGAGGATTTTGTCCTGGCCGTGGACTAGTGGATCATTGGACTAGTGGACCAGTTCTGTACTCTTGCAGGTTTGTTGGAGAAGTCATGAGATTTTCCCTTCCAGTCTAATTTATTTATTATTTGGAGAAGGTTAACAACCGTGTCCCTCAGGGAGTCCTGTGGGGGGGGGTACTGCAGGAGTATGGGGTACCGGGGTCGTTACTACGAGCCATCCGGTCCGTGTACGACCAAAGTGAAAGCTGTGTCCGTGATACTCGGCACGTTTCGGCAACCTCCAATTCTGAGTTCATGGTTCTCTGCTGGAGAACGGTGGATGCACCCTTCGGGTTTGGAGTGTCACTGCTCCAAGAGTTCAAGTATCTCTGGGTGTGTTTCACCATGAAGGTCTAATGTAGCGTAAAGGGGACGGGAGGATTCTCGTTGTACCGGACCGTTGTGGTGAAGAGGGAGCTGAGCAGGAACAAAAAGCTCCAGATCTACCAGGCCGTCTACTTTCAGACCCTCAGCTGTGTACATGAGCTTTGGGTGTTGACCTAAAGAAAGAGATCAAGGATACAAGCGTCTGAAAGGATCTTCCTTTGTAGGGAGTCTGGACTCTGCTTTAGAGACCCTGATCCTTCAACTCTACAGAGACCAGCTGAGGAGTTTCAACAACTGATCAGGATCCTCCTGATGCCTCCCTTTAGAGGTTTTCCGGTCGTCCAACTGGTGAGAGACCCCGGTAGACCAGAACACGCTACCTTGGGAACTCATCGGGGTTCATCACTGTTTAGTGAGGACGTATATTTGTACTATAAATGTATATTTTGAGTCAAGACCACAAATTCAGTTCATGTTTTTATTGTTAAGATTAACATAAAACCACAGTACAGTAATCAATGAGACAAAGTATTGATTATGAAAAAACTGATTAATGAGGCAAAAGATTGATAAATGATAATAATAGAATTTAGAGGACTGACAAACTGGAAACAGGATTACAGGAAACAACAAGAACATCTGACTGTAGTATAAATCATCTCCTGGTTAGATGTTGTTTAGTATAGGTGATATCAGCAGTGACATCATAATGACATCATCAGGGCTGGTGTGGGCGGGGCTGTTTGGCGTACTGGATGGCGTCGAGCGCTGCACCGATATCGAAGTTTTTGGCCTGAAGGAGACGAGTCAACCAACCGCCTTCATCAGTGAAACCCATCGACAGCATGAGAGACAGAGACTCCACCAGACGGGGGTCCGCCTCTGTGTGGGGGAGGGGGGCAGGAAGGATACGTCAGTGAAGGTCAGAAGGGACGTCTCACAAGACTCAGACGGATTAGCAGAGAAGATGTGGTCTTACCTTGAGGCAGGTGAGGGTACAGAACCACCTCCCTTAGACCTGTTGGACCCTGTTGTCCCGACAGAGGACCCTGGTCCTGGTCCCTGGGCTGCAGGGATTGCAACTCTCCGGTGGAGGGATCGACCTCTTTGGGGCTCAGGTGAGTCCACTCCTCATCAGAGTCTCTGCACACCTAAAGAGCAGAGACTGGGTCAGGTTTACTGGTTCCAGTACTTGGACTGGTCTGAGACTTAGACCAGATTCATGAGGGTCAGAAATATTATTTATTCAAACAGGAAATTATGTCATACATGTTTCTGAATGTTTTTTCTGAACATGTACTTTGTGGGATTGTGGGAGATCAGTGCTCCTACTCAGTGTAACGCAAAAGTGAGTATGTAGTGCGCAGTATGTCAGTATGCAGTATGTCAGTGAGCAGTATGTAGTACGCAGTATGTCAGTGCGCAGTATGTAGTAAGCAGTGTTTGTACACAGTATGTAGTTAGCAGTATGTAGTAAGCAGTGTTTGTACGCAGTATGTTAGCACGCAGTATGTTAGCACGCAGTATGTCAGTACGCAGTATGTCAGTACGCAGTATGTCAGTGAGCAGTATGTCAGTGAGCAGTATGTCGTACACAGTATGTAGTACGCAGTATGTCAGTGCGCAGTATGTAGTACGCAGTATGTCAGTGCGCAGTATGTAGTAAGCAGTGTTTGTACGCAGTATGTAGTAAGCAGTATGTAGTAAGCAGTGTTTGTACGCCGTATGTAGTACGCAGTATGTTAGCACGCAGTATGTAGTAGGCAGTATGTTAGCACGCAGTATGTAGTACGCAGTATGTTAGCATGCGGTATGTTAGCACGCGGTATGTAGTACACAGTATGTCAGTGCGCAGTATGTAGTACGCAGAATGTCAGTATGTAGTACGCAGTATGTCAGTGCGCAGTATGTCAGTGCGCAGTATGTAGTACGAGTATGTAGTACGCAGTATGTAGGACGCAGTATGTAGGACGCAGTATGTTAGCACGCAGTACGCAGTATGTAGGACGCAGTATGTTAGCACGCAGTACACAGTATGTCAGCACGCAGTATGTCGTACGCAGTATGTTGTACGCAGTATGTTAGTACGCACTATGTTAACATGCAGTACGCAGTATGTCGGACGCAGTATGTAGAAGGCAGTATGTAGTATGCAGTATGTCAGTGCGCAGTATTTAGTACGCAGTATGCCGTATGTAGTATGCCGTATGTCAGTACGCAGTATGTCAGTACGCAATATGTCAGCGTGCAGTATGTAGTACGCAGTATGTCAGTGCGCAGTATGTCAGTATGCAATATGTCAGCGCGCAGTATGTCAGTACGCAGTTTTAAACACATATATGGTAATTAAGGTCTCTGTCCTATAGGTGTATTTATTAATATAGATTTATTGTTTATCATCAGACAGGATTGACGTCTGGAACATGATGCATAAATAAGAAAAACACAAACTATAATAATAATAATAATATAATTAGCCCGTACTTGTCTGTATGTTTAAGAATGAGCTTGTTACAGAGTGAAAAGAATCATCGTTGACAAACGACACACTAGAAGCTTCACTAAAGGGTTGAAATGGGAAACAATTCGGGGTCCCGGCATGTTTGTGAAAATATATATATATATATTACATACAATATTTACTTTGATGACTATGATCTCCCAGTGGAGTTAACAGACCTGCTGCTGGTCTCCTAAAGGGGGGGGGGGCATGGTGAAACAGTCATCTGTACAACATTACACAGGTGATGAATTCACCTTTGACCCCTCACTGCTGGTTCCGCCCACCTCTGCCTCCACCCCCCCACTCTGAGGAGGAGGGGTCACCTTTGACCTCTCACTGCTGGCTACGCCCACCTCTGCCTCCACCCCCCCACTCTGAGGAGGGGGGGGCACACTCTGAGGGGTCACCTTTGACCTCTGGCCCTCGTGCTCCACATCGATGTCCACGTCGATACCTATGCACACATGACATCACTTCCTGTTTAAACCTCACTCATCCACAGCAGCAAACCTCTTTTAACCATACTCTTACTTTGAAATAACACCATCACTTCCTGTTTGCGAACACCAATAAGAAACCTAATAATGGCATCACTCACCCAGTGGGTTCAACATGGCCGCTACGCCCTCACCAATGTTCATCAGGAAGTCCACGTTGGCCTGTGAGGCTGCAGACAGAGGAAGAGGTCACTGATGATGTCATTAATGAGAAGAGATCACTGATGATGTCATTAATGAGAAGAAGTATCTGATGATGTCATGTCAGTTTATTGATTATTACATCATCAGTTATCATCACTGACCAGAGGAGGCGCTGCTGTCAGCAGCAGGTTCGGAGGTTCCAGTCTTGTCCTGGTCCTGACCATGGTTCTGGCTCAGGTTCAGGTTCTGGTTCCACATACAGTGTCTCATCCTCTTCATCCACTTCCCTCGAGGGAACCACTGCAGACATTAAACATTCATATTGTAAATATTAAACTACAAATGATTAGTAGAAAATCATATTTTACACGGTTTATTATTAAGACATAAAATATCATACACCACAGTGACCTCACTAGGGTGACATCACTACAGTGACATCACAGCAGCGCTCCTTCCCATGATGCACCTCACCTGCAGCGGGTGCCAGATGGGCAGCAGAGCGTGCTCAGTGTGCCTCCCTTCAGCCTGGCAGGACGAGCACAGGTCGTAGTTTGGACACACGGAACACTTGAAGCGGGTTCCCACCACGGGACCCTCGCAGCCATCACAGGTGACGTCACGGTGCAGAGGGGGCGGGGCCATGTGAGGGGGTGGAGCCTGAGGCGCTCCAGGTGGAGGAGGAGGAGGGTGGCCAAAGGTGAATGGAGGAAAGGCGTGAAGAGGAAATTCTCGACGGTTCTCCTTCTTCTCTGAAAGAGTTCAAGAAAACTTTATTAGAACCAACCAAAGAAATAGTGTATCAGTGAAAGGCTTTGATCACTTTTATATTTTATTATTAACATAAACTCTGATAATCGATTATTATTCGGATGAAAAGTGGCGGGTTTTCAGAGTTTTTTGTCTTCTTCTTGTACAATGTTTTACCTTTCTTTATTTCCTAGTGAGCTTCAAGTGAGCTTGTGTGTTTGTACCTTTGATGAAGAGGCGGAAGGTGGAATCCTTCATACAGGTGAGACCCATCATCAGTTCATCATCAGAGGAAAACGCCACCAGGTCATCATCTTCATCTAAAATATACAAAAACACATCATCATCATCAATTAATAATATATTTATATAATTAAAATAGGGTCCCTATGACACACACACACCTGTGGCGTGTAAGTGAGGCCTCCATTGTGTGTCTTATTGGCCTGCTAGATAACCGCATTGTTCAGTATTGCATGAAGTAATCACTTACGGGACTACGCCCACACACAGACACACACATACAGAGACACACACGCACACACACACAGAGACATAAACACAGAGACACACAGTCATACACACACAGAGACACACACACACACACACACAGACATAAACACAGAGACACACAGACATACAAACACACAGAGACATAAACAGAGACACACAGACACAGTCATACACAGAGACACACACACACACACACACACACACACACACACAGACACACATACACACACACATATAGAGACGCACACACACAGACACAGTCATACACACACACATACACACAGACAGAGACACACACACAGAGACACACGCACACAGACACAGAGACACACACACACACACAGACATAAACACAGAGACAGTCATACACACACACACATACACACAGACAGACACACACACACAGACATACGCGAACACACACATACAGAGACACACAGTCTTAGACACACACAGACAGACACTCACACGTAGACAGACACACGTACACACTATTATTATTATTATTATTATTAATAATAATAATAATAATAACAATACATATATATTTACCTTTATAGTACATGTTGATGTTCGTCATGTTATATGTATAATAATAATAACAACAATAAATATAATAAATATATATTTACCTTTATAGTACATGTTGATGTTCTTCAGGTTGTTAAACACACTCATAGTCTTCTTGTTCAGATATTCATAACTAGATGAAACATCTTGATCCACTCCGAACCTCCGGACCTCTTTAACCGACTCATCTTTACCCAGAAGGTACGCCTTCACTGTCACCGACATGCTGCTCGTTCACCGGGACCTCTGGACCAGACTCCGGACACAAAACACGGACTTTAAGACTCTTTTAGACTCCAGAACTAAGTGACGCAGCTTTAAATCCTCACAACCTTTATGTTTACTTCCGTGATCGACGTCACTGTCGTCACGAGAAGTAAACATTGACGCGGCTTCCCATTGGTCCACTGACGGTGTCCGGTCCAGCGACCAATGAGAGGCCGACAAATGACTAAGCACTTTCCAATCTTTCCAATGAGGGGATTTCCTGAGTCACGTGACCAATCAGGTTTACCAGGTATAACCTTTAGATTAAATAACCGCTGCGTCATCGTTATGAAACACTTAATATTAAACAATATCTAGTGTAAAAATTTAATAAAGATCATTTAACTCTTTTATGTTATTGTCTCAAACATTTCACATTTAAGTTTCATAAACATTGATTTTAATGATAAATATGTTTTATTTTATTCATTCAATGTCAATAAACTATCAAACATTCAGAAAATATGAATGAATATATTAACTAAAACACTTTAAAAGAGATTCTGTTGATTTAAGATTTTAAAAAATACAATGAACAGAATATTCATCTTTTATTAAGTTTATTAATTTATTAATTTGTTGAGCTATTCTATGTCTCAATATATTATATATATATATATATATATATATATAAATAAATATATATACAGTATATATATTTAATGTATATATAAATACATATATATATATAATGTATATATAAACAAATATATTTAATATATATATATATATACACACAGTACATATTATATATATATATATAAAGTTACTGAGTAGAATTATGAACAGCTGATGTTCATAATGTATATAAGAAGTCTAAATAAATACGGTTACAGTTTTTAATTTTCCTGTGTGAGATCAATAAAGTTTATCTGAACTTTATTCTTCCTAACCCTAAATTAACATAATGATGTTGGTCTCTATGAGGTCATCCTGTGTGGATTCTCAGCTGCAGAGTCTGTGTCATGTGACAGTGAGTCATCAGTCTTGTGACCTGTGAAGAGTGTGAAGTGACTCAGAGTCACAAGATCTGTAGTTTAGTATGTGATGAACAGCAGCAGGGTCTGATGTCCCAGAATGCATCACTCTGTCACAAATATTGTGCTATCTACACTGTTATACACAGTACATACAGCAGTATACTATATTTATACTACTTTAAACTGTTGTACACTATAAAAGCTATACAAAGGTATGCAATAGTGTACTATATATATATATATATATATTAGTGCTGGGCAACGATGACAATTTTTAATCGCGATTAATCTCATTGTTATGAGCAAAATTCAATGAATTCAAAAGTAGTGTATTGTGCACTTTTATTTTAAAGTACTGCTATATGAACAACAGGTCAATAACATTTGGTTTAATCCCTTTACACAGCAGCAGTTATAAGTTACAATGATTCTGATCATAGATATTCAGCCGGTGTTCATAACTTTATCTTCATGTGTGTAAGTCAGTGGTTCTCAAACTTTTTCTGTCACGCTCCACTTTGGAGGAAGAAAAATGTTCATGCCCCACCGCCCCAACAAAATTGTAACAAAATGGTCCATGTTGAACTTTTATTGAAATAACATTTTGACTCCTCCATCTGTGCTTTTTCAAATAATAGAATAAAGAAAATTGCAATCACTTTGTTAGAACAATGCAAATAAAGTTCCATCTGTGCAAAAAATAACTCATATTTGGCAAAAAATAGCTTATTGTGGCTGCAATTCACCTGTTCTACACTGAATATATTTTCAAGATAATAACAATAAAGTGCAACCTGTGAAGAGCTAAACAAAACAAGTTCAGATATTTGTCAATAAAGAGTTTTACCGAGTTTTACACTGCATATCTTTTCAAAACAACAATAATGTGCAACCTGTGCAAAACAAACCAAATGAGGTCAGATATGTGTGAGCCATCCAGTTTTATCAGTATCAGTGGCTGCAATGAGCTGCTTTCCACTACACATCTTTTTTAAACGGGGTTGCAGACTTGATACGGCCACTCTCACTTCATGCTCAATGTTGAGCTGAGATCTGTATGTTGTTTTGAGAGGCAACAGCAGAACAGCCGACCTCACAGAGGTAGGATGTGAAGGGAAGCAGAATGCCCACAGCCCTCTGTCCG
>NW_027466477.1:5440000-5445000 GCF_050575085.1 Anarhichas minor | reverse complement strand
TTATTCTAATGACATAGAACAATGTCATCATGATGTCAGAGAAACGAGTCAGTCCTCCTCAGGCTCGACATGAATGTGACGTTACATAAGTGTTTCACAACCGGTGCTGTTACTGCACAGTAGTGGTGTTTCGGCTCACGGGTCGATCCGTGATCCGTTCGGATCACCCCTCACGGTTCGGATCACTCGTGAACCGCGGATCAATTGAGTATTTCTTTTTTTTTTACAGTGTAATCATCATAGTGTGTAATAAAGTTTTACTGCTGCTGTTCCTTTTCAAGTAACAAGTCCCTGAATATCAATGCAGAGTGTCAGTGAAGAGATATAAAGCAGTAGTGTGTTCACGTGAACGGAGCATGTTAGAAGCATTTAACGGCGAAAGTCATGGCGAGCGGAGGAGCTTGAGAAGCGCCCGGCGTCATTCAAGTCGCAAGTTTGGGAGCATTTTGTCTTCCCTGTAACCTATAATGACGGATAAGGGTGGTGGATGAAACCCGTTACGGTATGTAGGCATTATTTAAAGAGAGACAAATGATAATGACAATACATCCAAAACTCTGCTGCTCGCCTGCTCACCCACTCCCATGACCACATCACCCCTGTTCTCCAGAACCTCCACTGGCTCCCCGTCCCACAACGGATCCAATACAAAATCCTTCTCCTCACTCATAAAGCCCTCCACAATCAGGCCCCCTCCTACCTCACCGACCTGCTTCACCACCACACTCCATCCCGTCGGCTCCGCTCCTCTGATGCCTCATTTTAAATATGAGCTTTAACATGTAGCATTCTGATGTACTCTGAGAATCAAATTAAGTGATAGGACAATATTTACATTAAGCAAAAAATTGATCTATCTAGTTCAACAGCTGGCTAGCTAGCTTTTTTTTCCAAATCAATATTATTATTATTAACCTTTATTTAGACAAAATCAATTGAGACCGAGGTCTCATTTTCAAAGGTTTTAGTCATATAAAAACAACGATAGCAAGAGTAGCGAGAACCATCGCCTGTACAAATAAAGTGATTCGTTTTCATTGAACCCTGTTACTGTATGGCTTCATATTAACTTCCACTGTTACTCTAAAGCTGTTAGAATTGTGGTCCGTCTTCTATTTACAATTAATATGCATTCAATCCAGTTCAATTATTTAAATGAAAATGATAATCTACTCTGGCTAAAGTACCTTATCTAGAGTAAAATAATAGCTGTGATCTATACACATGTTTCATGGTCATGAAAGTTATTCTGACCACGAAATCATCCTCATTCTACTTTGAGTTAAAAAACAACAACCTGCAACCAGATGCGCCGGTGTTCCGGTTTAACGTTAACGAGTGACCGCGTGAACTGAACCGGAACACGGGGGGGGGGGGGGGGGGCTGCATGTTTCATCACGTTATGTTTTTTCCTTCTAAATCGTGATAATGACGAACGTTAACAGTCGACAAAGTTCCGCATGCAGTGGACGTTAACTTAACCCAGCAAGTCTGAACGTAACGGAACATAGCGTAACTTAAACTGTAACGGAGGGAAATGAAGACGCTGTAGACATCCTAACGCTGATTGGCCAAGACTCGACACGTCAATGATGTTCTATTGCGAAGATCACGACATCACCTTTTCTCCTCGTCTCACTCCAATCTGAGAAACGCTGGCTGGCCAGTTGACACCCCCCCCCCCCAAAAAAAAAAAAAAACTCTACGGATCTACACGATTCACGTGGATGATATATTTTTGATTCAAAACGGTGAATTTTACCGAAAAGTGACAAGTTTGCAGGTATGATTATTGTGTATTTTATGTTTTTAGTGTATAGCTTTTATATATGATGATTTTAATGTAAAGTGTCTTTGAGTACTCTGAAAAGCGCTCTATAAATAAAATGTATTATTATTATTATTAATACATCGGCATGTCCACACAGCGTCGGAAATACATGAGGGCAAAGGGCAAAACTGCCCCTAAGAAATATAATGTTGCCCCTGATATCACTAGGAGAGGGGCAAAAAATGCCCCCATAATTTCCTCTAATAATAATGATAATTTAATGAACTTGTCAAAAACATCATAGCCTATATGACCCGGTCCAGTTGCCTTGACTGATGTTGCGTGTGCGTGAAGAACCGAACTTTCTAAAAAGATAAATAAATGGAGCGCTTCTTAATCAGACCTGTGACTCCGGTCAACTCAGCAGACACTTACATGTTAGTGCACCTATATGCTGAAATTCACGGAAAACGCATTCAAACGGCGCAGATCGGGAGCGAGCGAAGGACTTTGCATGTCATGTCGTCATGTCTTGGACCAATCAGAACTTACCGTTAAGAGTGACCTCGAAGGCTCCTGTAGACAGGAAGTGAGTCTCCATCATGTTACAGAGGAAGAAGGCCATCAGACAGGAGAAAATCTGACAAACAACAAAAACAGTGACGGGGTTAAATCCGTTGCCATGGTATCCCGTTGAATCATCCGTGGCCATGGTAACATGTACCTTGTTGTCCTGACTCCAGTTCCAGGCTCTGGGAGTGTCGAGGCCGAGGAGTACGAAGGGATTCTGACCACTGACGATCAGCAGGATGGAGAGAAGCTTCAGGTAAGAGACCAGGTTACCAACACACCTGAGGACAGACAAGAGGTTACCAACACACCTGAGGGGGTAGTGTAGTGATGTCAGAGATCACCTGTTGAATGGGGTTGTGGGTAGTGTAGTGATGTCAGTGTTGGGGTCTGACTATGTGCTGCTGAATAAAGGAAAATACTTAGGCCTGCTTGTTCAGCAAAAAGCCTGATCTGGGTTGAAGACAACACCAAACCCTACAAGAAAGAGTTTCGGTTGGCCAAAACTCAGCACTGCTCTCATTGAACGAGGCCGGCGGTGCCGAGGCGGGACTTCCGGTTCTAAGACCAGAAGTCACAAAGTTTATAAAATAACCAGGGACACCTGAAAACTCTGCTCTTCCCTCCGACTTGCGTCGGGGTAAGGAGGCAAGAACACAACGTTGCTGTTTTTAAAAGAAAACCCGAGGTCAACAGTCTTAATATCGCTGGACAAATAGACTGTTTTTGTTTCGGATCCTGAAAAAATAAGTTGGACAACTTGCCTGCAGAAGGAAGAAAACGCATTCTTCAGAGAAAAACAAATTATCTTTCCAATCAAGTCGATTCTCCCGGTTATAAGGACGCAGAATCTCTGGAGCCTGAGTTTAACTCAGAAGTCATCTCACAGTAAGAGGTTACTTGGTGTCTGGGCTTAGTTAGGTCATAGTGTGTTTATTCTCGTTACTGTGTATTGTTATAACGTGGTGTATGCTCAATAATCGCCGAGATTAACGACAGAGATCGTTAATGTGTAGAAATTAGTGTATTTCATACTGCTGCCATCGTGTTTGAGATAGTTCTGTTTATAGTCCCGTTATGCATTTATAGTCCCGTTATCTGTTCGTTTGTGCACTTTATTTTATATCTTTCTGTACATTGTAATATGTTTCTACTTTGCACTGTGTTGATTGTTGTTGATTGTTAAATGTTATGCACCTCCCGTTCCAAAGATCAGAACCCCGGTTGGGCGAGTCTAAGATCGTCAGCCGGGTTCCTGTGATGAAAAAACAATCTCCGTATTCCACCGCGGTGGTGAGGATCTGCTTTGTTTTGGAGGATTTATTTTGTTTGATTTCTCTCTTCTTCTACTAACTAACACACACAAGCCAACTGCTTCAGACATGTGTAGATAACACGATCTTTATTGTCTCTCGCCATTTGGCGTGGTCACGTGTGAAACTATCCCTCCATTTTGATAGTCCGATCAAGGTGGTAGTGTAGTGATGTCAGAGATCACCTGTTGAAGGGGGGGGGGGGTAGTGTAGTGATGTCAGAGATCACCTGTTGAAGGGGGGGGGGGGGGGGGGTAGTGTAGTGATGTCAGAGATCACCTGTTGAGGGGGGGGGTAGTGTAGTGATGTCAGAGATCACCTGTTGGAGGGGGGGGGGGGGGTAGTGTAGTGATGTCAGAGCTCACCTGTTGAAGGGGGTGGGGGGGTAATTTTCACCCTCTATGCGGATGTCCGGGTACAGCTGGCTGATGGCTCGAGAGTACTCCTGGAACACTTTATTGTAACCTCAGGAGATACTGAAAACATACAGAGAATACACACCAGTCAGGTATGCGAGTCCTCATCCACCTGATTTAAATGTTTGTCAGAGAGATTATCTTCTGATGCTAACTGTTAGCACCGCTGTTAGCACCGTGCTAACTAACTCACCAGTACTGGAACCTGAGCATGGGCCCGGTGTACATGGAGGTCTTGGCGGGTTTCCCGGGCCCGGTGTCCGGTGGTGTCTCCGGAGAGAGACCGGGTCCTTCGGTCAGTTGTTGTCCGCTCTGAGGGCTCTGTGATCGGCCCAGATAAACGTCCCGGACCGTGAGAGCCGTGAAGAGGAGCAGAGCTACCAGGAGGCCCGCCTGGCTGTACTCCGCCATGTCTGCTGCTGTCTGCTCGAGAAGAGGAACCGATCTGTCCGGAAAAACGATCGTCCACAACACCACTTCCGGTAAGACACCTCACAATAAAAGTGCAGAAGAACAGGTTTTGTCTTGTATTGGAAATCAACTAAATACATTTACTCAGTTTAAAGGTGCGCGTGCTTTACTTGAGTATGTCCCTTTACTACATAGATTATCAAATATTAAACTATTGTACTTTCACTGCAGTTCCTCGTCAGGTTTTACACATTAAACATGATTTATGGTGCATTTTAATCTATTAAACTTCCTGTAGTCCAAGTGCTGAAAGAAGCATATTATTCTATTTTTCTAATCAATCAATTCGTGTTGTTTTATTTTGAAGGGCACTTCTGGGACGTCACATTTACCCGACAGCTGGTGGTAAACTTGTGACGTCACATCTATGGGACGCTCTGCCGCCGGTGTCTGAAGGAGAAACAATAAAGAATAAAGTTCTGATTATTTTACGGACTGTTTACACACCTGACGGCTGAC
>NW_027466477.1:5427500-5435000 GCF_050575085.1 Anarhichas minor | reverse complement strand
GACACCAGAGCTCAGAAAGCAAGCTCAGGGTTATCGAAAAGATTTCAATCAATATTTAGCTGATTTCAGAACGAGACTTCTCTGAGCGAGACACACGATAGCGAACAGACTGGATTAAAGGAAAGGTAAAGAACAACCTGTTCTTCTCCTAAGTAGGCTATGTAATACTGAGCAAGTGATTTCCCCCAAATGTGGTAAAAAATCATGCCAACGTAAATGTTACATCTTAGGACAAATGGAATTTGATGTCTCCATGTCGAAACACAGACTTCTCAGATGAGACGAGGGAACTCTACAGTGTCATAACAGCCCAGCAAGGTTTTACAATTATAAACGTTATTATTAATTATATAACGTTAAGGAATGAAATGAACAGAAATAGTGTGAATAACAATATTAGTTATAATTAAAGCTGCGAGCAGCGATGAACGGGCCCTCGCATCCTCCAGCGTGTCGAGGGTGGCGGCGGGACTCTGGCCTGCGCGGCAGAGAACGTCCGCAACCGTCGGACGGCGCGTCCGCGAGTGAGACGTATTTAATCCTGCGTGGACCGCCTGATGCTGAAAATGATGCTTTGCAAATAGTCTGATGCTTCCTGTATCCGCTGCCTGGCGCTACAGAACGCGTGCAAACATGCATTATGTTGCTCTGTGTCAAGTGTAAACCACATCGTGTAAAAGTAATGTAAATTGGAGGTGTTTGTCACAAAACGCAGATTTCCTTTGGCCAGCAGGTGGCGCTGTGAGTATTAGTTAAAATTAGCTCGTAGACATCCTCAGGCCATGAGTGTTATCAAGCATGAGAAGTTTGGGACCGTTTGGAACAAGTCCAGCTGAGTTACATCAGACATTTCCTTTAGCCAATAGGCTTTGCGGGTTTACTGTAGCGCCCCCTAGTGGTCGAATGCAAAACAATTCTCAGGGTATGTTACTGGATGCGATGTGCACATATGCTGAATATTTTGGGAATTTAGAACAAATGGTTGAGAAGTTATGTGTATTGATATTTTGCCATGCACCTAAGAAGTGTATTGGTCCATATCTTGTAAACACAAAGAGATATCAAAAAGATTTTGATAACTTTTGATGATCTAGATCCACTTATGATCCACAGCAAATTTCGTAGAATTCGGAGCCAGCGTGTAGGAGTTCGCAAAAATGTGTTTTTTTTCATTAAATTCAAAATGGCTGACTTCCGGTTGGGTTTAGAGCTTAGAGCTCCGGGGGCTTTTTTGTCAGTCTAGATGTGATACATCTGTTTACCAAATGTTATACATCTAAATTTTATATATAGATAGTGAAACGTACTGCGAGGGCTGCATCGTCGAAATATTGTATAAATTCATACAAAATTGAAAATGGCAGACTTCCGGTAGGGTTTAGAGCATGGTCCCAAGAGACTTATTTTAAGTCTCCAGAGGATACATGTGCCTACCAAGTTTCATACATATAGCTAAAACGTAGCGCTGGGGCTGCTCTTTTGAAATATTGTAGGGGGCGCTATAGAGGAAATTTAAAACGGCCAATAAAGAAAATCATATAAACTATTTCTTCCAATGACCTGTGACACATGTACAAAGTTCCATGAGTTTTTGAGCATCCCAACCCACTAAACCATCAGCTTCCTTTTTCATGGCAAACTATGCGTTACCACGGCAACAGCGTTCAACGAAAACTCAAAAAATTCATGATGATGCATCATCAATGTCTTAAGGCTATCCTTACCACATTTTAGACTCATCAGGTCACCTGGCTAGGAGGAATAATTAAAAGTATAAAATATGACATTTCCTTTAGCCAGTAGGCGGCGCTATGAATTATTGAATTTTTTTCAATTGAATTATGTTTAGGCTTGAAGTAGCATCATGCAAAATAAGTTTTGTGCGGATTGGATAATGTACCTTGGAGTTATAACAACTTATAACAACTTATTTTTTCATAAACAATGAGGCAAAATGGCCGCCACGCCACGTCAAGGTTCTTCGATGAAAACTCTCGATTTTGACAACTTTTAATCACAAAGGTCTTAAGAGCATCCTGACCAAAGGAGAAGTTGATCGCTTAAAATCTGTCGGAGGAGTTCGTTAAAGTGCGAAGGCTGAAATCTGCAAAAAGTGACAAAAAGCACAATTTCGAGGGTTTACTGTAGCGTCCCCTAGTTGTTGAATGCAAAATAAATCTCAGGGTATGTTAGAGGATGCAATGTCCACATATGCTGAAAATCTGGTAATTTTAGGACAAACGGTTGAGAAGTTATATGTATTGATATTAAGCCACGCCCCTAAGACGTTTATTGGTACATATCTTGTAAACGAAAAGAGATATCAAAAAGCTTTTGATAACTTTTGATGATGTAGATCCAGCAATGATCCACACCAAATTTTGTAGTAATGGGACTAAGCATGTAGGAGGAGTTCGCAGAAATGTGTTTTACACTAAATTCAATATGGCGGAAAATCTAAGTAGGCGGAGCTTAGGGGTCTGATTGGCTTTTTTGTAGCTCTAGCTCAAGTGGACATGTGTGTCAAATTTCGAGTCAATCAGACATACTGGCCGAGGGGCGTCGCCGGTCCGACTTGTAGGGGGCGCTAGAGAGCCATTTCTTAACACAGAAAGATGCATTCTTTTTCAGATGGTTATATTCACCAGGCCTGACAAGTCCCCAAAATTTGGTGAGTTTTCATGCATGGAAAGTCCTCCAACCATGCATACGTTTACCCAAACGGGCACAATATCAATAGGGCCTTCGCGGCCCGACGTCGGTAGCTCGGGCCCTAATAAAATGGATAATGCAAAACAATGTGATTGTATGTTCAAACATGAGGAGTGTTTCTTGATGAACAGATTGCTGTTATTGTATCGTTCCTGAGGGGGCAGCAGAGGACCATTTATGAATTCATTATTCTCATGTAAAAAGCAGGAATGAATTAGAAATGACTGATACAACACTCTACTTCACATATTTGAATATACAGTCTTGTATTAATACAAGTGAATAATAAAACATAGCCTGCATCGCACGCTCATCAGATTAAATACGTACTGACATGTTTTATCTGTTTGAGATCAGGACCTGCAGCTTTAACTCTGAAAACATGATTCTGCTGCAGGATAGAAGTCTTTACGTAACTGAGACCAAGGTCCAGAACATGGGTTGGTCTCAGGAGACAACCTCTAGTTCTTTAAATTTATGTAGAAGCCAGTACTGAATCCACTAAGCCTGCATGGACTCACTTCAAGTTCAGAAAGCTAAATCAATCAATCAAACCTGTAAGCACCATTTAGTCATGTGTATTCAGTGTTTATGAATACATATGGATATGAATATGTATAGTAAAATGTTGTTATAGCGTTCTAATTTAAATGTGATTTTGTTTGCACCCCCCAGTCTATGGCTCTGTACTGGTTTACCTCCAGTCTGGTGGGATTCAGTCACAACCTCGTCCTTCGTTCTCCTGCAATCCACAAAATCCTGAAGCTCCAAACGGTCCGATCAGAATCTCCTTACAGAGACCTGCTGTCTGCCTTCATCAGCAAATACTGCAAATAAACAGAGTACTGCAAATGCACAGAGTACTGCAAATACACACACAGAGTACTGCAAATAAACATGCAGAGTACTACAAGTACACGTCAAATACTTCACTGATCAAAGACCTGCTTCATGTCTTCGTCACTTGTACTTTGATGTTTTGACTGTTCAGAGAAGATCTGATAAACATATTGATCAAGTCGTCTGAGTCTCTTTCAGTTATTAAAATATATATATATATATATATATATATATATATATATATATATATATATATATATATATAATCATACAATATTAAACTGAGCACTTCCATTCTGTTCTGTGTGAAGTGAACTAAACAGGAAGAATAACAGGAAGACTTTGGAACATTTCCTGTTTATTATTTTCCAGCTGACGTCACAGATACATATATACGTGTATATATATATGTATACATATATACATGTATATATATATGTATATATATATATATACATATATATGTGTATATATATATGTATATGTGACGTCTGAGAGAAAACTGTTTTATTTAAAGTTAATTTCAGAGATGAGTTTTAAAAAGAGATAAATACTTTACAATGACGCAAAGTTACTGTCTTCAGCAGAATCTGACCTGCTGATCAGTTGTTGATCTTTATTGATCGTCCTCAGTGTACAATACAGTATGTTTTACAAGTATAGACGCTCATTTACATTCTGTTAAATACATTTGATCACTTTATTTCATATGGCCTGAAGGCTTCAGGGCTGATGTGTTTTTAACCTGAAATATTATTCAAAATATTGATGTTTGATCAGAATAAAGTCAAATCATTTAGTTTACAGTTTAACAACATGTTGAAGTATGAAGCAGATTGTTAAAACCGTTAAAAACTGTTTTGTTTTCTACTCAACGGATGTTTGTTGAATTTATTATTCTTGTTACTTTCAGACTGAAATAGTAAATGAATTGAATTATTATTTGTGACATTATTATTTCTAGGGTTCGTCAAATCTTTTCATGCACAGAAGTCAAAGGGCAGCTGAGAAACAGGAAACAGCTGTTTAAAGATAAACATCATTAATCAGCAGGAAACTTATTAATAACCTCGAACTCTTTCTGAAGGAAATTTCCTTTTTTGTTATGATGGATGAAGTCTATTTGTAATAGTATTGATGCTGTTCTAGTTCTTATTATTATTCATGTGGTTCCTCCTCCTCCTGCTGCTCTGTGACTGAGAGGAGGTCTGGGATCAGGTCTTGTGTGAGGCGGAGTCAGCAGCTTTAAACGGATCACAGTCTACAGATCTGCTCTCAGTGTGTTTAAACCGGGACCCTGTTCAGACCAGTTTAGATCAGATCTCCCTCAGACCATCATGACGTCTTTCACCCTCTTTCTGTCTCTGGTTCCGGTTCTGTCGATCCTTTCGGCGGTCCCGGTGCTCTCGGTCCGGGTTTTGGCAGGTCCTGGCTGTGGGCCGTGTGACCCGGCTCAGTGCGCTCCTCTCCCGGAGGAGGGCTGTCTTGCCGGATCTTTTCTGGACTCCTGCGGCTGCTGCTCGGTGTGCGCCGCCTCGGAGGGACAGCTGTGTGGCGGCCGCCGCGCGGCAGCGCGCCGCTGCGGCTCCGGGATGGAGTGTGTCAAAAGCGACGCGGACAAGAAGAACAAGCTGGGAGTCTGCGTCTGTAAGAGCGACTACGAGGTCTGCGGCACCGACGGACTCACGTACAGGAGCGGCTGCGCACTGAAGAGCGCCAGCCTGACCAACGAGAAAGAGGGCAAAGAACCCATCAACGTTCAGAACAAGGGCCGCTGTGCTACAGGTGACTGACACACACACACACACACACACACACACACACACACACACACACACACACACACACACACACACACACACACACACAGGAGACATAATAAAATGGACAATGACACAAACAGGTGAGTCGTGATCTGAACTGTGAAGCCAGTGAACGAATCCACGGTTTGGTGGTTGAAGTGAAGCTGAACGTGTCACTGCCCCCCCGACAGTAACAGGCAGTGAGTGATGATAATCCACCTTCATCCTTCTGAAAACACTGAATTCCTTTCTACATGAAAACTCTCACTGAGCTCAGAGCAAACAGAATTCCTCCGAGGTCACAGAGGAGTTCCTGTTTCATCTTGTTTCATCCTGTTTCATCTCGTTTCTCTGCACCGAACTTCATGTAGATTATCTTTATTAGGGCCCGAGCTATCGACGTCAGGCCAGCTAAGGCCCTTTTGAAATTGTACCCGTTTGGGTAAACGTACGCATGGTTGGAGGACTTGCCATGCATGAAAACTCACCAAATGTTGGGGACTTGTCAGGCCTGGTAAAAGTAGCCATCTGAAAAAGAATGCATCTTTCTGTGTAAAGAAATGGCTCTCTAGCGCCCCCTACAAGTCAGACCGGCGACGCCCCTCGGCCAGTATGTCCGATTTACTTGAAATTCAACACACATGTCCACTTGAGCTAGATCTACAAAAAAGACAATCAGACCCCTAAGCTCCGCCTACTTAGATTTTCCGCCATATTGAATTTAGTGTAAAACACATTTTTGCGAACTCCTCCTACATGCTGGGTCCGATTACTACCAAATTGGCTGTGGATCATTATTGGATACACGTCATCAAAAGTTATCAAAAGTTTTTTGATAACTATTTTTGTTTACACGATATGGACCAATAAACGTCTTAGGGGCGTGGCTTAATATCAATACACACAACCTCTCAACCGTTTGTCCTAAAATTACAAAACTTGCAGCATATGTGCACATCGTATCCTGTAACATACCCTGAGAATTGTTTTGCATTCAACCACTAGTGGGCGCTACAGTAAGCCCGCGAAGTTGTGCTTTTTTGTCACTTTTTGCCTTTTTCAGCCTTGCACTTTAACGAACTCCTCCTAGAGATTTTAAGCGATCAACTTCTACTTTGGTCAGGATGCTCCTAAGACCTTTGTGATTATCAAAATCGAGAGTTTTCATCGAAGAACCTTGACGTGGCGGCCATTTTACCTCATTGTTTATCAAAAAATAAGTTATTATAAGTTGTTATAACTCCAAGGTACATTATCCACTCTGCACAAAACTTCTTCTGCATGATGCTACTTCAAGCCTAAACATACTTCAATTGAAATAAATTCAATAACTCATAGCGCCACCTACTGGCTAAAGGAAATGTCATATTTTATACTTTTATTTATTTCTCCTAGCCAGGTGACCTGATGAGTCTAAAAGTTGGTAAGGATAACCTTAAGACATTGATGATGGATCATCATGAATTTTGTGAGTTTTCGTTGAACCCTGTTGCCATGGCGACGCATCGTTTGCCATGAAAAAGGAAGCTAATGGTTTAGTGGGTTGGGATGCTCAAAAACTCATGGAACTTTGTACATGAGTCACAGGTCATTGGAAGAAATAGTTTATATGTTTTTTTTTATTGGCCGTTTTAAATTGCCTCGACAATATTTCAAAAGAGAAGCCCTAGCGCTACGTTTTAGCTATATGTATGAAACTTGGTAGGCACATGTATCCTATGGAGACTTAAAAATAAGTCTCTTGGGACCATGCTCTAAACCCTACCGGAAGTCGGCCATTTTCAATTTTGTATGAATTTATACAATATTTCGACAATGCAGCCCTCGCAGTACGTTTCACTATCTATATATAACATTTAGATGTATAACATTTGGTAAACAGATGTATCACATGTAGACTGACAAAAAAGCCCCTGAAAAACACATTTTTGCGAACTCCTACACGCTGGGTCCGATTTCTACGAAATTTGCTGTGGATCATAACTGGATCTAGATTATCAAAAGTTATCAAAATCTTTTTGATATCTCTTTGCGTTTACAAGATATGGACCAATACACTTCTTAGGTGCGTGGCAAAATATCAATACACATAACTTCTCAACCATTTGTTCTAAATTTCCAAAATATTCAGCATATGTGCACATCG
>NW_027466477.1:5410000-5415000 GCF_050575085.1 Anarhichas minor | reverse complement strand
CTAACTATAAACCTGAACCAGCCCTAACTATAAACCTGAACCAGCCCTAACTATAAACCTGAACCAGCCCCAACTATAAACCTGAACCAGCCCCAACTATAAACCTGAACCAGCCCCAACTATAAACCTGAACCAGCCCTAACTATAAACTTGAACCAGCCCTAACTATAAACTTGAACCAGCACTAACTATAAACCTGAGCCAGCCCTAACTACAAACCTGAGCCAGCCCTAACTATAAACCTAAGCCAGCCCTACTTATAAACCTAAGCCAGCCCTAACTATAAACCTGAACCAGCCCTAACTATAAACCTGAACCAGCCCTAACTATAAACCTGAACCAGCCCTAACTATAAACCTGAACCAGCCCTAACTATAAACCTGAGCCAGCCCTAACTATAAACCTGAGCCAGCCCTAACTATAAACCTTAAATTACAGGGAGCCAGTGCAGAGAAGCTAATAGAGGCGTAACATGATCTCTTTTCTTAGTTCTTGTTCGTACACGAGCTGCAGCATTCTGAATCAGCAGGAGAGATTTAAGGGATTTATTAGAGCAGCCTGATAAGGAATCACAGTAATAGTCTTGAGGTAACAAATGCATGAACTCACTTTTTCTGCATCGCTTAGACAGGATGTGCCGATTTTTGTAGGTGAAAAAAGGTTTTATCTTGGTTTCTTGTAAAATAACTTCAGTTTAGTCTGAGTTTAACTTCAGGAAGTTGCAGGTCATCCCAGTTTTTATGTCCTTAAGACTGCTTGAAGTTTAGCGAGCTGGTTGGTTTCATCTGGTTTGATCAATAGATATAATTGATCAATAGATATAATTGAGTATCATCTGCATAACAATGAAAGTTTATAGTGTTTTCTGATCATATTATCTAAAGGAAGCAGATATAAGGTGAATGAAACTGGTCCAAGCACAGAACCTTGTGGAACTCCATGACTAACGTTGGTGTTCATCAAGGTCATATAAAAATGTTTAACCCCTCCTGTGACTGATGATGTCGTTTCCTTACAGTGACGAAGGAAGATGATCTGTGATCAGCTGATCACAGATCAGTGAAGATAATTTTCACAGAAAACCATTGAAGATGATTTCATAAAGTTCCAGTGAAGTTATACGATTCTTCTTCTTCATGTCTTTCTTTTAATGTAGCTCTGAACTCACCTTTATTTTAAGTCTATATTCAGCTTAGTTTTGCTAACTTTAATGATTATTACAAATCTTTTCTTTCTGTATTAATAGTCTTAGTTTAACAGTTTATATTGTTATAAATTACTTTCTTTTTCTGAGTTACTATAGGTGACCATAGCAACAATACTGATGCAAATAAAATCCGTTTCATCTGAGAAGATGAAACAGATCAGTTCTTAAAAATGTCTTATCTTTTATTTCTGAGCTTTTGTTTGTTGATGGAAACTGAATAAAATAGAACGTCAACTAACATTTTGAGTTATTTCTTGTGACGGATCATTAATCAACATTTCTGCTTTTTTTCACTTCTGAATAAACTGACGACTTCATCTAAGACAGGGGTCGGCAACCTTTTCTATCCAAAGAGCCATTTTGCTCTATTTTCCACCAAATAAAATTGGTCTGGAGCCGCAAAAGCTATTTGATATCACAGCTTATAAAGTTATGTATATAGTCATATTATATATACGAAAACTATAGTTTGTTGTATTTATGAAAATATAGAACAAGAATAAAGACAATCCTTGACATTTTATTGCAATTTTACCTGATATAACAATATCAAACTCTTATGAAGAGCTCAGTTTGCTGCAGCAGCTGAGAATTCGCTCTTTGTCGCTCATCTCCAGCTTGACACTTTTCAGCACATGCTGTGTGTTTGTTCTGGAAGCATACAGTAAGTCAGCATCGTTGGCAGTGAAAGCAAATGAAGACGTCCACGCAGAGTTAAACTCTCTATTTTCCTCCGTGACTTTTTTTTTGGATTTATCCATTGATAGAGGGCGGGGGTCTGAAAATCATGATTAGCCACCTGCAGGGAAAAGCGCTCGACAGGGGTAGAGGATTTAACTGCCTGTGGGAATAATTAACATACAAGATTCTGTTCATTCTTGCTTATAAATTATATTCTCTCTGAACATGTTTCTCTTTTTGGAGAACGTCATGTGAGATAACTTCTTCGATCAGCGCCATGTTCCTGCTCTTCTTTCTATTTCCTCGTCTCAGCCCCGTGTGTCACGGTGTGTGTAAACCTCGCTTGAGTCAGGAAACTTGTCAGAATACTCATATTTGATTGGCTGAGCTGCATCACGTGATGTGATTTGCAACGCATTGGTCGGTGTGTTTCCTGCACAGCCAAACAAGTGCCGTAACGGCTGAATAAGAGGCGCCGGTTAAAGTATAAACTTAGTGCCCAATATGTATAGTTCCAAATTATCTATCGGATTTAGGCCCTGGTTCTGGATCCAGTCCGCCAGTTGGGGACCACTGATGTAAACTCAGGGAGCCGCAACAGAGGGGCTGAAGAGCCGCAGGTTGCCGACCCCTGATCTAAGTTTACACCGTTTTCAGATAATTCTGTAGAAGGTGAATTTGTTAACAATTAATAATTTATTAATGGAACTTTAATTATTCAAACATATTGAATTCAAATTTAATTTCAGATTACCTGCTGTGGTACTTAGTTTCCACTTAACCTGTAATTATCAAACAGTTATTCATTTTATTATCACTAAAGAGTTCCTTCCAGAAAAATCTGAGAAATATTAAATATCTAAAAAAAGGGTTCTTTAAAATAAAGCGTGAGTCTAAATCTGTGAATATTTGGACTTCAGCAGTTTAACCATTAGTCAGGAAGCAGAGATATCTTTTGTTGTATTATTAATGTACAAGAACACGTGGCTGTGGTTATAAAGACTAAATACTATCTGTATATAACTGGCTGACCCAGCAGCTAGCAGCGAACGGTGCTAACAGTAGAAACAACGACAACAAAGCTAACAGCGCTAACAGAGTAAATCTGAAGGGGAACCAGAGTATGATCATGAAATACCTGATCGGTGTTCACTGAAGAGGTTCATTATCGAAATCACCTGCAAAAAGATTTAGTTTACCTGATCAGCTAAGCTAACCCGATAGTGATCAGCTAAACTAACCCGATCAGGATCAGCTAAGCTAACCTGATCGTAATCAGCTAAGCTAACCTGATCGTGATCAGCTAAACTAACCTGATCGTGATCAGCTAACCTGATCAGGATCAGCTAAACTAACCTGATCGTGATCAGCTAAACTAACCTGATCGTGATCAGCTAAACTAACCTGATCAGGATCAGCTAAACTAACCTGATCAGGATCAGGTTAGTTTAGCTGAACGTGTCACATGATGTTTGCAAACCAAAAACGACTCTGGAAACAGAATCATAATAAACTCAGATTTATTCTACTTTTACAAAAACAAAATATGACGACATGAAAGTGTAAAAACATGAAACTTCTAAATTAACTTCCTGCAGCTGACGGCCACGTTTAAAGTATGCAGGGAGGCGCGCGATTGGCTGAGCCGCTCTATGACGTCATTGGCTGAGCCGATCTATGATGTCATCATACGAGGAGCGATGCTCATTGACATCAACTCCTGGAAAAGAAGCTTACAGGCGTATGGCATCCGAACCAGCGAGATCTGATGGAGAGACAGACAGGTAGAGAGAGACAGACAATTAGAGAGAGAGACAGACAAGTAGACAGAGAGACAGACAAGTAGAGAGAGACAGACAATTAGAGAGAGAGAGACAGACAAGTAGAGAGAGAGAGAGCGACAGACAAGTAGAGAGAGACAGACAGGTTTTATTACATAAAAACTGAAAAGAAGAAACATGTTAAATAAAACAGAATCTGATCCATCTGGTTTTATAATCACAGTTTACAGCTGAAATTCTCTCTAATCAATACTATGATTAATCATCACATTAGCCCCGAGTTAGGATTTTAGACCAGTACTCTGTAGTCACTAGATCAGGGGTCACCAACCTTTTTGAAACAGAGCTACTTCAAGGGTACCGAGTAGTACGAAGGGCTACTTGTTTGATACAAACTTCCTGAATAACAAAGTTGCACAGATCACCTTTTAACAATAATAATATGTGTGAAGACACTGTCTGATCACATGTCAATGTTAATTATTCCTCACAATAATTATTAACAATGATTTCCACAAAATGATGGTAGGAAACATATATTTAAACATTTATTTCTGTTATTCTGTTTCAACATCTGAAAGTCAGATGTATCACATCTCTGATATTTTTGTAAATATCTTTCTCGACAGTTTTGTATGAATAAGCACATTTGTAGCATTTGGTTCAAAATCACACCTGCTATATTTTTGTAAAAATGATCACTTCTAACATATTCTATGAAATCATTAACTCATATCTTCACATCATGTCTCGTTGGTACTAACCACCACTTTTGTAACATTTTTGAACAAATCATGATCAACAAATCAACTCTGTCCCATGTTTATACAAATGATCAGTTATGAATATCCTGTGTTGTTTGGCTTTGGAGCAGATGCCATTTATGATCTTCACGACAGGAGTCATCACATGATTAAAGCCAGTTACTTTTGCACATAGCGCCTGCTCTAACCCTCCGAGGCGCGCGAGTATCTTCGGGCCCCGGCGTTCAAACCTCTAGTCTGGGCCTTTTCGGTCGGATTGCGTTGCCTCGCCTTTACCCCCGCCACCCAAGAGTTGTTGCCCCGCGGACTGACGGACCTGACGACGGGGTGCGGGTTAGGGTAACCCTAACCCAATCTGAGAAACGCTGGCTGGCCAGTTGACACCCCCCCGCGAAGAAAAAAAACTACGGATCTACACGATTCACGTGGATGATATATTTTTGATTCAAAACGGTGAATTTCACCGAAAAGTGACAAGTTTGCAGGTATGCTTATTGTGATGACTTATTGATCATGCGTACTTGTCTTATTGTGATGACTTATTGATCATGCGTACTTGTCTTATTG